>NW_026067975.1:6151702-6163499 GCF_014885135.2 Alexandromys fortis | reverse complement strand
AGGGCAGGGAACCCTGACTGCTCTTTGGGCTGATGAGGGAGGGAGACTTGATTGGGGGAGGGGGAGGGAAAGGGGAGGCGGCGGTGGGGAAGAGACAGAAATCTTTAATAAATAAATAAATAAAAATTAAAAAAAAGAATGAGAAAAAATGCTGTCTGCATTACAAAAACAAACTGTGGAGGCCATATTTGGTTCAGGACCCCCTTTGGAGGCTTGTGCAAGGGTCTCTGAAATTCAAACCTCACAAGGTTCATTGTAAATCCATTTGTCCTCACCTTCCACATTGCTTTCTCTTTGTCTTCTTGCTTGTCACATGAACTAAAGCATAATCAAAAGGATTTAGAGGGTAATGTAGGGAAGCTAGTTCTTATATTTGGAATCATTGACATCTTTTGCCAACATTCGATATTTATTGTCTTCTGCCACTGTTGGCATCTAAGCACGAGAAACATTTATGAAATATATTATGCTCATCTGCCCACAGTGGGGTAACCTTGACTACATATTTTCTGCTACTTTTAGGCAGTACAGTCAACACAAGCTTGCCCAATATCTACAGTATCCACTTGACTCAAATGAGCAGAAATTTCTTTGTTACTTGAGTTTCAGTTGTTCAGAAGCATGTTTTACATCAGGATTTATTCACCCCACCAATGCTAAGGTGTCCTAGCTGTCCTGTAGCTCGTGACTACAGTACAGACTCAAGAGTGCTTTTTATCACTGTGGAAGCTCCTGATGTCAATAGACCCAAAATCCCATAAGCCTGGGGCTCCCCTAGGGATTCTTCAGTCTGGGAGTAAGAAGTCAAATTATTCTTCATGATACCTCCTTCTCCCCTATTAATTAGGATGATATTGAGACATTAAATTTACCTAGAGGACACCTACAGGGAGATAAGAAAATCTGGCAGATGTATTCATGCTGTACCTTTTCCAAAATCATCTGAGAAAAAACTTCTCTTCAACAAAAGACCCCAGCCTTCATCTCCACAGGTGTCAGTGGGGTGTTGTTTCCTCCGTTTCATCTACACAGGCTTCTGTGCAACATTGGGGACTGGTTTTGATTTCTTTTGGATGGTTTCATCACTCTGTGTGTGTTCCCTTTCTAAAAAATGAAATTATTAGCATCGATGGCATAAGTTATGTTCCTCTAGATGAGATTAGGAAACAGTCTTAGTCCCATTCTTAATATTATTGTGCTGACCTTTCTTTGCTAGATTCAAAGCAACAATTTAACCAAAATTATATTCCAGGTATTTGGCCCATAAATAGAAAATATAAATAGAATTTGGCCAGAATTTTGACATTTGTGTTTAGAGTAGAATATCAGTGTAGGAAACTGAAAAGGAGGACAATAATATTATTATTAATGTTTATCTTCTCTAGAGAATTTTATGTATCTTCTAATCTGTTTCCTATGTGATTTGCTTTATAACAGTCTTTACTTTTATACTTTTGATGTCCAAAGGAATGATGCAGTAGAATTGTGGTCATCAGAATCTCTTTGTGCTCTGAGATTCAGGACATGATGGCCAAAAACACAAAATTTTAGGCAGAAAGGATGAATAAGTTCAGGGTGGCTACAATAAAACAATCTGGCAGTTATTAAGAACAATGTATTTTATACTTGACAGCTTCTGAAAGAGTATATTTTATGTTAGGGATACACACAAAATAACATAATGTATGTTAATTAGCTTGATTTCACCACTTCACAATGCATACATATTTCAAATATCATATATACTACAGATAATTGTATTTTTTCTCTTCTATGGTTAAGTTCTAGTTTTTTTTTTTTTAACAACAACCCCATGTAAGAAATTCAATGTAGTAGTTAGACAGTCTGCTACTGAGGGATAGTGTTGTCATTTTTACCATAAATATGCTGTGTGTATGTGTGCCTCTGTGTGTGTGCTGCTTGTGTGTGTATATCTGTGTGTTGCATGTGTGTACATGAGTGAGTGTCTGTGTATGTGAATGTGTATTTATTTAATTTTTCACACAGTATATTTTCATCATGTTTTCCTCCTCCCCTAACTCTTCCCAAAGCCTTTCCAGCTTTCTACCGACCTAACTTCAACTTCATGTTCTTTCTTTTCAAACGAAAGAAGTCAAACAAAACAAACAAAAGCACAGTAAGATAGACACATCCCAAAATAAGAACTGCCTCAAGCAACAACAACAAATATAAACCATGGAGTCCAATTTGCATTGACTAACTTCTCATGGCCATGGGGTCTGCCCTGGAGTATAGTTGATATCCCCAGTGAAATTTATTGGGGAAAACTGACTTTTCCTAGAAGGTGTTATTACAATAAAAATTTCTAGGTAGAAAAAAATATATTATGTACTTGGCTACTCTCACTAGTCTAGTTTGATGGCTGTTTAGAGTTTGACAAAGGAAGGTTGGGAGAAGAACCCTTAGATTGGTGGCACATCGGAGATACTTTGAATCCCAGAGAAGAGTGACTGGTAGCTTATATGGAGGTTTTGTTTTAGTTTATTTTGGAAGGAAATTGAGAAGGCCAGATCTATTAAAGAAAGAATGAAAGACACTAGTAAGTAAATTAATAGAATATTTAGGAAAGAACAAGAGGGCAAGAAGGGCAGTGATGATGCAGATAGAATGAAGAGTGGATCACAGAAACAGTGACGGGCAGAATGGAAGGAAAGATGAGACTCACTTAATATGACAAGACACTCCATTCTTTGGCTATGCTTATAGTATCTCTTTCTATTTATTACTAAGGATGGTGACTTACTGGAGTTATGTCTCACAATCTACATGTTCTAGATATGGGAGTAGAGAAACATATATAGAATCAGAAAATCTCACCAGTCTTTTGGTGTGTTACTGAGAATTCCTAGAGAACGAGAATTTCCTTCTTGTTTAACATTTCCTACTCATGTCAGAAACCTAAAAACGAGAATAACATGTGCTACCATGGCTTGTGACATCCAAACAGTGGAGCATCATGTATAGAAAGCCAGTTATACCCCTGGCTTAGAATTTCCCTGGGGATTGGTAACAAAACTCAGTGTTATCATGGGACACTTCAGGCTTTCGAGAGAAAACGTAATTCCTTCAGTGAAAATAAACCTTCAAAAACCGTCTCTCAAATTAGAGCAGGAGGCCTGAGAGGAGAAATCTAAACAGCCAATAAACAAATAAACAAAGGTGATCGAAACATGCTGAGAACACGCCAGCAGCAAACAAAGAGAAAGGGTTATGTTGGGGACACAGGAGCATAATTGGATTCCTCTGCCAACCCTGGTAATTAAAATGGAGACACTCAGTACCTTAGTTGCTCGGCAATCCCATAATATGCTTGAGATTAACAACCCTTGAATCTTGGTTTCACTGCTATATTATTTGAATATACAATGCATATCTCTTGCCATTTTCAGAGCACACACAGAGGACTCTGCAGGGCCATGATGATGTAGAAACAGCTGACAAGAGCCTGGCCTGTTTCTCCCATCACACTTCCCTTGTTGCGGTTGATATTTTGACCAAAACTAAACAGTAAACAAACAAAATGGGAAATAGCAAGCTCTTTGATGTTTAAAGCTCCAAATGCCTACTTGAGAGCAAAATAGGCAGTTGCTCTGTAGTTCCACACAGCGACTCTGTTTTGCCAGCATTTTTATTCATAGATCTCAACAGTACCTTGCATAAATTACAAAAAAAGAATTAGAAACACAAGTTGCACTGTGCATTTGAGCAACATAGAGGGCTGGATTATCTGAGTGAGACTCTTGTCTCCAGTGATACATATTTTAAAGTCCCCATGTTTCAGATCTGTAACTACATTCATCCGTAGGACGTGGGGGCTTGAGTTGCCTCATGGTGTATATGATTGTCTGGCTGATGCCCTGAGCCTGCGTACAGGAGACTGAACACAGCCCCTCTGCTACTTGAAGGCATTTCTGACTAAAGAGATGGTAGCTTGAGCAGAATGTCTGGTTATAGACTGACAAGGGCTCCTCCAGGACCCTTGTAGAGGTGTTTATCACCTCTGCAGTCTGTGGATAATGCACAGACTACAGGAAGCACACATTGCCAATTTATATTTTATTTTGTTCCCAAAGATGTTCTTGGTCCCTTTATATGTCTGTTGGCTGCTCTATCAGTTCCTCTGTGAGGTAACATGAAGTTGATATAGATAGTGAGCGGTTTATCTAATTTCTACTATTAAAAGAGATAGGACCACAAACACACACAAAGCAGATTGTTAACGCCTAAGAAAAATATCTGAGACACTCAATAGGCTTCTCAAAGAGAGGGAATCAAGAACATGTCCTTCTTGTTGAGATGGGCTGTTCCTGGCAGGTTTGCACATTGTGCTGGTTATTGTGAATAGCCTGGAGAAAAGGGAAATTGAAAGGGTACAGAAAAGAATAATGCAGTCCAGTTACTGACTTCTGTTTCATTTCTAGACTGATTTTTTTCTTTCCAATACCACACCAAACAAACAAAAAGAACTCACTCTAATGAAATTCAGTCTTGCTTCAGTCCAGCATGGCAGGAAACAGATACTGTGAGCTTCTTGCCCTGGCTGGTGGGTGACAATACACACGGAATTGTAGAGACAAAACCTAGGTCACTTTACCACAGTGCACACTTGTTCCTTCTTTCTAGGATGCTTTGTTGCTGCAAGATGGCAATGGAAACTCTACATTTAAGAAAAGATGGCTCAGTGGTAAGGGTGTTTCCTGCCAAGACTGAGTGTGTGAATTCGCCCCTAGGACTCACATACTAGTAGGAGGAAACCTACTCTGAAAGTTTTATTTTGACCTCCACAAGCCCTCTTTAGCATGTGACACCCCTCACCCACCAAATAAAATTTTTAATTGAAATAAAAATGATATAAATGTTCTATAGCATACATCCCAAAAAGATTGACATTAAAATTGGTGAGGGAGGTCCTTCTGTCTATGTGTTGCTTTTATTGGTTGTGGCTGGGACAAACAAACAAGCTGCTACTACATTTGGTGTGTTGGACTAAATCCATGTAAAACCTAAAAAAAGCTTGAAAAGGAACTATAGACACAGAAAAACAAAGTTTAGCCTCATTTTTTTTTAACTGGCAGCATTTTGGAGCTCATTTAGGAAAGATTTTCCTGATTCAGTGGTAGCAAAAGAAAAAAAAAAAAGCTGTGCTGTTTTGAAATGCCAGCTTTCTGGGCCATGTTGCCAGTGCAAACTCTGACGCTTCCAGGCAGGAGGTCCGTGGGGTTTGTGAGCAGACTGCTGCAGCTTGCTTGGTAACAATGTGGACTGGGTGTGTGCAGGCCTGGAAGTGATGCAGTGTGCTCAGCTAGAAGTGCTAGCAGCTCCACCATGTTGGACTGGGTGGACAAGCAGGAAGTACCATATTTGACCTATTAAAGCAACAGCTTAAGTTTTAAGAAGTGCTTAGCATTTTTAAAAGAGCTCCTGGACAGTAAAGAATTGTAGATACACAGTAGGACAGATTCAGACATAAAAGACCGCTAAATGGGTTACAATGTTGGAAGAATGTATGTAGGCCTGGAAGAGAGAAGAAAAAGAGTATAGAGAGTTGGAAAAAAAGTAATTGTTTTTTTTTTTTTAAAAAAAGGGGGTAAAGTCTTTAAAGAGACAGAGTACAGACAGTCATAGATTAAAAGGAGTAAAGAAAAATAGGCTATGTAAGGTTAAAATACAGAGAGTCTGGATTATATATACTATTGTGTTATCCTTGAATTTTTTGACTGTGAATGAGCTAAGTACAGATAGATATTTCATTGTATGGGCTGCTAAACTAAACCGGCATATATATTATAAAGGTATCATGACTTCTCAATTTAGGATCTAAGGATATGTTGCTTTGGAAAAGAGATTCTTCTCTGACATCCACAGAGGATGAGAACCTGCGGATTGCTTCCAGACTGGTGTGGTTTGATGTAACAAAACCCCCTGAAAGGTTGCTGTAAACACCCCCACAATGAAAATACTTTGCCTAATAAATAGCAGGAAAAAGTTTAGAGAAATTACACACATCTTCCCAAATATTGTTTATAAATGTTTGTTTACATTTAAAGGAGGATATGCTATAGATATGAATAATTTGCTTTGGTATGGATCTTGGTCTATTGATACAGATTTAAGGTAAATTTTGTTATACTGTATATGTATATTTCTGCCTTTGATTAAGGTATTGTGTTTGTGTAGTTCATTTGAAAATATAATGTATGATTAAGAAATATAGGTTAATAGATAGTCATCTAAATAATAGTCAAGATTGTAGTCATGTTAGTTAGGTTTTCTAGACATATAAAGATATATTTCTGTTGGTTAGGTATTCTTTAAATCTTTCAGAGACCTTCAGAATAAGGCATTTAAAATGTCTAAGAACTTAAAACTTTTCTTAACAGTGAGACACATCTGCTCCTGGCATGACTAAGCTACTTTAAGAGGATGATGGGCATTGAAGAGGCTCCTTATGGAGTTAATTAGCCATTTGGGCAAGAAACTGATCTTGCCTGTACTGCTTGACTGGAAATGCAGGACCCAGAGAGAAATAACTGCTGAAATTGCCTAAAGGTGAGATGGTCCTTTGGGGTTCCTGCTTCATAAAAGACTCTACTAGACATTCTGCAGGATACAAAAGAAAGTGACTGGCACACTGCCAATATAGGCAGAACTGTCTTTGAAATTTTCTGCTTCATGGAAAAGTCTGCTAGATACTGTGGGCCTGTAGGCTGAAGATGGATGCCCCAACGGTACAGAAGAACTTTGGGTGACTGTTCAGGCAGTGAGTTTTGGAAGTAGCTTACAATATACTTCCTGTTTACTTAGGTAATATTATATCCTTCTGGAGTTTTTGATGGGAGTTTAAGAATTTATAGTTATAGTTTTCCTTAGTTATGATAAAAGATAAAGTAGATATAAATATTGTAACTGTAATTCTTGCTTGATACCTGTTTTGTTATATATAATTTTACTATGTTAAAATCAAAGCCTTCCTTTTTATTTAAACAGAAAAGGGAAAGTGGTGTGGGAGGTCTTTCTGTCTATGTGTTGCTTTTATTGGTTAATGACTAAAGAACTGCTTTGAGTCTATGACAAGGACAGACTAGAACTAGGTGGGAAAAGCTAGGTTGTATGCTGGAAGAAGGAGGGCAGAGTCAGAGAGACACAATAGAGCCACTGCCGGAGATAGATGTGCTGAACCTTTGCTGGTAGGCCACAACCTCGTGGTGATATACAGATTAATAGAGATAGGTTAAATTAATAAGAAGCTAGAGCTAATGGGCTAAGCAGTAATTTATTTAATACAGTTTCTATGTGATTATTTGGGGTGTAAACTAGCCAGACAGCCAGGAACCAAACAAGCGGTTCTTTCCTTCTACATAAAATATGGACATTTATAAAGTAAATGTCTCATATAATCACATGAGATTCCTATGATTAACACTCTTGCTAATTCATCAAGAGACTTCTCTGAAGCAGTGTACATCACTGTGGTACTAAATGAGAGTCGTTCACTGTTCTCAGCAGGTCTATGGTTGTCTGGGTGATCAAGTTCCTTCAGTGATGCTTGAGACAAATGAGAGACTCTGTACAGATGTGGAGAGTTGAACAGAAATGTAACACTAGCTTGCTTGAATAGGGTAACCAAAATGTAATATTTTAAATCTATTTTCCTTGAGATTATAATTCAATTACATCATTTCCTCTTGGCCTTTCCTCCCTCCAAATCCTGGAATGTACCCACTGTTTTCAAATTCACCTCCTCTTTTATGTGTGTGTGTGTGTGTGTTTGTGTAATTAAATATGCAAAGATTTATTACTTCATATATATGTTCATATATAATTATATATGTATAGTTATTTATAGCAATACCTCAATACAATATGCCTTTTAAAGATAAAAACATAAATATGTTTCTCCCTCCATGCACACTATTGCAATTATGAAAGGACATAGAAAAGTTCCAAACCAGGAAACTAGCCCTAAGGCAGATTCACAATGCTGATTTTGGGAACATGACCTCCCAGATGAGTCAAAACAGTGAAATGAAATCTGATAGCACCATCTTTCCGGTATCTAAGAAAAAATTCCATTGTATTTCTATGATTTAGTTTGAATATAATTTTCTGATCCATGACTTACTGGATTATCTTAAATATTTGGAGGATTTTTATTGTCATATTTTGAGAGACAAATATTTCAATTTTTATACAAATAATAAAATAAGCCACATTTGGTGAGGAAGGTCAAAAGAAGAAATGGAAAAATTAAACAACTGAGGGCATCACAGCTTTCTCAAAGTAAAATAAATAAATAAATAAATAATAAAATAAGACTGTGTTTCTGACCACCTTTGCTTTATTAAAAAAGGATCCTATTTCATCACCACATTCCACAAAATATAGCAATGTTTTCAGAAAAGTCACATTAGCCTTTTTTAAATCAGAAGTAAAATACCCTCAAGGAAAGAAAAAAAAAAAAAACTAATCTCAACTTCAGTATTGTTCCATTGGCTGTTAGTGTCTGAGTGGTCAGATTTTAGGATCTGTGTTTCAGGGCAGTGGGGCCACATTTAGACTTGCCTGTGCTCAGCAGGAGTTGTACCATTTTACTGCAGGTGATCCAGAGGACAAGCAGAACAGATGTCGCTGTGAAGAGGATCTCGCTTCTACGCAGAGACACCTTTCCACATTACTCAGGTCAGGGGTTGCGAATTGTAGCCATGTAGTTCGTGGACAGTTATAGTTTTTCAGTTGTTAGTAGTGAATGTCATTGTGCCGTGATTGCAAGTACTCAAGTGTTCCAAAGAGAAATCAGGAGTACTGAGTGAAAACACAAAGCTAACGTCAGAATACAGGAGCCTAATACCTTTAAGAGGGTAGACAGTAAATTATCATTTCTTGAGGAAACAGAAATATCAGTGCTAGGACTGTGGAAACATTTTATAGTGGAGGGAAAGAAAATAAAAATTGTTCAGATAAAAACTGTTCTGTGTGCAATTAGAGCACATTTTTCCAGGCATTGATTGAATCCAGGCTCACCGGTGTAAAGACGTGATATACCATGGAAAGCGCAATAAGGTTGGATTTTTCCCTTCATAGACACTAGTAACCAGAGACTATTTGCCCACTAATATTTGATCTGCTATGACTACAGTATACCAATATTTAGAATAAGATGTCTTCACATTTATCTATCATTTCCCTTGCTTAGTCCACTGGAAATGAATTAGTTTACCATTGAGATTAAATTTTGTTAAAGTATCTTTATTATAAATGAGTAAATGAGTATTGCTTTATAAAATTCGATGAAGTGTAAAATGGCAGAACTTGTGAATCAAGCGGTTGCATTAACAGCAGAGCTTAGCAAGCTTTCATTTCCATTCCTTCTTCCTCCTAGGTTTTACATAGGATGCTCAGAAAATACTTTCCCATCCAGGATCCATCAGCACATGTTCAATGAAGATGACTGACTGTCTTGACTCCGTGCTCTAGTTCGTAGACACGCCATCAGCACAATAGCGCCTCGCTGATATGAGAAATAGTAGGTAACACCCCCTCTCAAATTATCCTAAGTTTCTTGTCTTCAAGTGTTACCACAAGGGACAAAATTGGTGAAAGAGGCACATGTCAAATCCCAGTGGTAAGGAGGTGTGGTGTAGGGTTTGTTGTCCAAACTCTTCCTACTATCTCTTAACAACTATAAATGAGAGTTTATCCAGTCTCCATGAGCTCCATAGCCATATTCAGGAAAGCATTGTGATGGTTGTGCCACGTATTTCCTATTAGTTCTATTGTGATGGAAAGGGATCTAGTATTAAAGCATAGCTTCAATCCAAAAGATTAAACTTTGCTAGTACTGTCTCCTTGTGTTCTCAATAGTTCCATGCTGAGTAAAGAATACAGGTGCCAAGAAAGCTCTTTAAAAAGGCAGGTGGTCAGGAAAGAACTTCCATTTTAAAATGTCAAGCAGGTTATATTTACTAATTTGTGTATATATATATATATATATATATATATATACATATATACCTGCAACAGCAATTAATTTTAAAAAAAGTAACATGAATTTGAAAAAGAACAAACAGGACATATGGAGATGCTGAAAGGGAGGAAAAGGAAGGAAAAAAATATTATGTAATTATGTTGCAATCTCAAAGGTAAACAATTTAAAATGGGCACTAAAAACTCTTATAAAACAAGTTTGCAATTATTAATATTCAACATTTTATATAACCTTTGATAAAATAACTGTCTATTTTTTAAAGGGATATATAAAATTCATAGCAGTATTATTTGTCATAACTCCAAACTGGCTTTCCAGTTTGGAACCTTGAAAAAAGTAGATAAATTATGGTGCTTATCTAGTGGAACACAGGAGCACAACAAGAATAAATGACTACAGCTATAGTATACAGATATCAGTCCTTCCTGTGAGAATCCATTTCATAGTCAGAAGACTTCACGGATTCTCCATCTGTAAGGATCAAAAGAAAACTTACCACTTGTAACTATCAAAAATGGGATAGTTACTGGGAATTCTAAGATGTTGATAGTTTAGGTATAGAATAATATCTGTTATCTATATGAAAAATCCTGGGAACTTACGATACATTCTATAGAACTCATGTCATATAATATTTTCATAAAAAGATAGTATAATCTGGATTTGATGAAATTTGTCTTTGCTCTTACAATCCCCCTGCATCCAGCATGATTCCCATAAAAAATATCTTGAATTCCCAAGGTAAACATTTTTTTCTAATAGTGAACATGAATTAAATAGAAATAGGATTATTTAGTACAGTAGTTCTTAACTTGCCCAGACTGCAACCTTGTAATACAGTTCCTCATGTTTTTGTGACCTTCCCGATTATAAAATCATTTTCATTGCTACTTCAAATGTTCACTACTGCTATGAATCATAATGTAAATATCTGTGCTTTTTGAATATCTTAGGTGACCACTGTGAGCATTCGAACCCAAAGTGGTTGTATTCAACAGGTTGAAAACCCATGACTTAATGTATTATGAGTGATGTATTTTAAAGAACCCCCACAAAAAAGAAAAATATGAAAACAGATATAAATTGAACTAGTAAGAGCAGGCTTTCATTAATCATTAAGAAATACTGCTGTAAAGGAATAAATCTCTTCGATATACTGTACATGAGAATGATCGTTCTCCTTACACATGAGGTTTAAAGTATGTTTAGTGCTCTGTAATAGATCTATATTTAATATTGTGACTTGGGTGTATTAATGATTTCTATATTGCTATGCCATACATCCATCGGGTAGTTGTGAGTTCCACAATTTTCTGCATATATGCACGTGCTTAAAGATAATCTTCCAGGCCAAAAGTTGGTGGCACACACCTTTAATTCCAGCACTCAGGAGACAGAGGCAGGTGAATTTCTGTGAGTTCAAGGCCAGCCTGGTCTACAGAGGAAGTTCCATGACAGACTCCAAAGCTACAGAAAAACCTGTCTCTAAAAACAAAAACCAAAGTAAAAAAAAAAAAAAATCAAAAATAATCCTCCATACTTGGTATCATAAAAAGTCTATTTGAAGAAGAAAGTTAAAAAGTCATAGATGGTATACACTCCGTGACCTTTATTAATGGCTAGAAACCAATTATGAGTGAGTACATCCCATGTTCATCTTTTTGGGCCTGGGTTACCTCGCTCAGGATAGTGTTTTCTATTTCCATCCATTTGCATGCAAAATTCGAGAAGTCATTGTTTTTTACCGCAGCATAGTACTCTAATGTGTATATATTCCACACTTTCTTCATC
>NW_026067975.1:6087143-6150967 GCF_014885135.2 Alexandromys fortis | reverse complement strand
ATTGGGAGCTCACCAAGGCCAGCTGGACTGTGACTGAAAAAGCATGGGATAAAACCGGACTCTCTGATCATGGCGAACAATGAGGACAGATGAGAAGCCAAGGTCAATGGCAAGGGGTTCTGGTCCTACTTCATGTTCCGGCTTGGTGGAAGCCTAGCCAGTTTGGATGTTCACCTTCCTAGACATGGACGGAGCGGGGAGGACCTTGGACTTTCCACAGGGCAGGGAACCATGACTGCTCTTTGGATTAGAGAGGGAGGGGGAGAGGAGTGGTGGGAGGGGGAGAGGAGTGGGGGGAGGGGGAGAGAAATGGGAGGCTGGGAGGAGGCTGAAACTTTTTTTTTCTTATTCTCAATAAAAAAAATTAAAAAAAGTCATAGATGGATCAGAAAATTTTCATTTAATTCTTTCTAGTAAAGCACCCACACAATCCTTTCAGCAAAATAAGAAACCGAGGGCAAAATTTAGAAGCTAATTTAGTACCTGAAACAGATTTAAGACACACTGCATTATGAATTATTAAAAATAAACAGCAATGTTTACACACCTCTATTAGCTTAACTAACTTAGAGAAATTGAATTCTATGAGTTTAAGCTTAAAAGTGTCTTTTATTTAAAAACTTCTGACTATAAGATCAAAAGAATCCTTGACTATCTCCTACAATTTATGTTTAAATATCTCTGAGTAAAGCATACCATATAATAAAATAAGAAGGAGTAAGCTCTCATAACTGACAACTATTTTAATGTGGTCCACTGTGCTATTAAAGATCATGGTGCTGTTTAAAAAAAAACTCAGGTTTTAATCATTGAGCTTTGATATCATTTCCATCTTGTATTTTCCCTTCATTTTATTTTTATATGCTCGTGATTTCAAAAATATAAAAGTATTCTAGACATGACGCTTGCAATTAAACACCACAGCTCATTGTCCAATTATTTTACTGTAGGTTGTGACAGCAGCTGATTTCTTCTTTCTGTAAGATGAGGAAACTAACTTTTGAATTTTCATTCATTATAACTGACATTTTCATCCGGTTTATTTTTCCGACTCGCACATGTGTTCCAGAGGCACTTTACTATGATGCTTCATGAGCATTTCGTTGGCAAGCTTCACCTTCAATAGCATTATGGATTGATAATAGATAGTAGATAATGAGTAGACTGGGAAATATTTCCCAGAATCCCCTTTTCATTTGTTTCTAATGGTCTGTGTCTTCAGTGGAATTTTATTCAGCTATGTAATAAAATGAAATAAGATTGTAGGTTAAAGGCTAGAACTAAATACATTACACTGAATGAGGTAACCCAGACTCAAAAAGATAAACCTTGCCTAATTTCTCTTATTTGTGAATCTTAGTTCCAAATAGTTATATGTGAGTTTACAACATGGAGTAATCATAGAAACCAGGAAAATAAAAAGGAAACTTAGTGAGGGGTCAGGCGAAAGAGGTCTAGAGAGGAATATAAGAGAACACAGTTCCTATTAAAGGGGAAATGGGAAAACTTGGGGATGGGCTTTAAAAAGGGTAAATCACAAGGAGATGGAAGGAAGGGGAATAAATTGCACTAAATTTTTTAAAAAGCCTTAGGGAAACTTCATGCTTAACTAAAACTAAATAATATATAAAATCAGTGATTTGTGTTTATACAGTACTCCCTCTGAATCTAATTAAACTCACTCTGCCTTATTAACTAGATGCTATGTGTCTTTCCAGCTCCTTCTCCTTCTCAGGTGTAATTTTTCAGATGTAAATTTTCCTCCTGTAAAACCCTGTGGTAGTCACTAGGAATATATATGTTTATTAAAAGGGTGTGGGTACATTCCAGACAAGCAAGAGGAATGAGAGTGTAGGAAGAGCAAACAGAATACCAAGGAGCAAAGCCTACAGCTAATAAAACTGCCCAGAGGCCCATTGATTCTTATGGAGTTTTATTTTCACTTCAATCAGTGTGTGGGTTTGGGTGTGGGAGTAAAAACACCAAGGAAGCCGGTTACAGGCAGTTGTGAGCTGTCTTCCTTGGGTGCTGGGAACTCATTGTTGGTCTTCTGGCAGAGCAGAACTTGCTCAAAAACACTTAGCCTTGTCTCCAGCACCCAGAGAAATATTTTTAATGTCATCACTATGACACTAGAACTCTTGTTTAATTTACCAGGATTCTGTATCTCTCCATTAAACATAAACCATAAAAATTCTATCAAACAAAGAAAGAAACAACTGGAAATAAATAAGGAAAATAGCATGCGATGCAAGTTTCTAGTGGAAAATTCCTCTCAATGACACTCCCAGCTTGACAAATTTGGCTCATAGTGCAGATGAATTCTTTTTTGGCAATAATTGCAGTTTTCTCTGAAACAGAAATGATGTGTTCACCGCTCTCCAGATGTACAACTCCCTCTGGTTAATTCCTCCAAAAATGGCTTTCATTGTTCAAAAGCAAAACAATTGGAACAAGTTTTTGTGCCTTTGTGTTTATTGTTTCTCTTGATGAGAGGCAGTTTATCTATCCAGCACACACGCTCCACTCTCAGAGCACCTTGTGGCAACACAGCTTTTTATTCAATTTTTTTTTGAACACGTAAAATTGCATTTGCTAAATTTAGTATGAATGGCGGGATAATCCTCACTAGGAAAATGGATTATAAAGATAAAAGAAAGAAACATTAAGTTCTTCCCCAACCAATTCCAAATGTGCCTTTATGCCTGTAATATCCCATAAATGCCAGGGCAACAGCACCAGCTGCTCTTGGCTCTCACAGGGCACGACGTTTCCTTTCATTCTGGCATCAGAATTTACCCCAAAGGGAAGAAGCTCTTAGAAGCCACAAGTAGAAGGCATAACTTCCACTTTTCTGTGGACAAAGCACTGGGACCTGCTAGCTGTCTGTGGCACTGAGTTCTCATAAAACTAAAAGACAGATGTAAACAATGCCAAAACCAGTCGTTAACATGGGCTTTGGCTATTTTGGGTTGTCATATTCTTCTGATTTTTTTTAATAAGTGTAATGTTTAAGATTCTTGGCAGTAGGGCACTAAATGGATTAAGAAATCTCAGAGACTTAATTGCCAGAAGTACAGACTGGTGTGGCTCTTATGGTCCCATCTCTATAAACATATTCTTTCCTCTTATTGCATTTTTGTACAGATACAATGTTATTTTGCTTTAATAAAGTGAAAATATAACATTTGAGGAACATAAAAATAAGCGCACATCTTATTTTATTTTATGGCCTTATTTTGTTACCAAATGCTAAAACCTGACATTTTCTGTCTTAAGAGAAAATCAGAGTTATAGTCCCAGGAAAGGCTGTGAAGCGCTGACTTGAGCAGCATCCCAACCAACACTGTATTAAACTCTGATACTCAACCCAAGCCACAGACCATCAGAAGGGCAAGCTTGATGGCCAACTGTGTGATGACTACCCTAAGAGTTCCACTTCCCTGGCAGTTTCTTTCCCCATTCTTCATCCTTAGTGGAGTATTCTAAAATGCCCACTCTTTCCCCATTTCCTCTCCTTCTCTGCTGACTGCCTTCTCCTAACCCACATCCTTACTGTGTCCTGCAGTGGAAAACAGATCCTCTGAGTACTAGCGGTGAAGGCTGGGAAAATCATAAGCCATCATCAGCTCATCATTTGATAAAACAATATAATGTGTTGACATCTTTAAAGCAGAAATTTTTCATGAAATATTTCAGAAATATATCTATTTTATCTAATGCTGATACTTAGAATATTTAATTTATAAATATTAAACCTTTATTTGTCTATCAATATAGTGGATACACACATGCTACCATTTCTCCTCATTTTCCCTCTTTCATTACAGTTGGGTGTAATTCTATATATGAAGTTCTGGAAATAAAACAACTCTAGATATAAGATTTTCCTATTTTTGGAAAGTTTACATTTGGTATGTACAGCCTTTACATAGCATCCTACATATCAGATAATGTTAGAAGAGATTTAAGTACTTGAGTCTTTCAATCCATCCCAACTACATGATATGGATGCAATTATTTTCTTTACTTAATGACTGAAACAATGGACAAACTCGCAGTACTAAAAACCTGTTTGTGCTGTTGGTTTCTGCACTGTGCCCAGTTAATCTACTCATTTTTAGTGATAAATGATGAATAAGCCTGAATATATATATAAAATCTATCGTATTTATTGTCCTAAATAGCTTTCAATGAATAAAACTTTACATTACATTTTTGCAATGAGCTGCAAGGTACAACACTTTAAACAAAANTATATATATACAGTATAACAAAAATAACCTTAAACTTGTATCAATATATAAAAGTCTATACCAATGTAAAATATGTGAGACTAGTGGTTGTTCATAAGTAGACTCAAAAATCTACCCTTTGATTCCTTCATTCCTATACCATAACCCCCCTTTTTCCCTTCAGAAAGAGATCCCTAAATCTTATCTACTTTGTTTAGCTTTTCCACTGATCATGACCAATAACAACTTGTAACTAACCTGCCTAAAAATGACAAACATCCATAACCCACTGAATGACCAAAACTCACCCACCCCACCTCTTGGGAATGTTGGCATCATGTTCTCTAGACTGTTTCCTCTTGTGTGGAGTTGATGGCATATTTAGGAGACCCTGAGGGAACTGAGATAATGGTCAAATCCTTGGAGAGCTAGCTGTATTATCTTTTGTTTAATCTCTGTGTGATGGAAAAGTATAGAGCTTATCAGAAATTTTGGCTTGATAGTATATAAGTTGGACCATCTCAGCTAGCAGCTTTGAAGATGTTTTAAATGCAGAATTTTGAGGAAATTGAAACAGATGAATTTTGGAAGGCTTGATCAACAGGGCTACTTGTATTTATTAGTGTTTGGTTCTTTTGTTCTGAAAACACAAATTTTAAAGATAGCATAAAGAAAAGCCGTGGAAAGCTATAAGAGAGAAAGATTAAGTCACATACAAAGGCAGCCCCAACAGAAAACAGCAGATTTTTTAGCAGAGACTATGGAAACCAGAAGAATCTAGAATGGTATTCTGAAAGTCCTGAAAGATCACAGACACCAGCTCAAACTACTATAGCTAGGAAGAAAGTTTTATTTAGCCTGCAGATTCAGAGAAATCAATCTACAATTGCTTTTCCTTATTATTCTGTAATCTGCCACATTTCTGACTAAACATTAACATTTTCATCATTTTTATTATTATGGTAGTGTGATATGACTGTACTGGCTAGTTTTTTTTTCTTTTTTTTATTGAGAATAAAAAAAAGTTTCTGCCGCCTCCCAGCCTCCCATTTCCCTCCCCATCCCCCCACTCCTCTCCCCCTCCCCCCACTCCTCTCCCCCTCCCCCCACTCCTCTCCCCCTCCCTCTCTAATCCAAAGAGCAGTCATGGTTCCCTGCCCTGTGGTCCTCCCCGCTCCGTCCATGTCTAGGAAGGTGAACATCCAAACTGGCTAGGCTTCCACCAAGCCGGAACATGAAGTAGGACCATAACCCCTTGCCATTGACCTTGGTTTCTCATCTGTCCTCATTGTTCGTCATGATCAGAGAGTCCGGTTTTATCCCATGCTTTTTCAGTCACAGTCCAGCTGGCCTTGGTGAGCTCCCAATAGATCAGCCCCCACTGTCTCAGTGGGTGGGTGCACCCCCCGTGGTCCTGACATCCTTGCTCGTGTTCTCCCTCCATCTGCTCCTCATTGGGACCTTGGGAGCTCAGTCCAGTGCTCCAGTGTGGGGGAGAAGGGGAGGATTGGGGGAACTTGGGGAAACAGGAAGATTGGGATAAAGGAAGGTTGGATAGGGGAGCAGGGAAGCACATATCTTAGTTAAGGGAGCCACCTTAGTGTTGGCAAGAGACTTGAACCTAGAATGGCTCCCAGGAGCCCAAGGCGATGTCCCCAGTTAGTCCCTTGGGAAGCTGAGGATAAGGATCCTGAAATGACCCTATCCGATAGCAATACTGACGAATATCTTTCATATCACCATAGAACCTTCATCTGGTGATGGATGGAGATAGAGACAGGCTAGTTTTTATTGTCAACTTGGTACAACCTAGAGTCTCCTGGAGAGGGGCATCCTTAATTGGTGTGGTCATATTTTGGAGATTTCCTGGATTGATGATTAATGTTGAAGGCTCTTATCCACTGTGTGTGGCACCGTCCCTAGGCAAGTAGCCCTGGGTAGTAGAAGAAAGACAGTTGAGCAGGAGTCAGTGAGAGACCTAATAAGCAATGCTCCCCCATGGTCTGCTTGAGTTGCTGAGTTCCTGTCCTGGCTTGGCTCCATTATATTTTGTGACTTTCTTCCCACAAGTTGATTTTTGTCAGTGTTTTATCACAGCAACAGTAAAGAAAATTAAAATAGTGACCAACTATAATGGGTCTTTTTTGATATCACTAGCTCTCTTAGCTCTCTAATACGGAGGGTTTTTTTTTTGTTTGTTATGAAAGCTTTTCTTAGCTTAGGCTTTTTCCCAACTAACTCTTAAAACTTAAATTAACCCATTTATATTAATCTATGTTTTGCCACATGACTCATTACAGGTCCTTAGTATCTAGCTGGTGAATCTCCCATGTTTCTCATTCTTTCCCAGTGTTCCTATCTCAGTATGGAAGCTCCACCTATCCTCTCCTGCCTAACTATTGGTTGTTCAGCTCTTTTTTAAACCAATAAGAAGGTACCTTAGGCAGATGAGGACGGGTAGAGTCACATCTTCACACTGTGTACAAAAAGATATGCCAACAACCGTCTTACATGGTAAATAATTTTTTTTCATTCAATTAAATATATTGATTCAACACATTTATTGCATAGGTGCTACTGGCATTGAATATTGAAGCATGAAGAAATAACAACTTTTATGTGCATTACAGTGTGATAGCTGGTGGGATGAATTTACCTAGTTTTAAGATCTTATATTAATTAACTTCATAGTAATGTGTCCCCTCTACTTCCACAGTCAAAGTCTCAACCATTTCTTCTGAAGGCTCTTTTACTTGGTGAGAGAAATATTAAGGGAGTATTAGGGTCCCTGTAATCAAATGGCTGATGACTTTATATAAAGAGAGATTTGTGCAGAAAGACAACAAGGCTAGGTATATGTGAGTATAGCACAAAATTGTGAGCACACCACGAAACAGAGATCACTTGCTGGTCAAGAGAAATCTCTGTGGAAATCAAGCTTGTCCACTTGATCTTGACATTAGCACATATCATTAAAAGAAACTTTCTGTTACTAAGCAGTCCACCTTGGTACTCTATCACTAGAGCCATAGCAGACTAGCAGAGACGGATGCAGGCTGAAAGGACCCACAGGGTGGTGTCAGTGACCTTTGCATTCACAGTAAGGCCTCAGCTAAGCCAGGCTTAGCTAGGGCCGCTGTATTAGCTAATATTTGTTCAGTGGCTTCATTTCACCTCTTCAGTCAACCACTTCCTACTATGAGAATATACTACTAAGGACCATGTTCTCTTCTTACCTACTCTGCTATGTTCTTTTGGATCCTAGTTTTGTTCTCACTGATTACTGGGTACAATTCAGAGACTTCCCAAATGGCCAGACTTCAATCAGCATCATAGTTGAGAACTATTGCTCATAAACTCATCCCATCAAGTTGACAAGGCAGCTGCATCATGCTGTCAGGACCCAGGGCTGTGATGCGGTGACCTTGAGCTGGCAAGTGAGACCTGAGATTCTAACCTTAAGAACTTTACACTTTTTCCCCAAGTTCCTTCCTTGAACACTTCCCATGCAATCCCAGGCATTTGTGTGTGTGTGCAAGCAAAGGAGCTATCCATATATTGGAAAAACAGAAGTTTTAAAATACATTCTTATTGCACTGTCCAAATGAGCTCCAAAGGACTTCATGGACAGTTTGCCTTGCCTCAATGTTATAAAGATAGCTTCAGAGAGAGCATGGAACTTGAATGACATGAAAGATTTCAATAATTCCTCGAAAGTATAATCTTCAGACAAAGTAATCTAAATGTATAAGTACCATACATATCTGGCTTATAAACTCCAAAGAAAATATAGCTGGCAAGCCTGGCTATCCCATTTACCAGCTGTGTAGCACAGAGAAAAAAAGCAGACTCTGAAACTCTATCTTCATGTGTTTATTTAGATGGTTAGAAATAGTCTCTATGAAATGACTTACTTTGTGTCAGGCAAATGGCCTCTGTTCACTAAATGGTTCTATACTCATTATCATTGTTTCTTGATTAATGCAAATCTAACCACCATCATCTCAGCAGGCTTCGTTTTAGCACTCACATGACAGACATCAAAATCAAAATTGACCTTAGCAATGATTTAGACTGGTCTCCTCATTTTTTCAGAGAAAATTAATGCCCAGAGAAATTAAATGACTTGCCTGAGGTTACAGAGTCAGTTGGTGGCAATGACAGCCTCAGTCACAGGACATGTGGTTTTTGCTCAGGTTCAAAATACTTTTCATTGTGGAGTATTTCATTAATAGCAATACCCATAGCTTAATAAACAAGTATCCGTAAATGTGAACTAATTACATATGGACAGTCAATGAACTGAAATGGATGGAATAATGGTGAAGGCTAAGTATTATGGTAGCACTGCGAATTCACACTTAGGCTAACTCTGAGGCACAAAATAATTGAAGGTTCTCACCCATCAAACAAATATAATCTTCCGCACAGGCCCCAACCTACCAAACAGGGGCAGGGTTCCTGGTGGAGATTTTAACTGGTTAATTAACAGTGTCTCACACTCTCTTAATTTTTTTTTTCAGGGGGTGTGTTTTCCTGGAAAGTGTTTTGTTTTGCAGAATGCTCCTCACATGAATGGCATCTTGCCCTGGCAGAGGCTGGAGGAAAATGGTGGCTCTTTTCCTCTGTGCCCTTGGATTGTCCTAGGTCTTGATGATTTTATTTTCAGAGTTCTTGCCCTGCATTCTGAAGCAGATTTGCATTTGTGATTCATTTCATGGATACTTTAAGACACAGCCGTTAATTGATTTTTGTTTTCTAAGTATCATCTACGCCATGTTGGACTAGGTGTTTATGTAGCAACTTCTGTACTGCCAATCTTCTGTCTTGATCAAGGAAAGCCCTCAGCAGGCCGCTGGCTCTGAGACCAGCTAGCTCATTTTGGGGTCCCAGAGGCAAGTATGAGTCTCATTCCTGCCCATCACTTCAGACAATTCTGCGCTTTGCCTCAATTCCTCTGTCTAACACTGCCATGCTTTCTTTTCTTGTGTGCCCAAAACAAGCCATATCAACACAAACATTGATGGGGGAACTTCAGCCAATCACGTTCTGTTTAGGGTGTGTCCCCCTGGGGCCACAGAAAAACAGAGAAACCATCCAGGTGTGCTCGCCTCTTCCCTTTTTGTTCCCTGTGCTCCTGGATCGCTGGAACCCTGGTTTTGTAAGTTTCCTTTCTTCCGTTTATTAAAGCTGAATATTTATATTAAGCTAGTCTGGTTAAATCTAACTACCGATCGACCACGCACCTTCATAACATCACACTGTGCGTCCATCTACTTAGAAATCAGCGTGAAAGGAGGTAAATACATCTTCTGCCAACAACTTCCACACCACAGTCTGAGGTTTGAAAGGAGTATGGTCGATGTTCTGCCCTGAAGTCTCACACATTACCTTTTCATTCCCCTCTTCTGTTTTCTTTCCCAAATCTCAGTGGCTAATAAGGAATTCTTAGTCCCTTCTTCTGCAGTCTACCTAAGATTTCTCTTCAGTCCTTCCTGCTCATGCCTACTCAGCATCTTCACAGACACTGAATGTATGGTCTCCATTAAGATACAGTAGAAACTAGTGTTCAGATAAGGGCAGATGCTAAATTACTACACCCTCCCCCTCCCCAGAAAGATTTTCTTCATTATAACTTTCATGTAGAGTTAGATAAGAGTATATCAAAATTGTGCGGCGTTCTTAAAAGATTACTTTCTCATAGAACAAATTATTAGAAAACATGCAATGCTGCTTTGGAAGTCAGTGACAGTGACTCAGTTGTCACCTAGCTTTCTCAGTGCTAAAGATTCTGATTTGATAAAGTCTGTCATTTAAAGGTATGGTATAACTCCATTTTCCAGAACTTTTAGAGGTGAAATAAAGCACCAAGTATGGGGAATGCTTAGTTTACTTAACAAGAAGAAAAATAAGTCATCTTATGCCCTATGGATGTGTGCAAATTTCACAACTGGCCAAGGTCAAATTGTGGATACCCTTCTGTATTTGTTGCTTTTATTGATTAATGAGTAAAGAGTCTGCCTTGGCCTATGATAGGGTAGAGTAGAGCTAGGTGGGGAAAACAACTGAATGTTGGGAGAAAGAAGGTGGAGTCGAAGAGACGCCATGTAGCAGCCAGAGGGAAAAGACATGAGCTGCCTGCTGGAAACTTGCTGAGTAGGCCATGAAATTCTAGATGTAAGAGCTAGCTAACAATATGCTTAAGCTATTGACCAAACAGTATTGCAAATATTATAGTTTTTGTGTGAGTATTTCAGGAGTCTGGGTGGCCAGGAAATGAACAAGTGGCCTCCTACAATAAATCTGTCTACTCCTCCAGTTTCTTTGTAAATTTTTTGGAAAACATGTTATAGAATTGCCATTATTTTGTAAACAGGGAATTTGTCATTTCTCCAAGGAAAATAAAATATTTCCAGAGCATGAAAAAAATATCTCCTGACATTTTTCTATTCTTTTATATCATATTGTTACTTTCCCAAAAATAAAATATCAACTCTATGTTACATCTGTACATGACTCATGACTGAAAGACCCTACAGACCCGCTCCTCAAAACCCGCAGCTAGCATGATCCTTGGAGAACGTCCTGTTTGCTTGAAAAATTCTCCGGATCAGCAGCCAGCCTGCTCTCATAAGAACATCCCATGTGCTTGGGAGAGCAGGATGGCTATGCAATAGGAAGACTGCAAGGCAGGATATCAATAAGACAGGACATCAGCAAAGCAAGGTGACTGCAAAACAGGATATCTATAAGATAGGAACAGGATGACTGTTGCCAGACATCCATGCTGGAAGAGGAAACCATTCATGCCCCTGCCTCATTCAGATAACCACGCTTTTGCTTCTGTAAACTTGCTTTTTTGCTCTTCCCTATTCTGTGTGAGCAAGTCCTCTGAAAGACTTGCCGCCCACAGGTACCTGTGTTTACCCAATAAACCTCTTGCAATTTGCATCCCTATGGTCTCGGCCTGTTCCTTGGCATGGGGAGGTCTCCTCCGGAGAGAAAGTCCTCTTCGAGGGTCTTTCAATGACTAAGCAGAATTTAAATTGAATAGAGATAAAACCACAACAAAGTATTCCTATAGCAATATTTAGACATTATCAGTTTGGCTCACATTTGTCTTCCAGTTCTGTTTCATTCACTTCCTAAAATCTTATTTTAAATAATATTTGTATATTAAACTTTCAAAAATAAATATAAGTGGTATTTTAAATTTTAATTTCTTCCTGACTGAATAATATTCAAAATAAAATTCCTCTTTATATAGTTTCAAAGTATCTAAGCTTATTTTATGAATAACATTCCAATGTCAATATTTTCAAAACTGTCTGAAGTTAATTTAATGAAAATAAATCACATTTTGTGACATAAGTAAATGTACAAAATGTTCTTTTCATAGTCTAGTTTTCAGGGTATAACTAAAGCTCCATTGCAATCCTGTTTCTAATTTTTTATTTCCATACAGATTATTGAACCCATAGCTTCATATATGCTAGCCAAGCACTGTAACGTATCAGAAACCTCTCCTCTTACTTAATCCATTTGTATATAATTCACTACTACTCACAGTCTGTTGAAATATGAAGCGGCGGGGCTGCGTCCCCAACACCCCGGCCGCTTGGCTAGCTCACGCCCGAAATAACAACACGCAAACTGTATTCATTTAAGAACTGCTTGGCCCATGAACTCTAGCCCTTACAGAATTCTCGCACCTGGACTAGCCCATTTCTAATAATGCGTGTAAGCACCCCAAGGTGCGCTTACCGGGAAGATTCTAGCCTCTGTCCATCCTGGGAGAGTAGAGCATGGTGTCTGTGCTCCGGAGAGCAGAGTCTCTCCGGGAGCACAGCAGAGTCTGACCTCACTTCCTCTTCCACCCAGAATTCTATTCTGTTTATTCCTCCCACCAATGCTTTAACCTATGAGGCCAAGCAGTGTGTTTATTACTTAACCAATGAAATCAACAGATTGATATATGACACTCCCACATCACTTAAATCACTCATTGTGCCTGCCCTCTTCCTTTGTATTTAGAGTAATTGAATAGTTCTTTTTTGTTTTGTTTGTTTATTTGAGACAGGTATTTCTGTAGTTTTGGGGCTTGTCCTGAAGCTAGTTCTTGTAGACCAGGCTGGCTTCAAACTCAGAGAGCTCTGTTTCCTGAGTGCTGAGATTAAAGGCATGGACCACCACCACCCAACTCTTTTTAAATAACGTTAATAGTAAACTACAGCTCAAATCTTCTAGCACATTAGTCTGATTCCATATCTTCAGATAGTTTGATATGACTCTTGATACTGTGAAATATTCATGATAATTTCTGTCACTAACTGAATAATCAACACTCTGGCTAATGGTATTTGATTAATCTTTTTATTACCATTTCATCTCTATATGTGAGGTAAGTGAACTTATAAAAGTGCCCTATACTTCAGACCTGACTTTTCCTTTACTTTCCCTTTCTCTTTTCCCTTTTCTTTCTTCTCTTTTCATTCTGCTCTCCCTTGTTTTTGAGATCTCTCCTGAACTCTGCATTCCCTGGTCTGTAGCTGAGAACAGCACTTCTGTCTCCACTCTGAATGGACGTATCTCAGTGCGTCCCACATTCTTCTTTAGTATGGAACCATTCTTTTTTGCATAGTATTGGTTCATTGTCTGAACTAAGATTATTTATTTCTTATACTTCTAATTAGATATAAGTTAAAAGAAATTTTAGGTAATTAAAATTGATTGGAAGCATTAATGTCTTCAAATTTTGAAAAACTCATGCCTCTTTTTCACAATATTCTATTGTTAACAGAAACTTTTGTATTGATAAATTACAAAATCCATAAATGTTTAATAAAATGATGAAATAATCATTGTTATATAGGTGGAAATGCTAAATTTATTTCCCTTTCTCCTTTAATTTTTCTTTCAGAGGGCATAATTAAGAAGATAATATATATACTTCTTGGCATTTAAATAAATATAATCATAACTATTACATATGTACACATAGATTACAATAGAGTATACATGCATATTTTTAAGAAAAAATTGTAACACAAAATATACATTATTTTGCATTAGATTTGTTAAATTTTTAAATAATTTTATGAGCATATCTTCAAGTTAATTTAAGTGAAGTTCTTAGAATAAATATAATTACCAAGCAAGTGTTATAGTTATAGCACTCATACTATAAATAATTGTAATAATGTTATTGGTTTTATTATGATAGGCTCTCACTATGTAGACCAGCCTGGACTTGACCTGGCGAGACTGCATCCTCAACCCCTTCACCCCTACTGCCATGCCAAAATTTGCATTTATAATATTGATGATATATTCTTTTAAAAAATATGCAAAGGAAAAGGCAATCAAATCAAGGAATTTAAGCACAATTAGATAAAATTACAATATATTGTAAGGTCAGAGATTTACTCTAAAAGCCTAGCATTTCAGTTTCTGATTTTGCATCTTCACTTACAAGTGTGATAGAAAAAGCCTTGTCTAATTTCATTTAACTCCACTGCTGATTTTTTTTCTGATTTTGTCATAGATCCATTAATAATATGATAGCACCACTAGCAGAATAAATAAATATTAGTCTGAGTTATTAAAATATTATTTTAGTGGCTATTTTCCAAAGTAGAAGTGTTCTACTTAATATACAATTTTAATAATTTTTGACTTTCCTATTTACTTTTTTAGCTACTGCCTCATACTTAACTCTGCTAATATTCTTCTATCTACCTCAAAAGAGGGTTCTATTAAGTGATCCAAAAAGGCCCTATCTGATGTGGGATTCCCTCTATATGCTGTGAATACCACTGGTAAATAAAAATTAAAAGTTAAAAATTGGCCTTGCCTGATAAAGTAGAACAGAGCTAGACAGGGAAAACTAAACTGACTGCTGGGAGAAAGAAGGCAGAGTAAAGGTAGTGTGGGACAATTGTATTCTGTCAATTATATTTTAAATAAATTCTGATTGGTCAGTAGCAAGGCAGAAAGTATAGGCAGGACAACCAGACGGGAAGTAGAGGTGGGTCAATGAGAACAGGAGTATTCTGGGAAGAAGGAAGCACTTTCAGCAATTCTGCCCAGACACAGAAGAAGGAAGATGAGACTGCCTCACTGAAAAAGGTACCAAGCCATGTGGCTAACATAGATAAGAATAATGAGTTAATATACATCATAAGAGTTAATACGAATCCTGAGCTAATGGGTCAATCAGTTTATGATTAATGTAGACCTCTGTGTGACTTCTTTTATTTATTTATTTATTAAAGATTTCTGTCTCTTCCCCACCGCCACCTCCCCTTTCCCTCCCCCTCCCCCAATCAAGTCCCCCTCCCTCATCAGCCCAAAGAGCAATCAGGGTTCCCTACCCTGTGGGAAGTCCAAGGACCACCCACCTCCATCCAGGTCTAGTAAGGTGAGCATCCAAACTGCCTAGGCTCCCACAATGCCAATATGTGCAGTAGAATCAAAAACCCATTGCCATTATTCTTGAGGTCTCAGTGTCCTCATTGTCCTCTATGTTCAGCGAGACCGGTTTTAACCCAGGCTTTTTCAGACCCTGGCTAGCTGGCCTTGGTGAGTTCCCGATAGAACATCCCCATTGTCTCAGTGTGTGGGTGCACCTCTAGCAGTCCTGAGTTCCTTGCTCGTGCTCTCTCTCCTTCTGCTCCTGATTTGGACCTTGAGATTTCAGTCCGGTGCTCCAATGTGGGTCTCTGTCTTTGTCTCTGTCTTCTTTCATCGCCTGATGAAGGTTAATATTCAGGAGGATGCCTAAATGTTTTTCTTTGGGTTCTCCTTCTTATTTAGCTTCTCTAAGAACCCGAATTATAGGCTCAATGTCCTTTATTTATGGCTAGAATCCAAATATGAGTGAGTAAATCCCTTGTTCCTCTTTTTGGGTCTGGCTTACCTCACTCAGGATAGTGTTTTCTATTTCCATCCATTTGCCTGCAAACTTCAAGAAGTCCTTGTTTTTTTACTGCTGAGTAGTGCCCTTCAATTGAAGAATGGATGAAGAAAGTATGGAATATATACATATTAGAGTACTACTCTGTGTGACTTCTTTTGTGACTAAACAGCTGGAGGACCAAGCAGGACAGAAAACTAATTCAACATAAAGGAGAAGCCATGTATCCCCACCAGAGACAGACACTGGTACTTAACCAGTAATCCACAGCCTTGTGGCGATACACAGATTAATGGAGATGGGCTAGTTTAGGATATAACTGTTAGTCAGAAATATGCTTTTGGCCAAACAGTATTGAAAATAATATGGTTTATATGTAATTATTTCGGGGTTGAGCAGCTGGGAACAAACAAGCAGCCTCCTACAATACCTACTGCTCTGGCTGAGTCAAGTATTAGAAATAAAAGGGCAGTTGCAACTTTCTAGGTGCAATCTAGAAACTGCGCAGATCTATTTCTAATGTATTCCACTTGGCAGACCTCTGTAGCCTATCTACTGGATTTCTACCTGCTTTCCAAAAAAAAAAAAAAAAAACTGGGGCATGAAATATTTCTCTGTGTGGTTGTGTGATTAGACAGAAAATCCATTTCACTAAAAATATGAAATGCCATTTGAGGGATAAAAATCATCTCTCTCATATGTTGAAATCACCTTGAATAATTCATAAAACACTTTGAAATGCATTCTCTTATTTGATAAAAGGTTGCCAAAATTGAGATCTTTCAGTACTCATGAAATCTAGAATTTTCTATATAGAAAATATGTATCTAAAAGATTCTTGGTTTAAGAATTCACTTACATTTTTTAATCATGTTAATTTATCACCTCTATCAATTATAATTGAACTCTCCCTTTTCCATGCACTTGCCACATGCATTGCTATGTTCATTTTACTGCACGAGCATGTAGCCAAACATTGCAGCTTTTTCTTCCACTATTAGTTAAAACTTCATTTTCCTGAATTTTAAAACCTATTAAATGATTCAAACAATGCCTCTGCTGTTCCTGCAGAGAATGAAAACCATTCATTCAAGATAATTCAAATTTTAAATTAATTTGTACAATTATTTGAACCTAAAAATAATTCCAGCCATTAACCGTTATTCCTTACTATGTGCCAGAAATCTCCATGATTGCAGATTTAATTTAATAAAGTCCTCTCAACAAGTCTGTTGTATAGTTCAATTTTTCTGTTTCTGAATTGAAAAAACCTAAGCTCAAGGGAGATAAAATGATTTTTCCACAATGCCACTCTTTTCCTACAGTCAGGATGTGTTAAAGTAATGTGGGTTTTTTAGCTTTTACAATTTAAGCAAAAAGCTAGTATCCATCTAACTTGTTTTACTGCCATGAATAACTATGAATTTATATTAGATGCTCTCCAGAGAAAAACTGTATCATTTTTTCAGACTGGTGATATCTAAATGAAGTTCCCTGGTTCTTCTGATGAAGGTCACCCCTGTTGCACTATTCCCATAGTGAACTCATCCAATGACTGACAGGTGATATTGCTTAAAGTCTACTGCACTCATCTCTATCTTGAATTGTCACCTGTCTCACTCCACCCCTTTGCCAAGACAGCACTGACACCCAAGTACAGTGTGGCATGCTCTTGATGTGTTTGAGTGCGTGTTGGCACCCATAAAAACATGGAGGTTGAATTTCATTTCTGTGCGTATTACCTCCTGAGTCAGGCAGTGTGCACTGACATGGAAATCCAGAGACATTTTCATCATGGCTAATGACAGTGTATCTAGCCAGTCGGTCATTATAGGCCTTATCCTTGAGTATAATGTTTATTCAGAACAATGATACAAGGTCTATGACATCTTTAAAATTCTGCCTATATGTGACTCTAACCACTGATCAATGACCACTGTGTTTTCATGCTTTGCTAAACATATTTGGTTTTTCAGAAGCAATAGATTCTGAGAAGAAAGGTATTCAGAGTGGGCGTAAGAATTCACCCATATTAAAGCTATGGAATCTAGGAAAAATTTGTTTCCAGTTCTTCAGGTGGTGACACTGAGTCTCACAAGTACTAAGAAACCAGAAAGACCAGAAAGGATTATTCTGTTTTTTTTTTTTTTTTTTTTTTTTTTTTTTTTTTTTTTTTTTTTTTTTTTTTTTTTTTTTTTTTTTTTACATCAGTATATACAGCATGCTTGATCTCATTTCCAGCAAGAAAGCTAAAGGAGATGGCTCTTTGCTATTTAGGAAACCTTATATAGTAAAGCATTTGAAAATGTCTTTTATTATCCAAAATAATCTCTTCAGAGTCTATGAAGAATTCTGTTGTTATAGACACAAAATTAGTAAATAACATTATGTATTATTAAAATACCTTTTAACTGTTGTTTTCCAAAATAGAAGTGTTCTTCATATTTTAATTTTATTCAGCTTTCTAAGCTAATGTACTGGTTGATTAAAGATGCCACACCAAACTCTGTTAAAGTTGCTCTACCTACCTCAAAAAGTGATTGAATATCTTAGAAAGAAGTTAAGAATGTACTGCTTGTACCACCGATTTACTATTTCCATTTCTTAATTGCTTTACTTCTCAAATAAATATTTAAGTCATCTAAGATGCTTATTGAACACCATCTGTTGATTTATCATTTCATTAGCTTTAGGGGCAGAGAAAAAATAAATTAGATAGGGTCTCTGCCTTCAAGAAATTTGTACAATCACAGAGAAAATAAAATGACAAGTATAAGTTGTAGTAATTTAAAGGTGAGGTGCTTTGAAAGGTTAGGAACTAGTAACACAGTAGGAAACAATCTCTTCTTAGAGAAAATAGTATATGGTGGGGGGAACTAGAAGATATTTTGACTGACATGGAGAAATAGGTATCTTTTGAATATAGAAGGCACCAAACACAAATGTGTAACATATATGAATATAGACATAATTAAAATAAAAATATTATCAGTTTTCCTCTAGAGAAAGAGTCTTGTGCATGTTGTCACAGTTTCTGTGAATTCATATGCATATCAGTCCTATTTTGTGTGGATGACAGTGTTTTCCAGGAGCAATGCTTATTTGTTATTCTTGAAAAACATGGTACATGAGCAGAAAACATAAATGATGCAGATTCAGAAGTTTTGAGAAATGTAAGTACAGCTGACATACACATCCCAGTTTGCTTTCTGTTGCTGTTAAAATAACAAGAATCAACAACTTGGAAGAGAAAGGGACTATTTTCCCCTGCATAAATCACTAAGGGAGTCAAGATAGCAGTTAAAGGCAGAAACCTGGAGCCAGGAACCAAAGCAGAGGCCATAAAGAAACATTGCTTACTGAATTGTTCTCAATAATATATTCAGTCTCTTTCCTCACCCTATCTTTATCTACAAGCCTAGGTGTGGGACAGCCCATAGAAAGTTGAGCCCTCCAACATTAATCAGCAAGCTTCTAATGTCTGACAGTCATGGTATCAACCAGTCTGATGGAAATTAGCTCTTCAGTTTCCTCTTGGTTTATATCAAACAGACAAAAATTAAGCAGCACAAAATATAATTTGCCTGCATGCTGTACAATTCATATTTAATCACACATCAAGCTGAACCCTTGTTAAAATGTTTTACATTTGCCTAAGACACGACCAACCAGTTATCTTAATTCTAGGAAGTTATGGTTGCCAATAAACTGTAAAATATTACATATGTGAACATATGTAATAAACCTTTCTAAAAAGCTAGATACAGATTTTAAGAAATTTTATATTAAGTCTGAAAATTTCTCATATTTATAAAGAAAAATAACTGTTCTATCTTAAAGCAGTTTGAACTTCCTGTGCAATATGAAATTCAGGACAAAGAAGAGTCACATTTAGGAAATCAAGTTGTTTTATCTCAATGTCATAATGAAAACATTACCATTTAGCAATTTCTGTTTTCACTTACCTTCTCTTTTCCTTATCCAAGATGGAATATAGTATATAAGAGATAACTTTCATCATTGGAAAAACACTTTGACTGTTGCTCATGACTGGGATTCTGCAACTCCTCTACCCTTCTACACCCTCCATTCATCCAGTTCACCTGAGAAGTGAGCTCTCAAAGGGCTGCTATTTTTGTCTTTGGCACTACACTGTATAATCTGGCCTTGCCCCTTTTCAGCATCCACAGGTTTCTCTTGGGCTTCACCTCACCATGCATTACAGGCTTCTCTTGTGCTTCACCATACCTTGCATATAGACCTAGTCAGCCTTACCTGCCCCTTGGATGTCAATCTTACCTTGTCCTTGATGTCCCTGATTCTACTGACTACCCGAGTACTCAGGATTCTTCCATGCCTCTGAGTGTCACATGGGGGAAAAAATGCATGGAATCATGCTTTTGGTTTTTGCATTAACTGCACTGAGATATCAATTAACTGCCTATGAAATTTCTGTGTAAAGTCTTGTAAGGTCAGAGGTTAGAAAGTGAAAATTGGGTGACCTTGAATATTAAAATTTAAGATTGAGCTATCTTTGATCATTTTTTCTTTCAGTTTCTCCTTTTTTTTTTTTTTTTTTTTTTTTTGTTTTTTGAGACAGGGTTTCTCTGTGGCTTTGGAGCCTGTCCTGAAACTAGCTCTGTAGACCAGGCTGGTCTCGAACTCACAGAGATCCGCCTGCCTCTGCCTCCCAAATGCTGGGATTAAAGATGTGTGCCACCATCGTCTGGCTCAGTTTCTCCTTGTAAATGTATTTTCTTTACTAAGTCCAAACTCAAAGAAGTCCATAATTGCCCCCTCTATTTTCTTCCATTCTTCTGTCTTTTTATTCCTATTCCTGTGACTTTTAAGTACCAAAGGGGTAAGAATATCTTTACTTTTTGATTGTAATATTCCATTACTTTTTCAATCTCCAGGCTAAAATTTAATTACAACTTGAATGTGACAACAAGAGACTGACCTATATATAAACCAAAGCTTGTGGCTTATAGATGAATTAAGATGTTGTTATAGTCATACTTGTCCAAATAGTACATTGCTGGAAGGGACTTCATGGACTAAGGGAACCATGAAAGTAGACTTTCAGAATTATTGCAGTCTCTAATAGGTCTTTCTGTGTTCAGAAAGAAATTGGATATTACTATCATATTGAGTAACCCAAAAAGACTACTCTAAAATAATGTTTAAAGTGATTCATATTCTATAGAAATTCATGTAATATTGGTGCAGGAGATTCTTCTATGTCTTGCTTTTATTAATGGATCAAGAAACTGCCTTGGCCTGTTGATAGGGCAGAACTTAGGTAGGTGGGGAACACAGAATTGAATTCTGGGAGGAAGAAAGCAGACTCAGAGAGATGGCATGAAGTTGCCAGAAACAGATGGCTGGGAATTTTACCGAGTAGGCCACTGTCACGTGATGATACACAGATTAATAGAAATGGGTTAAATTAATATAACAGTTAGCCAATAAGGAACTAGAGCTAATGGGCCAAGCAGTGCTTTAATTAATACAGTTTCTGTGTGGTTATTTTGGGGCTAAGCTAGCCAGTAGGCTGGGACAAACAAGCCAGCCCTCTTCCTACATAATATGGCTGGTTTGCCTTATCTCTTTTCTACATATTTATATACATTTACTTTAACAGATGCTCATTTTTTCCTTTATGGATGCACTCAGATGCAAGGCTACTCAGTTTTTTGGTTTCTGTCTCTGAACAGTCGGCCTTGCAAATTCAGCCTGCATGTTCCCCCTTAGCTCCTTTTCAATAGGCCTTTCTTTCTTCCTTGTGCTGAAACCAAACATCTATGGATGCACTCATATGCAATACCTTGACACTGCCATTTGCTTACTTCAAAGACCTTTCATAGACTTTGCTTGTAACATAAATGGATTTCCCCTTCCTGTTCTGGTTCTATCTTGGAAATCTGTATCCCAATGAGTAGCAGCACTCACCAGCTAATGAAGCATCCAGAAATGCTCGCTGAGAGTTTACTTTGTTTTCATTCTTCATATCTAACTCTGCTCAAACCTTTGATTATTTTCCAATATGTACTCCTGTTTTATCATCCAGTTTCCCTGTTCCCTTGTGACTCACAAGCATACTCATGTTCATGCTTGGACACTTCATTAGCATGACACTTGCTCCTTCTGCCTGTTCTTTTCACTGTCATTGACTGATTCTGTACTTAGCTCTTCAGGTGCTCTTTAAAATCTCATGGGAAGGCTATCCTTACTTAACTCTTCCCATCTCATGCTATTTTTCTCTTCACTTTCTGAGACAAGTCATCTTAACTCACCACTGTCCTAAGAGATTTTGTAGGCAGAAACTAGTTCTTTCAATATTTCTGATTCTTTGTCATATGTTTTTTTTAAAAATATATCCCAAATGTAAGTTCTTAAGAAAAGCATATTTTGGAACACATGATGGCTCTTTGTAGTAGATGCCTGTACCTTCTTTCAATGCAACATTAATCAGGTTATAAGGGCATTTTGTAAGTTCTTGCCATGATGCCTATATTCTCTTTAATTTCTTTGAAAATAAAAATCATAACTATTGGGTATGTTATTATTGTAGTCCCAGTACCTATTAAAAATACAAAAAATAATGAGTAAAAACAATTTCTTTAAAGCTAAATGTAATAAATTGAATGATTTGCATTTGAATAGATTTGCAATAAGTAGACCATGGTGAAGTCACATAGATATAAGGCAAGGATGATGATGATGTGTATGTTGTTTCCCCGCCAGGTATTAAGTTAGGTATTTTTTCTTTATCCACGGATGCTTTTAAATGAATAATTCATGAAGAAATTTTTGTAGGTATTAAATAAGTTATGTTGATTTCACATGAAATAATTTGAGATTTATAATGGGCTTTAGACACTAAGGAATTAAAATTTTTCACAAACACACATACATATATCTAGGTATATATCCATGCATATATCCATGAAGTCACTGATTAGTCGTTACTTATGTTTCTATAAAAATTATGAATATTATGATATAAATGACCAGACAATCCCAAGTCTACATAATATTTAGACAAATAACATACAGTCTTATTTGATTTCTATTTTTCATCTTATCAGTAAATTTCATATATTAGAATAATTTTATTCAGTAAAGAAATAGAATAATTATTATTGATTGGCTGCATGATTACTTGAAAGTATTTTTGAAGAGGTATTCAAATTTTTAAACTGAATCTTTAAGAGAATATAACTGACAAATGATAATAAGCCTTTACTGAAGTATTTTCTGTGAATTTTATAAATATCCATTTTCTAAAATGGCAATTCTTGAAAAAGAATGAACATAGAAGTATATTGAAAATGGTTAGAATTTTTCTACTATAATCCTTTCATTTTCATTTAGAGAAAAATATACAATAAATTATTTTTAAATACTTATAAAGATAATATTGATCTGCTAATTATAAAAAATAATGTGGCTTTTCTTTGTAACCTTGGAAAAGGTAACAATCATGTATTAACAGCATAAATTTCAGTTTAATTTACCAGTACTTAAAACAGAATTGTAACCTTCAAAATTAATGTTAAATTTCTATGCAACTTAAGTCAGCCTGAACCAAGATGCTGATATTTTAACATATTTTCACTACACACACACACAAACACACACATACACGGCGTGCATCCAAATTAAAAATACCTATTATCCTAAATTTTACCTAGAAATGTTTCTTATTTTCAAGGTATATTCATAAAAGCTTCCACCCCTAAAGGACACTCATTTGCATCTTTTAAAGGGTTACACATAACTCTTGCATAAGTAAGGATATGAAGTTTGCCTTCTTAGAAAGTGTTTTTCCCATTGAAAACACACCAAAAAAACAGATGTGCCATCGCCTGTTTCACAGTCAGAGCCGATCTGAAATGGCTGCTGTTCGCTCGGGGAAGTCATAAAGAGATCAAATGACTTCTGGGCCAATGGCAAACCTGACTGTCTCAGTGCTTCGCAGACCAATTTGAAGCAGTAATTAGACTGACTGGAAGCTTGTGTGAACGATGCTCCAAGCGCAATTATGAAGAGCCTGGAAATACTGCTTTCAATATTGAACACCTTGCCAATTGATCCTGATGGGGAATAAGGAAAATTCAGTATCAGGGTATTGAAAGGGTGATAGGATGATGAATCATGGTGCATCAAATACGATTTCCGGAATTAATTTAATTGGAGAAAAATCTAAGTATTAGCCGACTCAGATATAATTATGTTCTCCTAGTTAGTTTTAGCATGTAGCTTTTCTTCTAATTTCAGAAATATCTGTAAATATAAGGAGTTTACAGATAATAATTGAAAATGCTCTTAAGAACTGAAAATTGATAAACATATGGCAATGGAAGGCCATAGCGGTGCAATTAAGGCATGTTGCGTGGATGCTTCTGAAATGCCCATAAACAAATGTGACTTCGGTGCTGCTGCCAAATGAGCCCAATGTCCCACAAATGAACTGAAAGCACAGCGCTTGCCATACCGCGTCTGCAATCTCAGTCTAAGGTGACTGCTGTGCTACATTACCAAAATGATTTACTGGAAATAGCACACACATATATGCACCAAGATACTGTATTTAAGCCTCATCGGATTCTAATGAAAAAACGTGCTTGCCATTCATGAGAGTATGTAAGTCACCAGAGGCAGACTGCAGCCCGACTGGGAGAGAATGAAAAGACGTTTCTCGGCAAGTCGCCCCAGGAGCTGATTCTGACAACATTAACTTTATTTATTTCAAAGTTGCAGTTATGAAGAAAGCACAAAACGACATGAAAATTGCCAGGCTTTTAGTAGTCCTTTTCAAATGGTAATACATCCTGGTGCTATCTTCACTGGGGGTGTTTTCCTTTTCGAAGAGAGGTCTTGAAACTACTAACGACAATGTTCCAAGTCTAATAAAGATTTGTCCTCTTCATTATACTCACAAACTTCGGTTTTATTAGTGTCTACTATATGTTGGATGCTAATTGTCTTACAAATATTAGCATTTAACCTTTATAACAATCCTGTAATCTGAGTAGGTCAGCTTAATTTAGATCTGCAGAAAGTGAAACAGGAGAGGGTGAATAGCGAGCATGTGTTCACAGAGCTGGTAAGTAGGAGACTGATTCAAACACAGGCAGTCTTCTTTTGATACTCAGTGTCAATGTGGATGTGAAGTGTGTGTGTGTGTGTGTGTGCGTGTGTGCATACAAACACAACATACACATATATATTCCCTCATGCACAATACATAAGCATTTATCAGCATGTGCATAATAATAATCAACAGAGTATTTGAGGAACTTTCTTGTTTGTCCACAATGGTTTGCTAGCCATGTCTCATTCCCATAGATTTCCCATTCCATGAGTCTGGGGTAAGGCCCAAACATTTGCTCTTTAATAAGATTTTACAGGTACTTTTTAGGCTGCTGGTTTTGTCATTGCTTGCTTTGTTTTCAAGCTACACTTTGAGGAAAGATTGTATAGGCTATCTATTTAGTATTACCTTCATTGTTCATATATGATCCCATGCTAACTCATAAACTTCTCTCTGATTGACAAGACTAAAGTTACAGTAGCAATTACTAGACTTGCAAGTAGAGCAAACTTAGATTTCAAAGTACTTGTGTTGCTTGGAGTCACTTTCTATTATGAGGTATGACTCTTCACCAATGAAACTCTCTCCGGGATATGATTATATGATTATATATAGTTAAAGTAGTGAGCCAAACACTACATGGGTTTGTGAAAACAGAAACAGTCATGAGTACCTTTGCCCTTGTAAAGCTAAGATGCAGGTTCTCTGTCTCTCCCTTCTGTCATAATAAAGGGTTTTGCTGTTGCAGTTTTAAATGGTTAGCCTCACTCATGAGGATCTAAGTCAAAAACTTCCTTCATAGCTTTCAAATGAGCTTTCCCCAGTAGCACTTCAATAGTTAATTGGCTATTTTCATTTTATAAAATACCTTTGAATGTAATGACTGCAAGTAGTTTGCTGAATATTCATTAACCATCCTTTCCTCCGAGGGAACATAAATCCTCCAAAACGTAATACATGCACACTTTAAACTTTGACATAAAACACTCATATTTCTAGAATAAAGGGTTTTTTTTCTTATTCAAGCACTCTCTCAAATCATATATAACCAGGAACACTGGCAGCATTGCTGTTGCAAGAAGGACAGAGAGAACATCAAGAAATCCAAATGAATTCAAACCCATTAAACGTAATGGTGTGGTGAATCTCAGTGTACCATCTGCTGGGGAACAAGGGTACCCTACTGGAATTCTACATCTTATTTACATAAGAGATAAGAATGTGTTGGTAGATTTATATGGTAAATAAGTACCCGGAGACAAAACTAAGTTTTTCCTCTATTTGCATCTAGGGATAACCACTTCCATATAAAATTTAATCTATTCCTCCTTTGCGATCCTACAATAAAACTGAAAATGTAACCTTTTCCAAATATTACCAGCAGTATTGCCACTAGAGATAATTAAAGAAATAAATATTTTATATCCAATTCCATGTAAAATGTGAAATTTATGTAAGGAATTCCATTTTTTCTATATTGACACTCATGCTTAAGACAGGGTTTGTAGTATACAAAATGCTTTATTACTATGTGCTTATATTTGAGAACAACTTTGTAACAAATTTTTGGAATTCAACTTTGATTCATTTTTACCAAGATGTAATTTAGCACTTAGTTTAATGGTTAAAATTGCTAAAATTTATTGAACCAATGAGCTACAAGTACTTTGAAATATGTGATATTTAAGTGATATCCCCAAATATGATTATTTTTAAAAGAAATGTAAGATCTAACTTTGAAAGTAGAACAGTCTCTGATCAGATTCAAATTAATATTCTTCTTTGTTCTTTTACTCTTTAAAAGAAATTCTTTAAGCATCACAAGGCTAATTGGAGTTTCATAAAGTACGACCTGGCTACCTTGCAAGAGCACACCGCTCCCATCATTGTGCATCTTCGGCATCTGGGATCACTCAACATACCCCGTGAGCCGCACACACTTTGGCTGACACTATTAAAATCATTGTTTTGTTTAGAAGATATAAAGCATAAATTGTTGGGGTGTTTTTTTTTTGGGGGATCATGTCTCAAAAATCTCAAGATATCAAATTCTTCTGGAGCCTCTTGAGTGACTTCCATCACCAGCATGTTGACTAATTAAGCACTTTTGCATTTACATTCAGCCACCAGTATTTAATTAAACACAGTTCTTGTCTCTTCAACTGCTCTTACCAAGCCCCCAGAAGTTGAAGAGTGTTGCTGTTGACAATGGCAGTCCACCAAGTGGAAAATTATGCAAAGAAAATTGAGAAAGTAGGAAAAATGCCAAGTCGGTTGCCGTAGGGAAGGTGGAGCATAGGAAAGTAAATACAGCACAGAGTGGTTTGCTTATGGCTGTTGGCACTCTTGGTGATTATGTAATTGACTTTGTAAATTGATATATTACATGTTTATCACTTCTTATCAAATCACAGGCATAGAAAACAATTTTGTTCTTGAAAGAATGATGGCCCATTACCCAAGTCCCATCAAGAATGTATTTGGCTATGTAATTGACCATGGTGGTGAATTGAGCTAATTCCAATCCAGGCTCATAAAGCGGTATTTATCTGTGATCACCAATAGAGAGAGACAATTTCTTTATTATATTCACATATTTCACATCATATACAGGTTCATTTCTTTATCATGCAATTAAAATCCTACAAACAATGACAACCTCCTATTTCATGACTAGAAGGTAGAGTCATGCTTTAAACCATGGGAAACCATCGTATTTACTGATATATCTGCTAATTTTTAAATTAACACCAATTTTTAAACTTTGAGAAAAAATTTAATTGCATATTACAGATACATAATGGGTTTCTTTGAGTTTTAAAATAGCCATTGAATACAATTTTTCTGGAACATGAAGGATGACACTTAGAATAAGGGTTGGCCATTGTCCTCCATAATACATCCAAATAAACCAATGACTTTGAAAGGTAACCCTATCATCTTCTCCAAAGAAAATTCATATCCAGTTGTTGGAATATGTGGCTATAATATTTTTAAAGGAAAATTATTTATAAATTAAGCATTTCAAGATGAATTCATCCTGGATGAGGCCGTCTTTTGTCATGCTTTTATAAGAGAAGGCACATGGACATGGCTATATGGACCTGCAGGTATAGGCAGTTGCTGTGCTGTTCAAACCAAGGATATTGTTATAGTCGTCTGCATCAGTAGAACCAAGAAGTCTCTTGTAAAATAGACACAGGGAGGTCATTCCTGCTAACAACTTACTTCAAGAATTCTGGCCTCACCTTCCTAGACCAGGATGGAGCGGGGAGGACTTTGGACTTTCCACAGGGCAGGGAACCCTGACTGCCCCTCAGACTGGAGAGGGAGGGGGAGAGGAGTGGGGGGGAGGGGGAGAGGAGAGGGAGGAGGGGGAAAAGGGAGACGGGGAGGGAAATGGGAGGCGGGGAGGAGGTGGAAATCTTTTTTTTTTCAATAAAATTTATATTTAAAAAAAAGTGCAGGTATATGAGCTGGTGAATTATATGAATTAAACTCCCACGATGTTTCTTCAGTGCTCTGTCCCCTTCCTGCCTTTGCACATTAATAAACACGTTTGCCTTTAAAAAAAAAAAAAAAGAATTCTGGCCTCTAGAATGGTCAGAGAATATTTTCTATTGTTTCAAAAAAACATATAGGTAAAGATATTCAGCTTTTGGTACCTAATATAGGTTTTAATTAGCAGGGTGCAGCATAAATATCTACAAACATTTAAATTACTTTGGAATGGGATAATAGGAAATGGTTGGAAAATTTTCGAGGCATGTAATAAGAGAGGTCTTCTTAAACTATTGATAGGAAAATGAATTTTAAAGACATTGATGCTGAACATGGTAGCCTAGCCATTTTTAAATAAAAATGTTTAAAAATATAAAGTGAAAAGTAAAAGTCATAAATAATGAAAATTGCTTACATTAATAAAAACACATAATTAGAGAATATACATGAACAAATTAACACTTAACAAAGGAAGCCAGACATAGCGCTGCACATTTTTAATCCTAGCACTCAGGTAGTTCTCTGCACGTTTAAGGCCAGTCTGGTATACAAAGAAAATTCCAGTCAGGGCTATACAGAGAGACAATGGAGAGAAGAGGGAGAGAGAGAGAGGGAGAGAGAGAGAGACAGAGATAGAAACAGAGAAGGATGAAGGAGAGAGAGAACATAAACACAGAAAATTAGTTGCTGATGGAGCTGGGGAGATGACTCAGCAACTAAGGATGCTTGTTGCTCTTGCAAAGAACCAAATTTGATTCCCAGAACACATCTACTCATTTGATTTTGCTTCCAACCACCTGCCCACCTGTAGCTTCAGTCCCAAAAGATTCAACATTCATTTCTGGCCTCTACTTGTACTTGCACACACACACACACACACACACACACACACACACACACACACAAAATTAAATCTTAAAGTTACTGCTTGTGAGACCATAGGAAGAAAACACATAATTGGAAAGTAGAAGAAAGGGTGATCTTTACTATAGTTCAGACAAAAGCTTGGAAACCTTAGTTGTCTTTGGCCTTATACACAGAACAGAGCTTCTAGTAATAAAATAAAACATTTAGGGACTGGAGAGATGGCTCAGAGGTTAAGAGCATTGCCTGCTCTTCCAGAGGTCCTGAGTTCAATTCCCAGCAACCACATGGTGGCTCACAACCATTTGTAATGGGGTCTGGTGTCCTCTTCTGGCCTGCAGGCATATACACAGACAGAATATTGTATACATAATAAATAAATATTAAAAAATAAAACATTTAACAGAGAGTTTATGCCAAATGTCGGAAATAAAAATGCAATTTGCTCTCTACTTAATACTTAAAGTATGGCAGAAAATGATGAAATTAAAGAAGATAACATTAGGATAATAATTATAGCTCCAATAGATGATTTGAGCAGTTGTTGACTTTCCAGTTAGCAAAAAATACTACAGCTCATTTATTCACTGGAAAGCATACCCTTAGAAATTCTAAAGGCTATGACTGTAAACTAGTTGCAGAGGGGAATGACGTGTGACTTGTAGATCCACTCAGCTATTTCATTAGATAACCAGGCTATAGATGTGTGATTCAGGGTTGCAGTGTGATGGGATTTTTTGCAGTGGTATCTCTGAAATAAATAGGTGATGTAAATAAATTGAAATTTCTATATCAGCAAAATGACTACCAATCTGAAGAGGACAAAAGCTGAAGAAAAAGGTAGGAGATCATATTTCAGAGGTTGTGTAAGCACAAAATGGACTAAGAGAACTCCGTGGCTACCCAGACATACTACATGTTTTTAAAAAAAAAAAAAAAAAAGGAAAGAATGACCCAAATGATAGCATCATTATGAACAGAAGTCATCTAGAAGGAGGAATATGAGCTGTACAGAAGCCCAAGATAGAGGAAAAAGATTGATACCATAGAAGTGAAGCAAATGCAATGGACACGACTGCAGAGGACATATTGCTGTGGGCACAGAACGTAGTCTGAAGCCACAGGTAGACATTCCCACACCATGAAACCTTGGGAATTTTCCTTCTAGATTTTGAACTTGTTTGAACTGGTGATGACTTCATGCATCTTAATTTTCCTCTATCGTATTTGGAATGGCTATGTTTGTCTTTTGGTATTGATTTTGTTTATGGCATGTTGGGAGCAAATGACTCATTTAGATCTGTTTTGTTTCAAAGGCCACTAAATAGAGACTATTTTGCCTCCTAATGGTTTATACCCAGATTTTTTTTTAATAGCAATGTATAGAAATGCCCTTCTATATGCTGTGATTGTGTTTTATTACCACTAGTTAATAAAGAAGATTCTTTGGCGTATGGCGGGGCAGTATACAGTTAGGCAGGAAATTCCATCAGACACAGGAAGAAAGAAGACTGAGTCAGAGACACTAGCAGTCATTGAGGAAGCAAGATGTGAAGCAACAAGTCACAAGCCTCCTGGTAAAACTTGGAATAATAGAAATGGGTTAATTTAAATTGTCAGAGCTAGTTACTAATAGGCCTGAGCTAATAGGCCAAACCGTTTGCAATTAAGCCACAGAGTAGTAATTCAGGAACTGGAGGAACCTCCAGTAACAAATTTAGATAAAACCAGAATATGGGATTGGGAGAGTTTGAAAATGTGACCGGCATTTAGAAAGAATTTTGAATTTATTGAGATGCTATATTGACTTGAAGCATTGGAGAATACCAGTGTTGTCTTTCTGCATTTTGCACATGGAAAGGATGAGCATTTTGGAGGCTGGGATTAGACTCAGCTGAACAGTGGTATCCTTGCTATTCTGCTGGAATTCCTAAATCCCCTCCAAGAACAAACAATTGTTTTCAACCCCTAAGCCATCTCTCCAAGTACCTCTACATAAACATTTTTCTTGGCTGTTTTTAACATCCCCAGGAATAGTGAATTTAGTTCATGACTCCATCTATTTATTCAATAAGTATGTTCTTTTGCATATAGTTAACTGATGAACAAAGTTCAAGAGAATTGTGTGTCATGAATAGGAAAGCTATCTTATTCATAGTACATGGTTACCATCAACCTGGGCAAAGTTCATCCCTTGACATATTTCAGAGTTGCCAACTTTAACTCTGGGCATCTCTACTTTTGTTGTCAGATGACTTCCTCCTGATATATCCCATATGTAAACAATTTAAAGTAATCTAGGTTTAGCCAGGCAGTGGTGTGTGCCTTTAATCCCAGCACCTGGGAGGCAGAGTTTGGAGGATCTCTGTGAGTTCAAGACCAGCCAGGTCTACAAGAGCAGGCTCCAAAGGCACAGAAAATCCCTGTCCTGAAAAACAAAATAAATAAATGAATGAATGAATAAATAAATAAATAAATAAATCTAGGTTCTTTGTGTGTTTTTCTTGAAAGTACTTATATTGAATTATACTAGAGATTCATTCCTTTTTTTATTCCCAACATTTAGCCTTACCAATGTTGTTAAGAATATTTATAATTCATTCATTGCACTTGATACACTTTTTCCCTAAAGACTCAATCTTCCCATCTTACTTATTCCCTTTGTAAACATCACCTTTGTTAACTTCAAATTCTTGCTTCCAAAATATTAGTCAGAAATATTCTTATATTCTTTCCCCCAAGCATGTATACAGGTGTTTGGGAGCTACATATAAAACTTGTATGACAGAGGGTTAAGGTGACTAAAGAGATTTTGAATTAAGGTACATTTACTCTAAAGACAAACTTGAGGTTTAAAAATATAATTTTTTTGTTAGAGTCACTCCAAGATATTTTGTTTGTACTGTAAAGGATTATATTTCTCTGATTTCTCTCTCAGCCCCTTAAACATTTGGATATAGAAAAGATACTGATCTTTTTGAGTTGATCTTGTATTCTGACACATTACAGAAGGTGTTTATCAGCTGTAGGAGCTCCCTAGTAGAATTTTGGGCATCACTTATGTATACTATAGGCAAAAGTTTGACTTCTTCCTTTCCAATTTGTATCCCTTTGTCTTCTTTTGCTGTCTTATTGCTCCAGCTAGAACCTCGGGTACTGTATTGAATAAATATGGAGTGAATTGACAGCTTTGTCTTGTTCCTGATTTTAGTGGAATTACCTTGAGTTTCTCTCCATTTAATTTGATATTGTCTGGACACCTGCTATATATTGCTTTTATTATGTTTATATACATTCCTTGTGTCCCTGATTTCTCCAAGACCTTTATCATGAAGGGGTGTTGAATTTTTTGAAGGCTCTTTCAACATCTAATGAGATGATCATTAGTTTTTTTTTTTTCTTTCAGTTTATTTGGCGATACTCACATAAACAGCTGACATGAGCTAATGGGAGCACACTGACTTTGAATTGACTGCAGGGGAACCTGCATAGGACCAAACTAGGCCCTCTGAATGTGGGTGACAGTTGTGTGGCTGGGGCAGTCTATGGGTCACTGTCAGTCGGACCAGGATTTATTCCTAGTGCTTGAACTGATTTTCTGTTGCCTATTCTCTTTGGAGGGATCCCTTGCTCAGCCTCATACAAAGGGGAAGGTCTTGGTCCTGCCTCCAAGTAATGTGCCAAACTTTGTTGACTCCCCACGGGAAGACTTACCATCTCTGAGTTATGGATGGTGGGTGGGGTGAGTGGAAGGTAGGGGGAGCAGGAGGAGGGGAGGGAGAGGGAACTGGGATTCGTATGTAAAATGAGAAAAGACTGTCTTAAAAGTAAATAAATAATAGAATTTTTGAAAATTAAAAAATAAAATTCATTTGCATTGTTATGTATTACAATAAAATTATCATTTTCTAATCCATGACTGTGATACATATTGCCTTTATTTAAGTCTGCTTTAACTCACCTCAATAATCACGCAGGATTATTTTTTAAAAAAAATCACATTTATATCTGTGTTTGATGTTTTGTGTGATGAATACAGATCCTAAAATATACCATTTCTGAATTTTGAAAAATTATTTTGTAGTAATTACATCAGAGGTAATGTTTGCTGTCCCAGTTTGCTGTGGGCCTCTTGGGAGAATGACAGCTCTGTATTCACCTTGTGTAGAATAAATAAATGTGTTCAGAGAGCTCACTTCTGGGATTTGGGACTCCTCATTGCAGTATCAAATCATAAATTCTTACTGCTGCTTTTTTCATTAGAAGATATAACTCTAAATTGTTTCTCCAAAAGTTAGAAAAATTCACTACTAGTATGAAAGAAAAATATTGCCTCTAATACAAAGCACGTAATGAAAAACAATATAAAATCATCACTTGATGACTGTCAAATTCTGGTCAAACTGACATCACTGAAGATATTTACAAATTTTCTAAAAGCATAAATAAGGTTATGATTCTTTCCCAACAGCACTTTTAACTAAAAGAAAAGCAGAGTTTTGCCTATGAGAATGTCTATGACAATAACTGTCAATTCATTTCATTCAGAATCTAACAGCCCTTTGGAAGTTTAAATTGCTTTAGATGCACACTTTCACAAAATCCAAGAAATATAGAACACAAACAAGTTGGTGGTGGGCATTAAGTAGGAGAAAGTCTGTGTGAATGCTCAAATGGAATATTTGGTGCCACTTTTGGGAAAGGAGTCTCTGCCAACTGTCAAATGTCAGGCTAGATGAAGACGGGGCCAAGACAGACAGAGCAGGATGGGCAGAGACGCTCCTATCGTCTTACACATCATGTTTCAGCACTATCCGATGCTGCTGTCAGGGGTCATCAGCGTCCTTTGCCTGATGCTCAATCCTACCATCTGGACATTTCATTCTGCTTCTGAAGAATAAACATCTCATTTCTTTATAGTATATAAATATATAGTATATAAAATATAAATATATAGTATATATAGTATATAAAATATAAAATGTATATGCAATAATGAATTGCTTCTCATGTTTCCATTATTCTTGAACTCTGTATAAAATTTAGAATGATGGCAATTCCTTTCCTTTTCTGGAAAATAGAAGGGAAAAGGACAACTCTTTCACTGAATTAGATAGTGTCCTTTTTCTCACTACTGTGATCTCCATGAAGCCTTTGAAGAGTAGTATCTTTACTATTTTATTATTATATATTATATTTTCTTCAAAAATATATTTAAAATACATGTTGTTATCATTTTACTAGAAACATGATATTTAACAATCATTTCTGAAATTAAATACAGTAGTTTGAGTTTGCCAAGATTTGTGGATTTTTGTAAAAAAGGAAAAAACGTAATAAACTATATATGAAAATCTGATGAGTGTCTAACTTAGTGCATGTTCATTATAAACATTAAATAAAAATAACAAATGAGCTCTTCTTCCATTTAATATGGACTAGCTACGTCAACATGATTTATTTTGTCCTGATAAAACTTTCATTAGTTTAGAAATATAATAAAACACATTTTTGAAGTTACATGCAAATTTGTACAAATGGTCTGAAGGGAAGTCCCCAACCAATTGCTTGAGGTAAACAAAAGTTCAGGAAAATAATACTGCCTTTCTGTTCTGAAAACTTCTCAAATGCACAATATGAAATTTCTACACAATATCTTGAAAAATAAAATAAGGCAATGCATACAATAAGTGGCATTATCATATATTTATATGTTTAATATGTTTGACAAAATTTCAACTATATAAGGTAACCATCCTATGTTATGCTACATTCAACATATTTACTTTTCTTTATGTGATATATGGGAACAATAAAGTTTTATGATGTAATAATACCAACATTAATTACTCTATATTCACTTTAGAAATAAACCCTCACTTTCTATCAAAAGGATCTTATTGACTGTTTTCCAACGTATTCCTTAGTAGAAGCTGATGTAGAATAGGCAAAACAATCTCGAGTTCCTGGGTAGGATAAGGAAAACAAGCAGTCCAGGCACCAAGACCAGAAACTGGAAAAAAGATGCCAAAGGAATAACAGCTGATTTCTCAATGGAAACTTATATAGTCAGAAGGACCAGAGTAATGTGCTTCACGTTCTAAAGGAGCACAGGTACCATCTGAGACTACTGTATTCAGAAAAACTATCTTATACAAGTAAAGCGCTATCTTATGCAAGTTATTTCGTATGGGTGAAGGAGAAAGGACAACTTTCCATGTTAACAAACATAATAAAAGAATCCATGTTCTCTAAACCATCCCTGCAGAGAATACTGGAAGTAATTCTGGATGAAGAGAAGAATAAGCCTAGCCAAGAGACTAGAGAAACAAAGTGATTAAAGGTCTTATTAAACACAGGGAACAACTAAGATCACAAACAGCAAAATAAAATAAAATAATGCTCTTGCCAACGGTATTGGTTGCTCTCTACAACTTGTCAGTAAGAACTGATTGTTGAAGACAACACATTCTTTTGAAGTTGAACTTGGAGAAATCAATCTGGGGCTCAACCGGAAGCCTTACTCCCACTGATTAATGTTCATGGTGTTTGAAAGTACTATACATGCTACCCGAGGAGAAGTGTAATCATCGATCTCACCCTATGAGCTGCAATAATGACCTGCCTGCAAGATATGGCCTCTTGTCCAATACCAGCAAAAAAAAATATTATGGGATAGTCAAGGATTTTTTGATCCAATTTAAAGCCCACTTCATGAGATAAAACATCAAGGCTGTTAATGAGGTCAGAATCTGAGACTTGATAGGTTGTGGCCCCTTGGAGTTAAATGGGCATAGCAAAAAACAGGGCTCCCAATGATATATTGCTACACCCATAGATCAGTGTATTGTTTAACCCTCATCAACAGAGTTTCTTCTTTCAGTAGATGCTAATTAACAGAGAGAACTATGACTAGACAATAGAAAGTGAGAAGCTTTGGAATCTCCATGACACCTCTTCTCTAAAGGCTCAGAGATTTAAGGAAAGAAGAGGAGGAAGAAACAATATAAGAAGCTGCAATAGTGAAGAACTTCAAGGAAACAAGATTTTCTGAAGACAATAGAGCTGATGTAGATGTGAACTCACTGAAACTGTGACAGCATTCACAAGACATGCATAAGCTCAAACCAGAAAAAACCTTAGCACAGAGAATGTGGTGGCCACCAAGTTCCACCGATGGCCAAAAAGCTATTTGCAGTTAATATATTCTGGATATTTATATTGTGACTAGAGTGGCAATGAGCATGGCTGAGTACATTTCTGTGAAGTAGACTTGGGGGCATAGGCTGAGGAGGGGCAGAACTGTATTATATGCTAGATTTATTCTTAGTATTTTGCTGATTCACCTTGCTGATTTGCAGAGTCACTGCACCAGTCATAATTCTACCAACAATGAACGATTGTTTCCTTCCCTCACGATGCTATCATTTGTTTTGGGTGTTTTGTTTATGTTTGTCATTCTGACTAGGATGACATGAAATCTTTAAGTTATTTTTATGTGCATATCCCTGTTTCCAAGGAATGATAGATACTTTTTGAGATATTTCTTAAGTATTGTTATTCTTTTTATTGAGAGCTCTGTTTAGAACAATCCCATTTGTTGGCTGGGTCATTTGTCTTCTTGAATCGTTGTTTTTTGAGTTCTTCACACATTCAGGATATTAATTCTATCAGATATAAAGAAAAATAAAATCACAAAATACATGTCTTTTGCACCAAGTGTATGGTGTCTTCAGGATTATGGTTCTACCCTCAACCTTGAAAGGCAATCAAGTGATACATCAATAATCCACTATGTGAGGAATTACTTTGACTAATCTGCTCACATGAAAAAAGGATTTCTTGTCTGGTGCTGTGGCTTTGGTTAGCTTGTGATTCTAATGGGGAGTATTCAGTCCAAGTGACTTAACTTCCACAGACATATGAGTTCTCTTTGTATTTTATATAATATGATCTTTGACCTTTTATCAAACAACTATGCTTAGTCCTTAGTCCTTCCTTTTCCTTCTGTATTAATTATTCTTCCTCTCTCCTCCCCATTTGAAGCCCCCTCCCTAACTATTCTACTCCCTACTTCAGAATATCACTTGTATTCCACCAAAGCTACTCTTCCTTATCTATGATCCCCTTATACATTTCTGGTTTCTGTGGTCACTTCATGTTGTATAATGATGTCTGAGGTTGAATATGTGGCGTTTCTCTTTTTGGGTCTGCATTATCTCACTCAGTGTAATCTTTCCTAGGTCTAGCTATTTACACGTAAATTTCGTGACTGAATTTTTCTTTACAGCTGAATAATGTTCCGTTGTGTGTATGTACGTTTTCATTATCCATTAATCTGTTAAAGAAGATTTAAGCTGTTTTCATTTCCTGGGTATTGTGAATAGGGTGGCAATGAACATGACTAAGCAAGTATCTGTGGAGTAGTATGTCCAGAAACAATCAGCCGAGTAAGGAAGAAGCACACACAATGGGAGAGAATTTCACCAGCTGCACATCTAACAAAGGGTTAATATCCGGAATACACAAAGAACTGAAAACAAAGAGTCAAGAAAACAAATGACACAATTAATAATGGACTAAGGATCTAAGCAGAGAGTTCTCAAAGCAAGAAACCAAAACAACTGAATAAAATACCTCATAAAGTGTTCATCTTCCTTAGCAATGAGGAAAATGCAAGTTAAAACAGCTTTTAGGTTTCATCTCACCCCAGACTTAGAATGCCTAAGATCAGCAAAATGGCTGGCAAGATTGTGAAGAAAGAAGAATCCTTATTCATTGAAGGTGGGAATGAAAATTGGCACAGTCACTCTGGAAATCAGTATGGAGAATTCTCAAAAGACTAAAAATAAATTTTGTGTATGGCCCAGCTATACCCCTCTTTGGCATATGCCCAAAGGACTCCAGATCCTAAATACTGGATTTTATAGTATGGAAAGTTGTTTTGCAAACAACCATGGAGGAAAGCATTCAGTAGTCCTGCCCAGCTGTTACTCCTACGAATCACAACAATGACCATTATGGTAAGATATCCCTAAAGGTGCAATTGTGGCACTTACATCTTAACACTAACCAACAGATGTCTAATTGGACTTAAGGCCCTCTTTACAGGAGGAAATAATGCCTGGTTCTGGAGATGTAGCAAACTACCCGTGACTAGTGGGGTCATGTATCTTAGAGGAGAATGCAATACTGCCACTTTCCTAAACCAATATAATTCCTGACCTCATTCTAAATACCTACCTTAGACCCACAGATAAGTGTAGCTTTCACCAAAGACGTTGCTTTATGCAATAGACAGAGACAGTTACAAAATTCAACAACTAGTCAAAATGCAGAAAACACTTGACTGAGTGGTGTTCAGCCACAACTGATAAATCTACAACGTGAACCAACCAGTGTTCTCAGAGAATATTGTAAAATTATTGTCAGGATAGGTAAGAATCAAAGGATCAGGAAGTCACCTGTAAGATTGTTTCCTAGATACCCCAGGAAAGCTACACTTATTAAATCTCATCAATATGGCTAGTCAAACAAGACCTGAATAATGACAACAGTTGTCATGCCAAGGTGTGTGGTTAGAGAAATCTCACAGAACCCCATCCCTAAATAGATATAGGCAAATACTGAATGCTGAGAGGAGCAATTAGTATTCCCAATGATGAGTCCCTGAATGATTATATAGTATCAAAGCCAGTCCTAATGTATACAAACAATATTAAATTGACTGAGCATGTTTGCTGATACAGTTATTAATATATGTGTGCAACAGCCATAAAGAAAAAGGGGCAATGAATTTGAGAGAGGCTAAAGCAGGGGCACAGGTGAGTTTCAAATCCTGTCTTTACATCTTCGATTGATTTCCTTACACCATTTATCTTCCTGTCTTTCTCTTGAGTTGTTTGATCATAGTTCAATCTTTTGAATTGTTTCTCTGACATTTCGTCTAGTTGGATTTGTATGTGTGTATTTTTTTCTTTGTTGAGATTTACACAACTGGAGTTAGTTAAGTTTTTCTTTCCTTTCAAGAAAGTTCAAGTAAACTTTCTTCTTTCATCAGGTTCAGAAGGGGGCTAATTCACGGTAGTATTTGGATGTTGTTTTCCTTTGTTTGGTATTTGGGGCTAAGCCTCTATACCAAATCTTCTCCTTTTCAGCTACAGTCTGGTGCCTCAGTGACTTGGTCAAGGACCTTTCTGTGTAGGCCATTTGGGGTCTCAGGTTAAGACAGAGCAATGGGAGGGTCCAAAGTCAGTCAGTTCTGGTAAGACATAAAGGAAGAGAGTAGCCTCCATTGATCTCCCCCTAAGGAGAGAGGGGAGCTGGAAAGTTCCTGAGAGCGGGAAGTCTGGGATCTATTGAGTCCCAAAGGAATCTGGGTTCATGGCATCAATAATAGAGACCGGAATGTATAAGGGGAGCCTATGTCAAAATCACAGGTAGCTTACCTGTGTCTCAACCACTTGTCAACAGCCGAAGGCAACATTTGGATATCTTAAGTAAATCCTAATTAAAATATTTGTTACATTGGTTTCATTATTTTATTAGTACTTATCAACAAGATAAAATATTAGAAACTGAGGTTATATATGTTTATTTATGTGGTTTTGTTTTATTATAGCATTAGTTTTTTTTATAATTGTATTGTACTTTCTTTGTTTAAAATTCTAATACATTGAGTTTTCTTGTCTATATCTAAAGACTTTCTAATTTTTATTTGTATGTGTAAATGTTTGGCCTGCATGCATGTGTGCATGTACACTACATGCATACAGTGTCTCTGGAGGTGAGAAGAGGAAGGTAGATCCCAGGGTACTAGAGTTAGGGACAGTTGTGAACTGTCACTTGTCTGCTGGGAATAAAATTCAGGACATCTGCAAGAACAGCCTGAGCTCTTAAGGGCTGAGCTTTTTCTCCAGCCTCTATTTGTCGAATTTCACTAAATCTTGAGCTTTAATATAAAGAATTGCTTTCAGGTGAGTCATTCAAACATCCCAATTACTTAGTCTTGCCTTTTGAAACACATATGCAGTGCCCAAAAGTGCTTCTGAGTTCAGGACCCTGTTCTCAATGCTTTCCATGCTGTTGAACTATGTGTTGAAACAGAATTCCATCTTAATATCAAGTAAATACATTTCTAAAAATTGTTGCAGCATGGAGAAAAAGTCCTAGACATTGACTTTGCATAACTTTTCTTCGCACTCAGAATTAAGCCAACCACACCTCTTCGTCGATGCCATACTTTAAAATATTTACATATCATCTGATAAAATGCAGAACTGAAACTCAAAATCTTATCCTAAATCTTTTGTATAAAACTTTTGGCAGACAAGGACTGATGATGTAAAGCTGTGATCAGAGCTGTGGAGGAGGCTGAGGCAGGAGGATTACATTGACAAGATATATTGCAGCAACTGGGAAAGACCCTGCCTAAATATAAAAATTGGAAGAGTATCTGGTGATTTTATGGCACAGTAGCCGAGGAATTGCCTAGCATGCATTCAGATTTAGCAAAGACCCAAGGAAAATACGTATTTGATAAGTAAATAGACATTTTTATAATTTTAAGAGCAGACAAATAGCAAGTTATGTGAATTATGGATATCAGGAAGCTATTCTATTCAACTCTTCCTCACATTTTTTATTGGATTCAGTAATCTGGTTACTTTGTGAATATCTGAATTTCATATTTTGATAATCGTATTTTCATCTTACTTTTTATTTTTAATTATTGATAATGTGTGCTCTAGCATACTATATTCAAAATTAATGTTATGTTTGCTTTAAAATTTTCTAGTTTTCTTTCTATTCTGTTCATTAGACACAGAAGTTCCTTTCTTTCATGGTATTTATACTCACGTTGTAGGATAGTTTAACTTATTGATTTTAATTTTCTATTTACTTTCTAACTTAATAGTTCTAATGTGGCTTTCAACAAACAAAATATAGTTTTCGTGCACATTTTAGACATCTGTCTTTGATCATATTCTTTTGTTTTTCTGAGACAGGATCTGACTAGATAGCCATGGCTGGCCTGGAACTCCCTATATAGACTAGATTGGCCTTGAATTCACAGAGATTCCCTGCCTCTGCCTTGCTGGTGTTGGGATTAGAAGCAAAAACACCATGCCTGGCCTTCTTTGTTAATTTTTAGTTGGTTCATGCATAGTTTTTTTTCTCTAGTTCTATGTTTTAATTAATATAAGAGATTCTCATTATTTTTGAGTTTTACCTTAGGCTTTATATTTATAAACATTTTTATTTGAAAAGTCAAATGTGCATGCAATGTACTATTTCAACCAATCTCTATTTCTCTTATAACCTGTTAAGAAAACCTTTGATTCTTAAAAAAATTACTATACGAATATTTTTTTTAATTATCCAGCCTTGTTGACAGTTTGATGAAGCAAGAGTAGTATTTTGAATTGCTACTAGCATCGGAAAGTAGTTTTAATACAAGCATGCTCATTTTTCTAGCTGCAAAAGTTAAATAAGTAATGTAACATGTTAATGAGTGTGTTTCTGGCTCCAAATTGTAGATTTGCTTAAATGCCCAGAATTGCTTTAACCATAGGCTTATCAGCATAACAAATTATTGTTTCTGCTTTTGTTTTTATAAATTCTCATGACCCAGGCTAGCCTCCATTCCTATATGTAACTGTAGCTGATCTTGACCTTCTGATCTTACAGCCTCTATTTCCCTAGAGATCATAGGCATATGCCTCCACACCTGGCTTTTTGCATACCAAATTAAGTGACCAAGCCAAATTCTACTGCAATGTAAGGTCATGTGCATACGAATGATGCGCGCATCATGGATGGATTTTAACTATTTTCTCCTCTGATGCTTTCGCACAGATTGTTCCTTCTGCATACAGACCTCATACTTCTTCTCTTTGGGTGACGCCTTCATGATCAAGCTATATGTGAAGCTCTTGTGAATTTTTTTCTCATATTAACCAAAACTTAATCAAGAAATAGGATAGAAAGAGTGTCTCCTTTAATAGATAAAGCGATGTTTTATCACTTTATTTACCCCATTGCATTGTGATGTAGCAGTCCCAGAATGATTGTGAGTGACTTGAAGCAAACATTCTGTGTCACCAGTGCCTGGTGTGTGCTATCTACAAAATACTCAGCTAGCAAGCTTCTTAAAAGAAGGGACCTGGCGTTGTTCCCTTTTTATTCTTGGCACATAAGAAGAATGATGATGTTATTTATACTAGGCCATCCCTAATCTGTGTAATATTAATATATAAAATTTGATTTATCTAATCACTAAAACCTGTGAGGTAGATACTTATTCATATAGTTTAAAGAGAATAAAAATGAAGTCGTAGATTGATAAATAAATTCTAGGTGACACAATTAGTCTCAAGTCCATTAGTATTACCTAGAAATTTCTGCATTAGAGTGTGGACACTGAAGTATAGGTTTAATAACTCTGATACATTGTGAATGAATATGTACCAGAAGACCATAAAACATATAGCAAATGTTCCAATGGTTATGAGGTTTTATGCAATTTTTTATACACTGCTTTCAACGTTTATTCAAAAATATTCACTTGTAACAGCTGGATGAAGCTAAATAATTTTCTCAAAGATCTGAGGCAAGTTCTTGGATATTTATGTATATGAGAACAGGAATTTGCAATAATTTTAATATCATATTTGAGAAGTCATTTGAGAATATACAAATTGGATTTCTTCATACTGTGATACTATATTCAAAAATGTAACTGGCTATTTATAACTGTTTCAAAGTGATATGATAACATGTCACAAAAACTTGCTTAGATTTCAGTGTAAAACTGACTTATTCTTTGAGATTTTATTAATAATTAAATTAAGATAAATCAGCAATAAATTTTGTGGTATATTATAAGAAATGCTCTTATTTTTATTATGTACAACATTGCAAATTTCATAAAATTAAAATAATGTAATGGCTGCTTTTTAACTTTTGGTAGTTTTAAAAGATTTAAAATTTATTTTTATATTTTCAGCCATGTTATTTAGTAATGGCACATAAATGAAGATGGTATAAATGTCTTCTATAATCCAAAATTTTATTATCAATTTTTTAAAAAACTGGAAAATAAAAAGCAATTAAAATACAAGTTAAATAAAATTTTTATAAGAAATAAATTTATTAATCAAATAACTCACAACCTTTAAAAAATCTTGCACTTCAAAACACACACACACAAACACAAATAGACCCTTTTCTGTATGTTAAACATCCACCCTGGCCTTCGTAACCCCCTCTGCATTGAAGTAATAACATTACATATCCCTAGGTTTATTCCACTTCCGTTTTTCTCTTCTCAAGCATTGTCGTAAAAATAAATGAATATTGTTCCACTGTGCGTGCTTTTACTCTCCTCCTGATGAGAATGGATTCGTGATAACTCATTTATTTTCTTTTCTTCTAACAATCTTTGCAGCAGGAATGAGATGCCTGAATTTTAATGCCTAATATGATCTTTGGAAGACTATAAACTTTTAATAGACTTTACACATAAAGTGAGGGAAAAGATAAATAGCAGAGAAGTCTGTGTTCTGATCCCAGGAAATCCTGATTAATAGCCCTCAGATTGTGTTAGACCACCCTGAATATTTCCTGAAAAGGGGGGTATTCATTTTATTGCCAAATAAATTGTAATTGAAGATACCAACATCTGACCAAGTATATATATATAAATGGAAGGGAAAGAAGGAGAGTATTTCCTTACTTGACGAAGTATCTAAGACAAATCTCATTTTATTTGCTCTCTGTGTCCTCTCTGATTGTAATTCTTGTGATAAACACAACAGGTTTAGGTTTCCGGAGGTTTGCTTTCAGACTTATCCTTTATGAGTTTTTTTCCTGTAATCCTAAATTTACCTACGGTCAGAAATTCAGAATTGTCCATGAAATCTGAAGGGAAAACTTTGACTCTTAGTGTTACACATAGACTGACAGATTTCATTGCCTGGATTGACACCTTCTGCAAAGTTTACTGAGCAATTTTCCTCTCTTTGTTCTGTGTCCAAGTTTTTGAAAACATATCCCACACATTATTATGTTCATAGCACTGGAAATGTCAGGTTTTAGAGGCCAGAGTATAGTGAAAATGCAGGCCTGCTCCAGAGCCACAAAGTGACTTAGCCATTAGCAATGCACAAGAGGTTTAAGTCATATGCATTTGTTAATTTTATTTTATTAGCATATTTTTAAAACACAAAAACGTGAGTATTCTCTTATTTAAAAAAAAAGCAAGGACTCAATCTGTTGCCCTAAAAAAATATTATAAGCAATTCTGGCAAAATTGCATCACCTTTTAAATGAACAGGAGGAGAAAACAGTTTAAAGAATTAGTTGGTAATACTGCAATATACACAACCCCCTGAGTTTGCCTTTTAAAGCAGCATTCTGTTGTTAAATAATAAAAGGAAAGTCCTATTATTTTCCCAGTTTCACTTTGCTTAAAGTGATTGATGCAGAATTTTACTGCCATCCAATGGCAGACGCCTAACATAGCTCAAGTAAATGTCTAAAGCTTTCTGATCAAATTGCAGTCTAGGGAATTTAACGTATGCAGCACACTCAGACTAACATCAATATGTCTCTGTTTGTTACATAGTGAGAAAGAAAGATGACTACAGTTTCAATTTATTGTGTGTTCTCCAAATTCAATTTAACAGTGAATTACTAATATTGCTGAACGTAATTACCTAAATGAATAAATCAACCCAGGCTGCTCACTAGAGAGAACATTAGAGCATAATATTAATTTTTACATGCACCTCATCATATTAGTTTAAAAGGTTTCTTTTTACAACTAACAATCTTTCCCTACCAGGCAAAATAGCCTTTATTAAATGATTGTTCTCAGATTTCTTTCTGTTGTTTGGAAGTCACTTGAATCTTTTTAGTTGCTACTGTAAGTCATAATTCCTGATTAACATTAAATTGCATACTGCTTTAATTATGATCTCAATTCCTAAATGATTGAGTATTTAGATCATTTCTCAAAAAGGCAAAATAAAAATTACGTTGATTGCTATGAATGAGTTTCTGCTTTAAATATTCAAGCTTAGTTATTTACAGGTTCTGATTTGGGATAGAAGAGCTGAAGAGTAATACACTAATTTTACTTTTCATTAACATTAACTAAAATATAGTTGAAATTATAGTAAATTGCTATGACAAAGTGATTGAATAAAAGTTTATGAGAAAATATATTTTGATTTATTTACATATGAATGGCATTTTATTAAAATTTTAAAAGTTTAGTCCATTAATTATTGTAAATAAAGTCAATTAAACATGTTCTTCATATTTATGAAAATTCACAGCTTTCCCAATGCTATTTTATTTAATGAAATTTTATAAAGAGAGAGAATGTGTGTGTGTGTGCATGTGCGTGTGCGTGTGCATGTGCACCTTCCCCCAACACAGTCTCTAGTCTGTTTTTGTATTCTTAGACATCTGAGGCCAGTAATTCAATGAAATTGAAATACCATAACATATTATTTTAACTAAATTTGCATTGGGATATTTAATTCTGTCATCTTGGCTACACTTTTATATCATTTTCTCTAAAATATTACAAATTAATTCCAAGATATCTAAAAAGATGATTATAGGCTAGACTTCATGTTGAAAGAGGTTTTGCAAAGAAGCATAAGGCACTTGTGGAAATATCAAGTGAGAAGCTTTTTCTGACGTCAGGAAGAATTTCAAGACCAGTCAGAGAATAGAGTCGAATCCTGTCTCTCTCTGAGTGCTCGAAACTGCAATACTGTCTCAGTTGATTTTGAGTTGCCTCAACATTAAACTTCTCAACAAAACACTGCACCTTTGGCAGACATCAGAATAAAACTGGATCTTCTTAAATCCTAGAAATACCAAGGCAGGAGTTACCAGAGAGGAGAGCCCCCTACCTTCTGCCTGCACAAAGTGGTCTGATGGTTTTCTTTTCATAGTATGTAGTATATTTAAACTTACTTCACATATTTAATAATTGCCAAGACATTTAATTCCTTTTTTATCCGATGTTTTTGCTAAAGCAGCTGAAAGTCTTGTATTTTTAAATGTACTTATAAGAACCCTAAGTCCCCTGGTCAGTCAGCTTTGTTATTGACAAGATTAGAACCTGAACTTCAAAGACAAAATTGCTAATAGAAAACTCATTTGCTTAAGGTTTATAGATTTTTTTTTAAATTTGGAATGAACAGTTTGATAAAAAAAAAGCAAAAGCTAAAACTTGGGTGAGGTAAAGTGATCCTCATCAATAGTCAGCCCTACCTACATTAAATTTTAATATAGTATGTTTGCATATCATAAGTTTATGCACTGAATAATTGAACATATGGATTTATATATCATTAAAGAATATTTTAGAGAGTTTTACATTTGAGCACACTTTAAATCTAAAAAATCTGATACCACTTGTGAATAATGTTTTAAAAGGCTCAGTTATATATTCTGCATTTAACTAATATTTCTCTACAAATTATCTTATGCAAGAATGCTTCTTGCTTGCTGTCAAACAATAACTCTGCCTCTGAGACTCCAGTTAGTGGGTTCTTCATCTGTGTATACTGCGAAGCAAATAATGCGAGGTGTAGATGCTACCTGGAGTTTCGCTGCATTTGTGAATAAGCACATTTCTACACATTTATTTCTCTCCTCTCTGTTTGTAACAAACAAGTAAAATAAGTTAATTCCTTTGTGTAAATTATGAAGGGTTTTGAAATGTTTCAATTGCCTGAAACATCCTTTTCTGTAATGATTTTAATTTCATTTCCATTAATAAGAAAACCAATAAATAAATATTATTTACAAAATGTGCTCTCTCAGCAAAATTTGGAATATGTCTGCTCTTTTATAATTCAATATATTAAGATAAAACTTAATATACTTAATTAAGATAAAAAACGTTGATTTACGTATGTATATTTTGCATAAACTGACAAAAGTACTATGAGAATTTTTTATGGAGTACTTAATAAAAATGATTATTCTTACTATTGGAAGTTAGACACTACCATATTGCAGCTAACTTTAAGGAACACATTTCAGTATTAAGCTGATATTATATAAAAGCATTATAATTTTCTTTTTTATTAATATTGATGACTAATTATCAATGATATGTGAGACCTTCAGTAGATACAGAGAGCAGTGATAAAGAAAACACAAAACAGTGCCACAGAAGGCAAAACTCCATGACTGAATGACCTACCAGGTTCTGGATCTTTGTTATCTTAAATGTTACATACATATGAGACTTTCTTTGTTACACCATTTTCTAAACTCGTACTCTTTTGCATTAGTTTTAAAAAAAAAAAAAAGCAGTAGGATGAAAACCTATTAAAGATAAAGCTGTGATTAGCTGTAACCTTCTGCTGAATTCCTTCCCGGAGAAAGAATCTTATGCCATGAGTAACACAATTCCTCTGCCATGACACAGAGGTTCCCACAGCTTTTCAATTTCATCAGCAGTAGAGGAGCCCATTACGCTTCTGCAAGACAGCACTGCTGAAGGCTTCTGCCAGCCCTCTAATGAAATGATAGCTATTTGAGCCAAGCATGCTAATATCAAATCTGATCAAACCAAAGAATTTTGAAAGCACAGAGTTTGGGTTTCTTTTCCCCCCAAAGACAGCATCAAAATCTGACCAAGATAAAAGCAAAAACTTCTGATGAATGTACACCACATGATTAAAACCCTAAGTCCCCATGGTTTAAACCTCGAAGACATTTTAATTATCTATTTAACATCTTGCTATTTCTGGAATTCTGACTGAGAATGTTTCTGACATAGTATTTCATGGAATGTCCCTTTCTCATACGGAGCTGCTTTTATACTCCAGATGTAAACACAAAAGCTCGCCTTTCATCTTTTTACACACCATCACATAAAAGGGAAGGTAAAAACTCCCACAGACCACTTTTTCAGTCATTTGCTTGTAGATGTAACTTCCAGTATGAAATGAAGAATTTTCTGTTACATACAGAAATTAGTTATTTTGGTTAATTTTTTTTTCTCCTCTGAAGAGCATCTTTAGCAGACTTTTCGGTGATGTGTCAAGGTTTATTTAATGGCACAGAGGTTTGGGGCAGAGTGACTCTCAAGTTTTGTCTTCATTCAGAGAAACTGTTATTATTCAACAGTTCAACTGATTTTTAAACCTGACTAAATAAAAGCAACTTTTAAATTATTTTCTAAAACTTCAAAGTAGTTTTTGCTAAATTAATTTTTACTTAAAATAGCTTTGACTGACTTTAATTCTTAGTAAACTTGCATCCATGAAAACCTTAGGAAAAAACTTGAAGTACACACACATGAGGATTAGTTTGATGTTTTAAGATATTCAAATACAGTATTGTTCTTGTAAAGAAAATAATAAATTTGACCCTTATTATGCTAATATTGCCTGATCTTTCTTCATAATCTTTGCCATTTCTTAGTATTGTTGCCAAGAGGTTTAGTTATCGGTATCTTTATTTTTCTGAGATCATATGAACTGTAATTCTATAATTGTGTCCATTTTAAATTTGAAAAGATAAATACAATGTACTGTAATTTTATATTGGTATGACTAGCACAAGGAACACATGACCTTTAAATGTGCAATAATTTTCCACATTTTGCTTCAAAATACACAAACTGGGTGATAACCATTTTTAAAATGCATTTAATTTATAATGGGATCTGGGAGGGAAAAAAAGATGCTTTTGTTTGGGTTTATCACCCTTATGGCGCTGACGGTTCCTCAGAGAAGACAGATTTCATCTTGGAAGGGGGTGTGTGCTAACTCGGGTTGAAAGCATTATGGTGTGGCAGGCTCCCAGATAAGCACTTGAGAGCCATCCTGGCTGATCAGTGCAGCGGCTCTGATTGCAATTTCACATAACTGGGTTCCTGCGGTCCTGGCTAGAAGGTTTGTTTTCTTCTGTTTGTAGCAGGAAGTGTGGTGATGCTTGATTTTTAACTATCTTTAAATCTTAATTTGGGTTAGAAGACAGAAAATAATTCCTCAAAACAGACTTTTTCTTTCTTTTTTTCTCAGTGACATTGAAGCAGAAAATGAAAAATAGCCCTTTTGGTTTTGTTGTTGATATATATATACATCCCTTCTACTGACTGCTGGATTGAACTTCTTTTCTACTTTAGAATACCTTCAGAACCAAAAGAATAAACTATACAAGAACCTTAGATCTGAAACGATGAAAGAACTTTGTGGTTGGAAGAGAAAATATACAGAGTAGCTGAGATGCCCATCGGATGGTTCTAGACCTCTGTTGATGGTTGGGAGCTTTTAAGTACTCATTATTTATGGTTTACTCATTTATTTATTTCTCCTTCTCTTATGCATTACATGTTGTCTGTAATTTCCCTCCCTCCACTCCTCCCTGCTTCTCCCCAATACCTTCCTCTCCCCTAGATCCACTCCTCTGTTTCCCTTCAGAAAAGAGCAGGCCTCCCAGAGGTATCAAGCAAATATGACATAACAACTTATAATAAGACTAGGCGCATACCCTCTTATTGGGGCTGGACGAAACAATTCAGTAGGAGGAAAAGAATCCCAAGAGCAGGAGAGTCAGACACACCCCTACTGCTAGTGTTAAGAATCCCCCAAGGACACCAAGCTACAAAGGTAACATATATACAGAGAGCCTAGGTCAGATCCATTCAGGTTCTTTTATTGTTGTTTCAGTCTCTGTGAGCCCCTATGAGCCCTGCTTAGTTGAATCTGTGCGCCATGTTTTTGAGTTCTTGTGCTCTCAAGCTGATTGACTCCAACAATCTTCCTCCTCCTCTTCTGTCGGGTTCCCTGAGCACTGAGCACCTCAAGATTGTTAGACTGTGAGTCTAGTCAAGTACTTCCATCAGTTGCTAGATGAAGCCTCTCTGATGACAAATGGGCTAGTCTCCTTTCCATGAGTATAAAAGAATATCATTTAGTATCATTTCATTGACTGTTTGCTGTTGTTGATGATGGTGTTCGTCTTGGCATTTTGTTTTGTTTTTTTGCCTAGTCATGTTTCGTTCTATCCTAGGTCTCTGGGCTGCCCAACCTCTGGTTCTTGACCTTCCAGGAAGTGTTACACATGGCCTCATGTGAGATCAGTCAGTGGTTGGCTACTCCCACATATTCTGGTCCACTCTTACTTCAGCACATCTTTCAGGAAGAATAAATGGCAAGTCAAATGTTGTGTGGCTGGGTTGGTGTTCTAGTCTTACCAATGGAAGCTTGATGTGGTTACAGAAAATGACCCACTCAGGACCTGCATTCCCCAATACTAGAAGTCTTCAATCGGGTCACCCTCATAGATTCCAGGGAGTTTCCATTTCACTAGGTTTCCACACTGCCCTTGAATGTCTCCGAATTCCAGTCGCCTCTCCCAGTATTCTCTCCCTCCATGCGCCCAAGCCTGCCTGATCCCTCCTGTTTCCATTCTCACCCTCCTCAGTCTACCTTGCTGAGGAGACCCACGTATTTCCCCTTGAGCCCTCCTTATTACTTAGCCTCTCTGGGTCTGTGGATTGTAGTTTGAGTATCATTTACTTAACAGTTAAGTGAGTATTTAGTTCCACTTAAAGTGAATATATAACATGTTTGTATTTCTGGGTCTGGATTACCTAACTCAGGATGATTTATTTATTTATATTTTTAGTTACATCTATTTGTCTGCAAATTTCAAGGTTTTTGTTTTTATTTGTTTATTTGTTTGTTTTGTTTTTGTTTAGCTTGGTTTTTTTTTTTTTTTTTTGAAGCTGAGTATCACTCCACTATGTAAATGCGCAAGCACATCAGAGTCCCATTCTTCTTTCAGGATCTAGGTCAGGTGTCATCTCCTGCATCACCATCTCTGTATTTCATAGAGGCCTCCCTCTGGGGTGTGTAAAATAATGTAGAATACGACAGTCATAGAAGGTAAATAAGAAATTCGGTTGCAAAGTAATACATGGAAAAACAGAGAGGAGCCTAAAGAGATGGTTCAGCAGTGAAGAGCAAATGATTGAAAGCAGAGGATTGAGCTCAGGTCTCAAGACTACTCACAAACACCTGTAACCCCAGTTCTATGGTATCCAAACTTCTTCTGGACTCTGTGGCACCTGCTCTCATGTGTATATTTCAGCAACCTCCACTAACACACACACACAAATGTACACACAGTTAAAAAAATAAATCTTTTTTTAAAAAAAGTATTGGAAATAAAGTTTCAGATTTTATTAAGTTAATATTGAAAAACACTGAAAATACATTTTGTGTAATATTTGCTTTATAAAATGAAGTATATATTTCATTTCAGGTGATATTCTTAGCATATTTTGAACCAAAATATGATTTCCAAATTCTAAATGTATGTTACTTACTTAGCAAACTGTCCTTGGACCAAATGGCTTATAAATAAGACTACATAATAGTTAGAAAGTTAACACTACTCAATGTAACATGTCATTCTGACAATTTTTGACTTAATGTTATAATCTCAGTTATTATTATTTGTAAAGTTACAAGGCCATTAGGACAGCAACGTACATCTTTAGTCATTAAATACACAGTTTATGAAGTATGGTTTCAGACCAGCATGATGAGTGAGTGGGTAAAGGTAAACAAGTGTTAGTGATGTAGACAACCTGAGTGGATCTCCACACAAAATTGGAATGTGAGAATAGACTCCATAAAATTGTCCTTTGACCTCCATGCATGTACTATGGCATGCATGTCCACAAATATGCATCACATACACATATGTGTGTGCATGCACACACTAATACTAATAAAGTATTTTTTCTTTAAGAAAAATATAACTAACAGGAAGTTTCTATCTATTTGTCCTAATAAGAGTCTTAGGAGTAATTCTTGTAGTATGCAAATTATCCTTAGTGAATTGAAGTATATGAAGCTGCAGAGGGACATCTTCACAATACAGTATGTGAATATACAGAGGACCACCTTCACATGACAGTATATGAAGTTCAATAGAACCACTATGAAGTGTTATTTTAAGGTATATTGCTTTTGTTTATGGTGCATTTGTTTAACTCTCTGCAGCTATGATTCTTTGCCCATATAAAACATGTGACAGTCTAATAAAGAGCTGAACAGACAATAACAAAGCAGAAGAAAAGATGGGTGGAGCTGACAGGCAGAGAGTATAAATAGGAGGAGAAATCTGGGAAGAAAAAAGAAGGAGCAAGAGAACTAGGAGAGGAGGATGTCAGGGGCTAGCCACCCAGTTACAAAGCCAGCCCATGGAGTAAGAGTGAAAGTCAGACGTATAGAAGAAAAGGAAAATCCCGGAGGCAAAAGATAAGTGGGAATAATTTAATATAAGAAAAACTGGCTATACACAAGTCAAGCTAAGGCTGGCAAAAGTAAGCAAGAATACGCCCCCATGTGTGAATTATTTGGGTGCTGAGTGGTGGGCACCAAAGACCAAAGAGTCAAAGAGCAAATAAACAAACTACAGACCACCTTCACACTACAGACTACACACATTTGATAATGCTGTCTAAACATTAAACAAGTAAGCTCTAGGAAATACATGATAATGTTAAAACACTGATCAATTTTCACTGACCAAAACAAACATTGACAAGTCAACAGGAATCCTTGCTGGTTATATAAGGAATGATGTCTGGTGAGTGGAGCGGCATTGAACCTGTTGCCTCACTTCCTTATCTTCAAGGACAGATGTGGCTCTTTTTGTCAAGTCACAAGATTTATGGATGTATGTTATGCTTGGTTATGTGAAATCACACCTAGATAAAACTTGAAAAGTGCAAACTTTGCATTCATTAAAGGTGGTCAGTGTAAGGTTATGCAATATCTATATTAGGCTTCTTCTACCATTCATTGACATTTGGATATTGCTTGTGCCTTTATCCAGACTGGCTCAGCATTTTCAATGTTGTGATATTCTAGGGCAACTGTCTAGGCTCAGTTATATAGGTCAGTTATTATGTGTTCTAAGGAAGACTTGGTCTGTACCACCTGCCTAAATCAATTCATTATGGTGTTCAAAGTAGCTAATATATCAAGAATAGAGGTTGTCCCAGACAAGAACTTGTTTATTGGGAGTGGTCAGACTTTGCTTTAGGGTGTGATTGTTTAGAATGATTGGCCTGTGTATGTGTGTGTATGTGTGTATGTATATGTGTGTTGTTCCCTTTGATCATTTTTTGATCATTTATAGACATCAGTGAATAAGGATTGATAGCTAGATACTCAAAATTCATAGTGTTCTTTCTCAGTCTCAGACCTGGATGAGCATGCATCACTGTTTTATACAGCATATTTGGGTAAGGGCAGAACACGTTCCACTCCATATCTAATACTTCTACAGGTACTCACAAGACTACTTAAGATCATTCACGGCATAAAAATTTATCACAAACAATGTAGATACAGATCTCTATATATTTATTCCCTCTGAAAATGACTGCACAATAAGAGCAGTGGTGGAAAAATGATGTATTGAGAATGCACTAGAAACCATTCAGCAAAGGTTAACTTAGAAACAAAATCACCTAACAGAGACACTAAATTTATTTACAGGAAAGTTTTTATTAGCACACAAGTTTGGCAGTATTTGCATTTAAAGTTTAAAACAAAAGACAATAAAAATATACATTTAATATAGCAAATATTGGCAACAAAATATCAATAACTTTGTCATATGATTATCAAAACTGACAAAGATTGGCATCTGTCTCCCGAGACCAACATTGCAGAAGCAGGACCAAGACACTTGTGTTAGGAAACTGACAAGAAAAGTTCCAGAATCGGTTTAATTTGTAGAATTAAATTGGCAGGGTGACTGTTTCACATTGTTGTCCTTCTATTCACCTGTTCTTTCTTTGGTTACCCAGGTACAAAGTATGCTTTGTACTTCCTCATAGAAACTACAATGTAAACTAATTTCTTAAAAGAAGCAGGGTGGGCTGTTCATTTATTTTCTTCACAGGCATTGTGCTGGGCACACGATTTCACTTAATTCTAATAATAAGCCTATGATGATTATAGGGTGCTGTTTACTCACCAAATTTACAATTACACTGGAGGTGAAGTTTAATTTGAATTAGTAGTACATTAGGCTTAGTAAATAATTTACTGAGCCCTCCAGAGAATGATCTAAAATGCCAGCACCCACTTGTACCATATGGATGGTCAATATTACTTTCTGTTAGAGACTCATGATGAGATTACTGAGAAATTAGAAACTAATTAAGCATATAGAACCAAAGTTTTCATTCCCAAGTCCATTATACGCAGTGTATCACTCCTCCAGGAGCTCCTTCAACTTCACTTTAACAAGCTATAAAGACATTAAAAAGATGAATGTATCAACAGTCCTAATACATATTTGCATATGATTAACAATGCAGAATAAAGCACTCTCAAAACTACACTTGGGTAGGGATAGCACTTTTGCTTCTGAGATATACCTACTGTGACTATTAATTGGTGAACAATATAAATTCATACATTGCCTTATCTTCCAATATTGAAAAATTGAGCCAAGAAACAGTTTGAATTAAAATAGAAAGCAGTCTAAATTGAGCTGAGTTTACATTTTAAGAGATGTAGCTTATTGGCTTTTTTTCAGATATGTGTTTGAAACAGCTAACAGTATTTTCAAATACTGAACCTTAGCTACTATCTCTATATGAATTTTATCCCTTCATTGGCACAAGCTCAGATGGACTTAACTGAAAATACTGTTAGCTGATTCAAGCAAGTATTTGGGGGAAAAATACACTGTATCTCTTAAAAATGTAAACTTGGTTTAATTCAGATTCTTGTATTTTAAATTAAATGAGGTCTGGTGGGGCCAGAACTTCATTGTTTGTAATACAACCATTAACTTTCCCCTTGCTAAGATTTCATTATCAAATTTTTCTTTATCATTTTATGTGGGAAAAGATATACACACAGGCCAGTTTTCTGAGAGTGGATAGCACAATCAAAGAGGTGACAAGAGAAGGGGCCATTCTATATCACAGTGTTTGGAGGCCCTGCTGGTTAGAGTTGCAGTCTACTGTCGACTGGCAGTTTTCTCCAAGCCCCAGCAACATGAAGGACTCCCTCCCCAACAAGGCTTCCTATTCTCTACCCAGCCTTATTTGGAGGTTTTATCTAGACCCGGATGCCTAATTTATCTCTACCATGACCCTTGGCATAGCTCCTTCCAAAGGCTGTTCCCCTGCTCCCCATATGGTAACTAATACTTGAACTAGAAACTTTGCTGTAGGATCCTGCTGCCACATTCGAAGCCTTGTGATAGAAGCATACTGTTTAATGCACATTGGATTAGTCCCAGGCTTTTCAAGCGTGTATATTCAATATAATCTGGAATAAAGATGAGTTGTCTCACTGAAGTCATCTCCTGGAGGGCTGTCTCTGTCATATCCACAACCATCCAAACCCTGTTCGACACTTCTGCTCCCTCCACACTCGTGGACCAATGATCCTGAGAAAGAAGGAGACCTAGACCCACATCATAGAACAACTAACTACTAGAATTTTTTTTATTTGTTTGTTTAAAGAGTTACTTTTATTACTTTTTGAGAATCTTATACAGCAAACTTTTATTACATTGCACTTTTCATCAAGTCCTCCCAAATTCACCCACCTTTAGCTATCCAACCAATATCATGTCCATTTTTATTTTTTTAATTTTTTGATCATGAAGTGCTGCCCAGATACATTTAGATATATGGGCTTCCATTGGAGCAGGGTTCACATATTATGAGCCAAACAGTTAAAGAAAGCATATTCTCTCTCTCTCTCTCTCTCTCTCTCTCTCTCTCTCTCTCTCTCTCTCTCTCTCTCTCTCTCTCAGCAGTTATCAATTTTCCAATAGCTCCTCAGTTAGGGGTGGGACTTCCTGCCCACCCACTTCCCTCTTTTCAAACTAAAATCTTGTCTGTCTTGAACTTTCACAGGGAATGTCTATAGTATCACAACTTCTCTGAATTCGTATGTGTAACTGTCTACATTTGCCCTGAAGATACTGTGCCCTTGCATTAACTCACTGTCTCTAGCTCTGAGATTCAAGCTGCCTTCTCTCTATGATGGTCCCTGAGCAAGGGCATGGTAAGATATAGATGTCCCATTTAGAATCTGACATTCTAGAGACTCATTCTCTGCACTTTGACCAGCTCAGAATCTCCAAGTTCGTTATTTTCTTTTGATAAAAATTGCTTCTCTGACGAGCAGTGACAAATGCACTAATCTGTAGGGATAACAAGAAATCATTAGCAGTTGCTTAATGCTATATTCATCTAGCAGAATAAAGACCTAGGGGCTATGGCCTGTCTCGCCACCGGTTTTGGGTACCAACAACAGTGCAAGGTATGAGTTTCATCTAATGGAGTTGACCTTAAATGGTTGGTTATGTCTGTGATTTATGTCAGAATTTCACTGGTGAATTTGTCTTGATAGATCATTCATTATTGTATCCGTCAGGATTTAAACCTTGGAAGGGCTTATTAATTTTCTCATCTGCTGGTATGTATAGCACCTTCCAGCACTATGAAAGCCAGTAGAGATGAAGCTTCCAGGTGAGTACTGCCTTGATTTCTCACTGCTTTATGACAAACGTATGCTGTGCATTTAGCAATGGGATCTTTTTGCCAAATTTTAGGGATAATCAAGACCACTAGCAATAACTTCTAATGTTTTGGGACCTATGGAACCTCACTGACTCCAAAAGGAGCAACCCATTTCCGGCATTAAGGTTTTTATTTGTTATTGTGTGGAATATAGTGCATGTGTTGTCTGTCACCCCATTATAGGATAACACCACTAAAATTCTTTCCATAAATGTATGTATATATAAGCTTGAGACTTCTATATTAGTGGGTTCCCATATGACGTTTTAGAAATGCTTTGGTGTTAATTATTCCTCCCGTAAGTTCCTGTCTCTACCTTGCATTCCCATCCCTCACCCCAATTTAACACTTCCTGTTCCATTACTTCCCTTTAATTCTTTATACTACTTTGTTCTCTTTTTCTCCCTTGAAAGCCCAAACCCATTGGAAGCTTACCTAATTCTGTAGCCTCAATGTGTTTTCCAAACAGAACATACATATTTGATGTTTAAAGCTATCATGACATGAAAGGAAGCATGAAAACATATGTTGAATGTCTTTATGAGTCTGAGTTGCCTCATTCAGAATGACTCTGTGATAATCATCTTTTCTCATCACTGTGATCAAATACCTGTCAGAAAGTTGCGACTTTGTCCTCACATGTCAGACAAAATGGTGGAGAAGACACAATGGCTGGGGCAGGCTCAGTCACGAGTGGTGGGAACTTGCTTCCCATCACATGAAAAAATGTAAACTTGAGTTGCTGAATGGAAGCTAGGGTTGGGAGGGAGTTTACATTCAAGGCTCATTCCAGGGGCATCTACTACTTAAGCTTCTTATGCAAATTGTTCAAAAGTATCCTAAAGCAGTGCTGTCTTCTTAAGATGAAGTGCTTGAAAGCATAACAAGCTCTGGATTCTGTTATTTGAATTTGATTGTTGTGATACTTTGAAACATTGCATTTCTGTATTTTGTTTGTTTCTTTGTTTTTATTCAAGATTGCTTTGCTAAACATTGAAGAAGTTGAGGAAGGCACAAGAAGATAAAAAGACCATATTCCCTGGTGAACAGAATTAACATTTCAAAGTGATTATATGATTGATTATGATCTACAGATTCAGTGTAATCTTCCTTAAAATCCCGATCACATTCTCCACAGTTCTTTTAGTACAGTAAAGAACCTCACTCAATGGGATCCTTCCTATACACTCTTTCCTTCCTCAGTTAAACTGCCCTGGAAACACCCTCAAAGGCACACCCAGCAATATGCTTCAAAGTGATTCTAAATCTCATCAAGTTGACAATCAAGGTTAACCATCGAATTTCCCAGTTATAGGTATTTGCTAATTTGAAGTCTTAAGGTCTGTCTAACTAACACCAATACCATAGTGACCAGTAACCTATCTTTGTTGACACTTCTATTATAGCCAGGATATCAAGTGCTTTCCTACCAGGACGGGCTTTACTGTTATGTCTGTAAGTTGGAGAAACTTACTCTCCGTAAATAGATGAGCAAGCTGCACTTACTCAGGGTAAGTGCAGGACCCAATTTATATGCTAATATGGCATTTCCAAATTAGTAAAGTTGAAGTATCCAATTCATCTTTTTAATCGTGTTGTTATAAAAAAGCAGGGGGAATGTGGAGATCTAAAACATACAATTCTGCTTTGCTGGCAGTTGTCAAGAAGGTCACCATGACAATTCTAGTGTATACAACTTACTTCCGATTTCCTTGAGTAAGCATATACCAAATGTTTCCTTGATGTAACTTATTTGTTTAGTTAAAGAGAGTACCAGTTGGAATACTGTCACAACAGTGTTGCATAATCGCCTTGCAAAAACTCTGTGGCATTGTAAAAGCATGGAATTACATAGCTGTATTTTAAATTTGTAGCTGCTGATGAGTTCATCTAAATGAAGCTAAACTAGGTTTTGTATTATTTCAGTCTCCTCAATTGTATCCTCTTTAAGACAACAGCTAAGAATCTTAAGAATAAAGAAAAGAAAAAAATGGCAACTTCAATTACTCCAACACTAAAACCATTTTTTCTTCCAGGTGCCAATATCCCATTGACATGCCCAAAGAACACTGTTGGGGAAGTGGAAAACATGTTAGAAAACAGTTGCTGTTGTGATTTTATACACATATAGCCTCCTTGTGGGAATAGTAAATAGCTTGGATGCAGAGTTTCTCTTTCATAAATCTGCATACAGAGATCTTTCCCCTTGCTGCTGAGATAATCCTGTACCAGTCCACCTCCACAGACTGATTCCTTCAACTCTTCAATCCTCTTCCAAATAATCTCAGCATCAAAATGAATCAAGTCTGAATATTATTTTTTAATATTTGTGGTATTAATAGCATATAAAAATAATGTATTACTTTAAAAAACCTAGTTTCTAAAGACCTTGTGGCACATTTGTGTGTGTGTGTGTTTGTGCACATGTACATGCGTGTATGTAATGCTGAAGTGCAAACTCAGGTCATTGAATACATTATCTAAACACATATGTATGACTGTGCCAAAACTTAACTCCTAGTATCACTTTTTAATAACAGAGGAATGGAGATACAGACATGCATGCATTTGTGTATGTGTATGGAATTTGGGGATAATTGGCTTCATAACTATGTTTTAATATTATACTTTAAATCAATTTAAATATTGAGAAATTAATCAGTATAAGCAGTAGAAAGATTTTTGATAAAAACGTAAGACAGTATGATCTGCTAAGATTTTATTTTGGGGGCTAAAGAGATGGCTCACCCATTAAAAGTAATGGATGCTTTTACAGAAGATCACGGTTCAATTCCCAGCACCCACACAGTAGTTCATAACTACTTGTAACTCCAGTTTTAGGGGATCATAAACCTTCCCACAAACATATGTTCAGGAAAACCACAAATGCATATGAAATAAAAGTAAAATAAATTACTTTCAAGAAAGATTTTATTTTTATTGTGTAAACAGAGACTGTTCATTTCCTGGCCAACGAAAACCAAATAATCATACAGAAACTATATTAACTACAACACTGTTTGACTTATTAGCTCACGTTTCTTATTAACTAACACTTACATCTTAAGTTAACCTATTTCTATTAATCTATGAATTGCACAAGGCTGTGGCTTACTGGTAAGGGTCTGGTGTCCTCCTTTGGCAGCTACACAGTCTCAACCTTGATTCTGCTTACACTCTCTCTTTATCTGTGTTCAGATTTCCCACCTGACCTCACTCTGATAAGTTATTGGACAAATAACTTTATTCATCAATCCATAAAAGCAACACATCCACAGAAGAACATCCCATATCACAATTGTAATAATTTTTGGACTCTTTATGAGTTCCTTTATATCTCAAATACGAAGAACAGTTATTAAATCCTTATTTAATGTCTTTTAATTAATTAATTAAATTTTCAAAATATTGTTTATAAATGTTCTTTTACATTTAAAGAGGAATATGATATAGATCTGAATAATTTGCATTGGTATGGATTTTGCTTTGTTGATATAAATTTAAGGTCAATTTTGTTATATGTATATGTATTTCTGATCTTGACTAAGGTATTGTGATTGTGTAGTTTATTTTAAAATGTATTATCAGGAAATATAGGTTGTTAATGAATAATCGTCAATAATAGTCAAGCTTGTAGTCATGTTATGTTAGATTTTCTAGATATATAGAGATATATTTCAGGTGGATAGGCATTCTTCATCTCTTTCAAAGACTACAGAATATGGCATTTTAAATGTTTGATAACTTAGGGCTTTTCATGACAGTGAGACACTTCTGCTCTTGGCAGCACCAATCTATTTCAAGAGGAAGATTGGCATCGAAGAGTCTCCTTATGGAGTTGGTTAGCCATTTGGGCAAGAAACTGCTCTTGGCTGGACTGTTGCATAAACTGGACACGAAGAAGACGCAGAGAGACAACTGCTGAACTTGCCTAAACGTAAGATGTTCCTTCGGGGTTACTGATTCATAAAAGAGTCTGCAAGACATCCTACAGGACACAGAAAAAAGTGACTAAACTGCCTTTAAAATTTCCTGCTTCATGAAAACAGTCTGCTGGATACTATGGGCCTGAAGGCCAAAGATGGATGCCCCAATGCTACAAAAAAAAAACTTTGGGTGACTGTCCAGGCAGTGAAATGTCTCTGTCATTTCTAGAGTTTTGGAAGTTGCTTACTTCTTGTTTACTTAGGTAATATTATACCCTTCTGGAGTCTTTGATAGAGTTAAAGGATAGATAGATAGTTATAGTTTTCCTTTGTTATGGTAAAAGATAAAATAGATATAAATATTGTAACTGTAGTTCTTATTTGATAACTTTTGTTATATGTAATTTTGCTATGTTAAAGTTAAAGCCTTCCTTTTTTTGTTTAAACAGAAAAGGAGAATTGGTGTAGGAGGTCCTTCCATATTTGGGTTGCTTTCATTGGTTAATAAAGAGACTGCCTTGGCCTTCTGATTGGACAGAAACTTAGGTAGGCGGAAAAGACAGAACTGGATGCTGGAAGAAAGAAGGCAGGCAGAGAGAGCTGCCATGGAGTCGCCAGAGTCAGATATACTGAATCTTTCCCAGTAAGCCACTACCTCATGGTGACATACAGATTATTAAAAACGGGTTAAATAATATGTGAGAGTTAACCAATAAGAGGCTAGAAATAATGAACAAGGTGGTAATTTATTAATACAATTTCTGTATCATTATTTAGGGTATAAGCTAGCCAGGTGGGATGGAACAAGGGGCCCTTGCTGTTACTACAACAGCTCCTCAGAACAACAGTTGAACATGTTTGAGATGACATGTCTCAGGAGGATTATAGGCAATACACAAAGAGATGGGCTGTGCAATGATGACATTAAGAAACATCTCCATCTACAGAAGGAAGCAAACTACAGGATATGCCAACAGCACTTGAAATCCTTTGGTCATGTTATAAGAATGAATGATGGCAGATATCCACAGATAACCCTTAATGAAGGAGTACACAGGATAAGGCAAAGAAGAAGACCCAAAAATCAATGGAGAGACAGCATAAAGGTAGACTGTGGAACCCTGGGTATGACAATGCAGGCATCTAGGATCGTCCAGGATAGGAACAGCTGGAGAACTGCCGTAAACAGGCTGTTAATGAATGCATAAGCCTTGCCAGGGCATAAATGATGATGAAATAATGATTAAATCATTAATATATGAAAACAATTGATTTCTATAAGACAAAGTTTGGTATTAATATATTAAGTGACAAAAGATAAAGGTAAGCATTATAACTACAACACTTTGCACATTTTAGGACTCTTCTTTAGTAATGAAATAAAAAAAAATGAAAACGTATATTTAGCAGCATTTTTCTTAAAGTATCATTTTATAAGTAAACTTAATGTTTTTTAAAATTATGATACATGAAAAGTAGAAAGCAGACAAGGGAGTATTCTAATATTTAACTAATGGTGTTTAAATGATGTCCATAATTTGTTATAGATAAAAAGTAGGATGTAATCAATACATCATGGAGAATTAGGTAATCCAAATATGAATAATTCCAAAAATTCAAGATCAAGTAAGTTAATGTGGATAATTATCAATGAATCCCTCATTCAAAAGGACTGCAAAAGCTATGCCTAGTAGGATTTATGGCATAAATATGACACAAGTACATGGAACATGTACATATGACTAATAGTGTTGTGTGGTATTTTGATCACATTCTGATGCTCCCAAGACTGCCACTAAAAATTTGTTTTGAGTCAGAGGGTGGAGTGAGCTACTAGCTGATCAAAGTTAACTATAGAGGTTTTGGAAAGCCAAGGACAGATAGAGAGACAGGAAGTAGTAGGGTGAGGCTTACAGAGGATTTCGGCCCTTTATGGATCAAAGAATGAAAAAGAGAAGAAGATACTGCTCACTTCTCCATCACTTCTCTGCTCATTGCAGTTCTAACTCCCTGATATATGACTTATGAGTCTTTATTGATAAAATATAATTAGGCAAACATTTAATCTGGTCCCCAACTCGTGGCATAAAATCACATCACAAGAAGCTGCTTGCTCCTGGTTTAGTAGCCATTGGACCTACTTCCAGCTGTTTTTTTTTTTTTCTCTTGCCCCAGGTTCTCTGAGTGAGTCTGGGGTTTTTCTGTTGCTGGCACTCTATAACAAACTCCACATGGTAGCTATCCATTGCCCCAAACTCTACAAGTCCCAAACTCCATAGGTGTCTTGACTCCAAATGCAACAAGAGTTAGCCACCTGCCACAGAGCAGCTCTATCCTTCAAGTGCCTCTATGCCCTCACTTTCCCCCACTCGAGACAGTCATGCTTCTTCAACACACCACGCTGTTCTACGCACCTAGTTGTATTCACTTTTCAGGCAGACAGCAGGTTCTCTCCATGGGTAGGCTTCTCTTGAACAAAGATAAAGAGAGAGAGTAGGCAGAATCAAGGAGGAGACTTTGTGTAGCTGCCGAAGGAGGACACCAAACCCTTACCAGTAAGCCACAGCCTTGTGCCAATAAATAGATTAATAGAAATAGGTTAATTTAAGATGTAAGAGTTAGTTACTAAGAAGCCCGAGCTAATAGGTCAAACAGTGTTGTAATTAATATAGTTTCTGTGTGATTATTTGGTTTTCGTTTGCCAGGAAATGAATGAGCAGTCAGTCTCTGTTTACATATTGAAACTACTGAATTTATTCTAGATAATTCAGAATTAGCTTTGATATTTAATCAAGTATAACAAATAATAGAAATAGAAATCATTCCTTGTATATAACACATATCAGATCCAATACTGGTCTGTCAGGCATTCTACTACAAGTAATGATGAAACTGAATATCTTTTTGTAGGAAATATGTTAGAAGCCTCGGAATTTCATAAGAAGCACCTTGTTAAGGAAATTATAAGGATATGTTCTACTTGTTCTTTGTATAACCAAACTCCACTATGTAGAGAAAGTAACCCAAAGAGTACTAAAGGAGATGAACTTGGCAAATTAACGTGTTTCATTTTCCAGAGTTTGGAAAATTAAAATATGTACATCATACCATAGGTACATATTCATGATTTCAATGGGAGACTGCTTTGAATTCTGAAAAGGCTGGTTCTGTAATTAAACAATTATTAGATGTCCAGCATAGGGATACCTGTACAAAATAAGACTGGCAATGCTCCACAATATGTATCTAGTAAAATGAAACAGTTTTTTGCATATTACAACATAATGCATATTACTGGTATACCATATAATCCTTTAGGACAAGTGGTTATAAAAAGATCTAATTGCACTTCTAAAAATATGCTTCATAAACATAAATGGGCAGTAAGGACTCCCCCAGATATATGTTGCGGACAGGCAGATCTCTGAGAGTTCAAGGAGAGACTGGTCTACAGAGTTATTCCAGGTCAAAGAGATACAGAGACTATAAAAGTAAAAATAAACTTAATAGAGGTTAAAATAAAGCTCACAAAGATGGAAAATACACAGAGAATCTTGATATTGTATACTATTATGCTCTCTTTGAATTGTTTGAATGCTGAGGAAGGAGCAACAGCTGCCAAAAGATATTTGTTTATAAATGCTGCTGAACTAATCCA
>NW_026067975.1:6082117-6086335 GCF_014885135.2 Alexandromys fortis | reverse complement strand
CTGCTCTCTGGAGCAGAGACACCATGATGGACGGAGGCTAGAATCTTCCCGGTAAGCGCACCTTGGGGTGCTTACACACATCATTAGAAATGGGCTAGTCCAGGTGCGAGAATTAGCCTGTAAGGGTTAGAGTTCATGGGCCAAGCAGTTCTTAAATGAATACAGTTTTTGTGCTGTTATTTCGGGCATGAGCTAGCCAAGTGGCCGGGGTGTTGGGGACGCAGCCCCGCCGCTCATATTTCAACAGATATAGATTGCACAATTCTTTGTTAACTTTAAATTTTTAAATGCCAATGAGAAATAAATGGCAGGTGCAGAGAGACACTAGAAAGTAGAAAAACTACTGAATTAAATCAGCCTTTAAAGATGTGTTTACCTCAGAAAGAAAGCCAGGATATATGTTACATTTTGAAAGAGGTTTTGCATTTGTTTCCATGGAAGAAGAAAAGCTATGGCTACCGTTGAAAATGATAAAGATTAGATTGGAACAGGACAGACATCTTTATTTAAAATGGTGAAAGCTCATCAAACAGTTTGGCCATTCAATATAAACTAACTTTTTTTTTAAAAAACTTCTTTAAAATACTGAGTTTATTTCACATGAATATTTTTGTCTCCCTACTATTTCCACATCTGACCACCACTATTACTATGTCCTATCATGACATTCTATACATACTTAAAACCAAGTAAAGGGTGGAGCTCCATCCTTGAAAACTAAACAGGCATTTTAGACAATACATTCTTGGCAATGGAACCTGGACAACATTTATCAAACACAGTAGGGTAAGTTCTCACTTTGCATTATAAAAAGGACAGCCAGATATATCAACTGTTACAGAAATTAAGTAAGATGGAATATTTAAAACTGTTTAAACCATTTTCTTAAAGAGACTTCCTCCACTGCCAGAGATCTTGAATAGCCTCCTGGTCAATCATCTTGAAGCAATTCTTCACATAATTAATAAACTTGGCTTCCACCTTTTTCTATACTTGCTTACATTTTTGCCTTAATGTCTTCTACAGAACTAGGTCCTTTTGGTGTTTTAGGGTTTTTTTTTTCCTGTTTTTTGAAGGACTCTTGACTCTTTGATCTTGGTGTTGATGGTTTTAAGTCTTTTCCATTTTGGTTTGATTTTTGTGCATTTTTGGCTGGGGTATCTCATACAGATTTCTTCACTGGAAATTTTTCTTCAGCTTCCTCATCATCAAAAATCATCATCATCATCATCATCTTCAGCATCCTCATCATCTTCATCATCATCCTCATCAAGTTTTACTTTTTTCTATGTAACCTTGTTGCCACCTCCAGGAGCAGATTGCTTTCCAGACATACTCAACAGCTTTATATCCTCCTCATCTTCATCTTCTGACTCTGCATCTTCCTCTACAGCTACTAGGTGCTGACCACTAATGTGCACAGGCCCTAAACCACACTTCAATCTTAAGACCACAAGAGGTGTTATTTCAAATCCCCCAAGAGAAACTATTGGCTGTAAAGACATTTTCAAAGGTGCCAGTGTTACTTTAATTGGACTGCCTTCATAGTTCATTGCTTCTGCCTCTACGATGTGTAATTCGTCTTTTGCCCCAGCACCTAAACTAACCGTTCTCAGTGATAACTGGTGCTCATTCTCATCATTATCCACCTTAAAGTGATAATCTCTGTCGGCTTTTAGTTCACAACCGAAAAGGTAGTTCTGAGGCCTTAGAGGGCTCATGTCCATGTCCATTGAGTCTTCCCTGAAGTGGAGGCGTGTTCTTCCGTGACAGAGAAGTCGGATGGAGGGTACTGCCTGCTGCTCCTCAGAACAAACATGCAGGACGGAATCATGCCAGGGACTAAACTAACTTTTAAGACTAACAAATTCCTTTAATTTGATCGGATATAAATTGACTTATGGAAAATCCCAAAATTTAAGATTGGCATAGGATTTTGTTATTGTCTTTCCAGGAGAAGGCATCCAACCAAGGAAAATGAAGACTACTAGAGAAATAAGACATCTGAAGAAAATGTCCCAGGGAAAAGAGTAAATTGGCCTAATGGAGCCAGGTGGTGGTGGTGCATGCCTTCCATACCAGCACTCGGGAGGCAGAAATATCTAGGCCAGCCTGGTCTACAGAGTGAGTTCCAGGACTGGCTCCATAGCTACTGAGAAACACACTGTCTTGAAAAACTAACCAAACAAACAAAAAAAGGCCTAATGGTGTAGAACATTTCTAACAGGATAAAATTTAAAGCAGGCTTTAGAGTTAGAATGTGGTTCTCCCGTTCTCTAAACTAAGCATTCTTGTTCATGGAAAATCCAAAATCTCTGTCTCATGTCTGAAGAGCTGCCTGGCATAGGGCAGAAAAAAAATTAAGGAACTACTCTCTTGCCACTTATTTTATAAATCTTTGGTTTTATTTTTACTCTTTAAAACTTTCAGTGTATAAATATAATCTCAAAATTTATAAGGATATATAAGTGTGTGTGATATTAGTGGTCATATTGAGCATTAATTCTTGCAAAACATTTCATCTAGCTTCCTTTACATTATTTCAGGTTTGAGTCTGAATCAAGTAACTAGAAATTAAGCTTGTGAGCTTTGAATGTACTTAACAAATTGTGGCCCTTTAAGCTCACTGAATTCTGCTACATATGACACTTTAAATGTTTTGCTACAGTGAACCATGACCATCCCTAACAGTGACCTTTGAAGTCGCCCAAATAATGATGGGGCCATACAACAATGATTCTACCTGGATTCTGGTAATGCCACTACACTGAAAAACACGATCCAAAGATCACTTTGGACAACAAATTGCTCCAGACAGTTTCAAGGCTGCTAGCTGAGATGGTCCAGACTAATGCACTACTCCAGACAGGACTTCAGATAAGCCCACACTTTCCAATTATACATAAACTGCTAGCTCTACCAAAACTTAGACATTATCTCAGTTTTTCTCAGGGTCCCCTAGAGATGTCATCACCTCCCCCCACCACATAACAGGAAACAAACCAGAGAACACAATGGCCACTTTCCCAAGAAGAGATGTGCAATGTTTGGTCATTCAGTGGGTTATGGATATTTGTCATTATTTAGCAAGGTTGGTTACAAGTTGTTACTGGTAATAGTCAGGAAAAACCTGAACAAAGATCAGATTCAGGGATCTTTTTCAGAAAAGAAAAAAAAGGAGGATATAGAAATGATAGGATAAAAGAGTACATCACTCAATCCACTTTTAAACTGTTGAAAGCAAGCTGTCCAAATTGGACATGCAGGATAAGGATAGAAAGTGAATTTGGTACAAAATGTTGAACTCACTGAGATAGAATAGATAATGGGGTATTTTCTCAGAATATGTCAAATACAAATGGACTGGACATTAAGAATGTAATTCTTATTTGATAATTGTCCTTTTGTTGTTTGTTTGATTGTTGGGGTTGTTTTTGTTCATTTGATTGATTGATTTTTATTTATTTATTATGCATACAACATTCTATCTAAATGCATGACTGCATGCCAGAAGAAGGCACCAGATCTCATTGTAAATTGTTGTCAGTCACCAAATGGTTTCTGGGAATTGAATGCAGGACCTCTGAAAGAGCAGCCAGTGCTCTAAACCACGGAGCCATCCCTCCAGCCCCTGATAATTGTTCTTATTGTATATAGTTTTTCTGTGCCAATGTTAAAAGTTTTCCTTTTTATTTGGACATAAAAGGGAAATGTGTGATATTTTGATCACATTCTGATGTTCCCAAGACAGCCAATGAAATTTTGCTTTGAATGAGAAGGTGGAGCTAGCTACTAGCTCACGAAAATTAATTATAGAGGTTTTGGGGGACTTAAGACAGATAGACAGGAGGTAGTAGGGCAGGGATTAGAGAGGGTTAGGCCCTTTCTGGGTCAAGGAACGAGAGAGAAAAGAGGTCTCTGGTCGCTTCTCTGCTGCTTTTCTGATCATTCAGGTTCTTATTCCAATATCTGACTCCAAAGTTTTTTATTGATAAAGAATAATTAGATAGGCGCATGGCAGTGGGCGGCCGGAACCGGACGCGCACGGCAGCGGGCGGCCGGAACCGGACGCGCACGGCAGCGGGCGGCCGGAACCGGACGCGCACGGCGGGCGACGTAGCTGGCGCAGCGGCCGGGACCGGCGGATACTGACACAGTGGCAGACAACGCAGGCGACAGGGACCAGGGCAACACCAAGAGCAGATCGCCCCAGGACAA
>NW_026067975.1:6063398-6076387 GCF_014885135.2 Alexandromys fortis | reverse complement strand
GGGGGGGGGGGGGGGGAGGAGGGGGGAGGGGAGGGGAAAGGGGGAGGCGGCGGTGGGGAAGAGACAGAAATGTTTAATAAATAAATAAATAAATTAAAAAAAAAAGAATAATTAGATAAACACTTCATAATAGTGGGTAATTCCTTTTCTGTGGTTACAGGATGTATCTTGGAGGAAGAATATCTGAGCAGAAAAGCTTTTGGGAGGATTTTGCTGGTGTAACAGGATATGTGCATAATGTTTTGTATTGTTCTTTATGGCTCAGTCATCTTACACAGGGTAGATGTGTTTAGATAGCATAACTTCTCTAAATTTTAGTATTTCAAATAAAAAAATATCCCTTTAAGTACAGCTGGATTTTTTCCAAAGATCTATTATCAAAGTTTGAAATTTCTATCAAAATATTATTCAGCATTACAAAGTAACACAGAGGTACCCTAAGTTAAATTCTCTAATAAGCATTAAAAATATTATAAAGATCTTCCAAAATGTTGGACTACTATATGCATACAATTATCTCAGGATTCCATTCTCATTTATGTTTCCACAGTAATTTTACATTAGAAGGTCCAGGAAACAGATGAGTTAGTTAGTGAAGTCCAGGCACACTGAAATATTTCAGAAAAAAAAATTTCATTTTCTTTCAAGAATGTGCTGTCTGATACTTCTCTTTGTATGTAACACATATCTGAATGGTAGAGGACATTTTTTTTAATTCTGAAATGCCTGTCTTGTGTCATTTTTATATGTAAGCCATTTTCCTTCATCATGAATTATTCATGAACCTACCTTAATTTTAATTATCAGCCCCACATAGTTAAGAATCACACTGCACCTAAAAATATAAGCACTATCACCCTGAAGCTGAGAATGCATTATTCTTTTACATGATTGCTTCCATGCTGAGGTTGGGTTGCCACCTTTTCCTGTGAAACCACAAGGAAGTTCTGTATGTTGCTGCCTTCATCGGAGCCACCCACTCATTTCCATTACTCTTGTTAAAAACACACCCTTTGGCACTCTTTTTTCCCCTAATACTTTATATTCTGCGAAGTTCATTTTATTAGTTTTGCTTTGTTGAACCATTCTGCATGCAATACCAATAACAACGTGAACGGCATCTCGCTAAGTAATTGACTCAGTAATTTGAAAGAAGGGCAAAAACCAAAACTCCAAACATTGAAAATTAAAAGACTTCCTAAGAGTCATAGTAATTATAAGTTCGGGCTGAGTTTACTACTGATGAATTAGACTCCCAGATCCTTTGTGAGATAAAGCCTCCAAGATACTGCCTGAGGCAAGAAAACAGCCTACTAGAAAGTAAAAGAAATTCCCCTTATTCTGTTCCATGTTCTTGAAATATTTATAGATCTCTTCAATTAAACAAAGAAAATATGAATGTATAGTGTATTCCAAATACAGTAAAAGAATAAAAAGCTAGCTATGGGATGTATGGGATTTTGGCCATCCTTTACCTGCCAACAGAATACACAAGTATATCAATTCATTCAGTTTTCATAATGGTCATATGCTGGCATATAAATATTATCATAGCATCTATTTAAGCATAAGGAAACTGAAATACATATTGGTTTTTATTATCTCCCTGCTAAGCATTACCCTGGTCTGCTTGCCTTCCTAGTCAAGAAAACATTTAATGTGTTTAGGTGGTATGGATACCAGAGTATATTTATTATTTTGTATGTTTAAAGGAAAATGCCCAGGAACTGGAATTTTAACCCAAGCAAACTATATTCACAGGCCAATGCCATTAATTCAACCTTACATTTAATGAAAGAAAAATATGTGTGCACATATATAAACCACAAGTTTACGAAAGTATAACACATTTCAATATTCATTTATAGAAATTCACTTTAAAATTGTTTTAACCTGGGGATAGAGAGATGACTCAGTACTTGAGCGCACACTGGTTGCTCTTCCAGAAGACTCAGATTCAATTCCCAGCATCCACATAGAAGCCAACCATTATCTATAGCTCAAGTTCTGTGGCACCTGATATTCTTTTCTGGCCTCCTCATGCATTGAATATTCACAGGGCACAGACCTGCGTGCATGCTAAACACTAATATAAAATATTTAAAAAACTGAAAAATTTTGAAACACACTAAGCTGACTTAAGCCAATGTATATTTTGTCTTTATCTTAACTTGGTGTCAAATTTTTGAAGCCATTCCAAGCAAATGAGATTTATCACTTCTCTTTAAATAACAGGTACAAAAGGTATTTGTTAGCATTGAACACATGGGCACAGAAGCCCACTCACTTCCTAAGCATAACACCAGTAGCACAGACTCAGACAGCAACAGGTAATACATGGGCACTCCTGAAATTGGGAAGCTTTTGTAAGGCAAAGGACAGAATCATGAAGACATAACATTGGCCAGCTGAATGAGAAAAGATTTTCACCAACCCCACATCAGACAGAGGACTGATCTTCAAAATAAATAATGAACTCAAGAAACTAGACATCAAAATAAATATTCCAATTTAAAAACGAGGTATAGATCTAAACAGAATTCCAACAGAAGAATCTCAAATGCCTAAAAGACAATGAAATGCTCAACATATTTAGCCATCAGAGAAATGAAAGTCAAAACAACTCTGGGATACCACGTACACCTGTCAGAATGGCTACGATCAAAAACACCAATGATAGCTTATGTTGGAGAGGATGCAGAGTAAGGGGAACACTCCTCCATTGCTGGTGGAAGGGCAAACTTGTACAATCACTTTGGAAATCAGTATGATGGTTTTTCAGAAAATTGGGAATCAACCTACCTCAAGACTCAGCAATACCACTCTTGGGCACATACCCAAAGGATGTTCAATCATACAAGGACATTTGCTCAACTATCGTCATAGCAGCACCATTTGTAACAGCCAGAACCTTCAAACAACCTAGAAGCCCATCAACCAAAGAATGGATAAAGAATATGTGGTAGGTTTATACAATGGAACACTACTCAGTGCTTAAAAAGTGACATTTTGAAATTTGCATGCAAATGGATAGACTGAGAAAAAAATAAATCCTGAGTGAGGTAACACAGACATAGAAAAACAAGCATGGTACGTACTCACTCATAAGTGGATATTATTCATAAAGCAAGGGATAAACAGCCTATAGTCCATGACTCCAGAGAATCTAGGTAACAAGGAGAACCTTAAGAGAAACATACATGGATCCCTCTGGGAAAGGGAAATAGAGAATATCTCCTGCGAAAATTGGGAGTGTGGGGGTAAAAGGAGAAGGGGAAGGGAGAGGAGAACATGAGGGAATGTTTGAGATGGGGAAAGGACAGAAGGGAGAACAAGGAAAGGGATATACTAATTGAGAGAGCCATTATGGAACTAGCAAGATACCTGACACTAGGGAAATTCCTAGGAATTCACAAGGATAACCCCAAGAAAGGTCCTAAACATTAGTGGAGAGGGTACCTGAACTGGCATTCTCCTGTAATCAGATTGATGACTACATTAATTATTATCATAGAACCTTCATTTAGCAACTGATGGAAGCAGATGCAGAGATCCACAGCCAAGAACTGGGCTGAGCGCCTAAAGTTCAGTTGAAGAGAGGGAGGAGTGATAATATGAGCAAAGGGGTGACAACCATGTTGGGGATACCCACTGAAACAGTTAACCTGAGCTAATGGGAGATCACTGACTCCAGACTGACAGTGGGGTGACCTGCATAGGACCAAACTAGGCTCTCTGAATGTGGGTGACAGTTGATGGCTGGGACAGTCTGTGGGACCACTGACAGTGGGACCAGAATTTATCCCTACTGCTCAAACTGGCTTTCTGGAGTCCATTCTCTTAGGAGGGATACCTTGCTCAGCCTAGATATAGTGGGGAGGGTCCTGCCTTAAAGTGATGTACTAGACTTTGTTGACTCCCCACGGAAGCCTTACCCTCTCTGATTAGTGGATGGGGGATTGAATGGGGAGGTGGGGAGATGGAGAGAGTGGAAGGAGGAGAGAGTAGGAACTGGGATTGGTGTGTAAAATGAAAAAAAAAATGCTTTTTTAAAAAATAATTTTTTTAAATTTAGATACCACAGCCTGTTTTTAAAAATCTGTCTTTTATTATATGGTTTGTTATTTATATAAAATGTAATTTTTACAGCATTTGCAAAGTAGAAAATATAGTGCCCTCGATCATCCTGGTATTCCCTGTTCTCCATTCCCCAAAAGAGCTTGAAAACCCTTAGGTGCATCATAGTTTCTACTTCTTATTAGTTACGGCATAGCTATTGTCATTCAGATGCCAGAGTCTCCAAATGTGCATAGCTATTTACCTGTTCATGCTTAAATCTCATTACACACAAAAACATCACAATTTGGATCAACCAATAAATTAGGAATGAATTGACATGAACTAATTTCCCTCTATAATCTTTGTACTTCACATGAGGTATAATCAGATAATTTCCCCTTATAGGCCTAAAATACAATATTTCCTAAGGCTCTTAAGCTATCTTAAGTCTGAATTTTATAGAAAAAATTCAGTATAGTATTTTATTACTAGTTTTCAAAAAGCAGTAAAGACTTAAAGTGAATTCCATTTCTGAGTGTTTTTGTAAGACTAATTTTTAAGGAAAGCCTTGCATTTGTGTATGGTACATCTTTCCCGTCATATCTTTGCCAAAAAATAAAATAAAATTACAACAAAAAAAAAAAAACATGTCTTCTCAACAGCTCTGCTAAAATCCATGACCATGTAAAAGTTATATGAAAATGTCTAGGTGTGACCTTGAGTTCACTACATTACTGCTCTGAGACCTAAATCATAAATAGTAGAGATTTTTGCAAACTTGTGCTTAAAACCTTGACAACTTTAAATAGGTTAAAAGTTACAGCATGAAACTCTACTAAGCATGCCTATAAATCAGGGCCACCCCCACCTCAGGAGACAGGTCTGCCAACATGTTCTGGGGTTTTCCAGATGTAGTCATTTCTTAACAATGCTGTCTATCAACTGTACTGAAATGGAGGCATGATGGGTCAGATATAAGCAGTCACTCTTATGCCTTATCACTCCCATGCAAGGGGCTCAGTAGAGTTCTAAAACATCATTTCCTGCAAGTCACCAGAGAAGGTAATGGATTTTCACAGTCCTTCCATGCCTGGCTGTTCTACCTTGTCACTTGTGAAGCAATAAGAAAAAGTTCTGTTAGTCAAAATGATGCCTCAATTACTCTCAGATTTCTCTTTTCCGTTTTAGCTGAAGTCTTATGAGCCTACAGATATATTCAAAATATTACATTGTCTGCTTATTTTAATCTAGTCCCCCTCAAATTTGTTAATTTAAAGTTAGATATCACAGAAAAGAATGAGACTCTCTGCTACTCAATTAAAGATAACATAGTCCGTGAGTGCTCTTACACAAGATTTAGTGAGCAGATGGGCCAGTAAGGCAGGCTGTGGTGACCAGCCATAAAAGAGTCCCTCCTGGGGTGTCTTAACAACAGCCAAAGCATCAGAGGCATTTCCTTTAGAGCCATCTGGCTTTGATATTTTTAGCTATTTTTTCTGTCAGCAGACAGAACCACAAAGTTAAGGAAGTAATAATTCTTCTCTAGTTACTGTAACTGTTGATGCAAAATCACAAGCCTTTCTAAAGCCACTTGTAGAATCTAGAGACCCATCATAGAAAATCATTCTGTGATAAAAGTTCGCAATACCTGAGAGATGCTTTACAAAGAGGCATTTATTAATGCCAGGGGCACATGTATCTCAGGTGTTTAAGGTTTTAACACAGCTGTCACTGAAAATACAGTTACTCTTTTATGTTACTTTATTTTTAAAACATGAGGCAAAGAAGTATTGCTCTTTTGGAAAAGCCTTCCCACTTCACCACGATGCTGAAATTTATTCTTACAATAATTGACGTGGTTTTAGTTAGTCTATGTAACCCATTGACTTGTTATTTTCTAAAGCTTCATGGAGCTCTGATTAGATCCACAATGTTGAAAGAGAAGCTTCCAACTAGAAGGGCGAGGTAGCTGACGTGTTCCATTTGGAAAGGGATTTAGCAGACAAGAAGCTGAATTTGTAAACAAGATAAAGAAGTGAATAAACACATTTTTGATAAACAACTACTTCTCAACCATAGCTTACCAGTGAATATAAAGACTGAATTTGTGACCTAACACCAGTCATAGTGCTGGGACAAAAAAAAAAAATGAAAGTAAACAAAAAAAAGATGCCAGCACCTCTTCTATGACACAAAGTTTCTATAAGGAGACTAGAAGGCATGAACAGTAAATTAAGCAGCTGAGAGTATATTATGTATAATAAGAAAAGCTAGATACCAAGAAAGAAATAAAGCCATAAACCAACCAGTATACCATGGCCAAGAAGTTACAGAATTATGCTAGTTGGTCCTGTTGAACTCAGAAACTACTAGCAAAGTACAGGTAACCAGGAATCATTTCTTTATGATATGCTCCCTGAATTGTAGAATTGTTAGCTTTCTGATTTCATTGAAAAACACAGCAAAAGAGTTTAGCTGTTCGTATTGTTTTTGCTGCTCTTTGTGTCCTCCTTCCTAGTGTTCCAATAAGTGCCCAATTGTGCCTAACTTTATTTTTACACTGGTATCACACGCAGCCTTTAAAAAGGTCCTGCTTGGGCCAACATAGCAAGTGGCTGTGAGAGAGTGTTACGGAGTTGGTCTGCCTTGGCTTCTTTTTATTTTAAAACTTAAGATCTTGAAATGGTACATGTAGAAACCTAACTGAATGAGGTTAGATGGATCATATAACTTGGTGATGATTAACTTATTAAGCCTCAATGTTCTGAAATCTTGAAGAGCTTCATGCAGGCACAGAGAATAAAGAATACTTATGAATTATGACTTGGTGGTCAAGAGGAGACCACACACTAAAGTTTTTGAGTTGTAGGTGGAATAGTTAGCAGAGTGGGTAAAGAATGAAATTTGAGTTTGTCATGCCTGGAACCCAAGAAACAAGCCCGATGGAGTGGCATGTGCCTGTAATCCCAGCCATGGGAAGCCAGACAGTCTAGACCAATTGATGGGGTTTAGGTTAATGAGAAAGCCAGTGTCAAAAACTAGAGTATCATATAACAAGGGATTCAATCCTCATCTCACCACTGCAGGCACACACATCAGCATGTTTACTTGTGAACATGCACACAAAGGTGATTTTCAATTTTCAAAGATAATGTGATGTTAACATTCTATAAAATGTAATAAGGAAAAATATAAGAAATATCATGGTGGAAAAGGCTTTTTTAATTGTATGAAAAAAATTAATGGGGCTGGGGAGATGTCTCAATGGTTAAGAACATTTACTGATCTTCAGGAGACCTAGGCTCAGTTCCCAGTACCCATATGTCATCTCATAACTGTGTAACCCCAATCCCAAGGGATCTGACACCCTCTTCTGGCCTTTGAAGGCAGCAGGCATGAATGCAGCACATAGACGTGCATGCAGGCTAAACCTTCGAGTAAAATTTTTAAATATAACTTAAAAAATAACATAGATGTTCTAAAATTTACAAATATATTCTTAAATAATCTTTCAGTACATAAAAATAAATTTTTACTTTTTAGTGACACAGAATCCATTTCTGTACATATTTAACCGATAGAAATATAGATATTACCTATTGATTTCAGGTTTAGTGGCAAAATGGTAAAAAATGAATAAATCAAATATACATACATTTAACATGGCTTCCACATACTTTAGAGAATTATTTCTGTGTAAAGATTGTATAAAGATATTTATTTCAAAGTAAAAATGTGCACAGAAAGAATAAAACACTAAAGAAAAAATGAAATCATTTTCAACAGAAGTAATGGCTAAGACTGTCCAGGGTATTTTTGACAACCATAAGGACCCACTTAACTGAACTTTTCCAGAGGCTTAAGGAACACGTCGTGAAGCTATGGTTTCACAATGAGCATTGTTTGTTTTTACAATGTCAGCACTTGTGAGCTCTAGCACTCATCCTCATCCACAAACTTCAAGGCTGTTGAGGATGCTAACCATTATACCCGTAGTGACAGAAATGATTCGAAGAAAGCACATCAAGCGAGTTGCAAGGTCCTTTCTAGAAGGCAGCTCTTACTGCACTGTGTGCAGGGCATTCCTTCTCTTAGAGTAGCAAGGTCTTAATGCTACTTAAGCTGTGCTGAGTTCTTGTGTTGGATGACATGTTTCTCAGTGTTTAGTCATTTAAAGGACTAAATGAGGACAAGTACACACTGTCTGTTTGGAAGAACATCTATTGTGTTTTGAGAAAGCCAAGACATGGTTGGTGAAATTAAGCAATTGAACTACTGATTCAAGGGTTCAGAAAAACAATCTCACAGTTCGTAGCAATTTTTGAGTCTAGCCCTTCATTCCTAACCAATGCAAACAATCTCTTCACCTCAGAGAAACAGACAAATGCCTAGGATGGGCAACATATGTATATTCTTGAATATAGTTGAAACTCGCATTTGCTGAGAGTAGGTGCATTAGATACTCACTAAAGTATGAAGGCATGAAGGCTAGTTGTATGTTTACTAATAATCACCAAGATCAAATATTTTACACAATATGTTTAGCATGTAAAATATTTGCCCATATGTAAACATCACATTGTACATTTTATTCCTCACAACTATTATAACTCTTAATAAATTCAGGAAATAAGAAATTTTCCATTTTTTTTTTAGAAAGCTTGGTAAGAGAATCAACTTTATCTTAAAAATATGCATGAGTTAGTTCCCTGACTCAATTTCAACCCTTTCACATATGGAGCTCAGAGTCCTGCATTGTTGTCTTTGGTGCTTAACTCTTTCTTCTTATTCCTGATTGCACAGCTGATACACATGCACCTTGCCTGGCCTTGAGTTCTGCTTCTCACTCACACATTTTTTAGATGTGTATGTGGCCTCTTTAATCAGACCTCAGAAGGTGAAAAACAGAATTTTGTATCATTTCTCTTTCATTCTTTCTCATATATATGTATGTAAATTCTATTATATATTCCCAAAACTATAAACCTAAAATCTAGAGAAAAAAAATATTGTTGTCTCCTAGCTCTGTTTCTAAGCCTTCTCCTTCACCACTTCCCAGATCTCAGCTAATCAGCAATTATCTAAAATTACCTAGTAAAAAATACTATAAAAATATGAGAAGGTAAACATGGAAGCAGCAGCAAAACTATCAATGGAAATTTCACACTAGAGTAATTATATAATGGAGAACATTGAAAGGAGAAGAAATTTCACAATAAAATCTTAATTAAAATGTGCTCTCCCTGAAAATTCAAAGGCAAGTAACAATGACTCGGAGCAGAATTTTAAAAGGAGCACAGGAAAGATGAAGACTCACAAAACCTCAGGAACAAATTGAGAGTGAATAGAGATGAAAATTGGAATAAAAGACAAAAAGGAAGTCACTCTGAAGTTTGAGAGCCACAATAAAGGTGTTAAAAAGCAGACAGACACCAAAGCAGATGAGAAACAGACAAATGAGAAAAAGCTGTGAGAAAAGAAAGCATCATCACACAGTCTGAAAGTGAGACCAAAGCATATTCCCATTACTCATAATTCTTTACTTTTGCTTAACCAAAAACATGCAAAACAAATGAGATACCAAAGCTGTAAAAGGAACCAACTAAAATCCAAGAAAAACTTAGGAACATATTGAACGAGTGCTCTAAACTCCACAAAAGGATTTCCTATCAAATCAAGTAACTGATAACAGATGTTTTTAAAACTGAAAAGAAAAGTCAGTAAACAAGCGAATAAACAAAGCACTTGGTGTCAAAGCAGGTTAGAGGACAACATTGCAAACACTGAACTCACTGTTGCGACAGGAAAGTCCTGAGGGTACGGAACTGAGGAGACAATGAGCAGAGCTGAAAATGAGGAAGGAGCATGTGAGTTATTTAGGACAGCTGCCTTGGAGAAACTAATGGAGTAGATTTCCACCTTCATGTAACATAAGGGAGTAGACAGTGCAGCCTGTGTGATGGGAGACTCTAAATAAATGTATTATCTAAGCACTGGTTCTTATTGGATAAAAAGAGATACAGCGTAAGAATTTCAAGTTTGAAATTTGGGTTCAAATCAATAGCAACTTAAGGTTCCAATAGCTATTAAGCACAGAAATTCATCTACAAGCTTATTATGAAACAGCTCTAAGAGAACCGTGTGCAAACTACAAACCCAGTTTAAAAAGCAATTCTCACAAAATAGTCACCATACACACACACATACACACACACACAAACACATACACACTTACTTCTACTAAATTTGAGTTGTAATTTAAAAAGTGCACTATTCTAACAAAAGTTGCTATGTCATGTTTACCCACACTTAAATGCATATGCTCATATTTATGGACCCCTGGCAACAATGGAGCATTAAAATTATAATCAGCAAGTATTTGTTTTACTTGAGGCCACAGAGATAAAGGTTATATCTAACAACTGAGAATGTTCTATATGAGTTAGAATACAGAATTCCATAGAAAATAAAGTAAGGAAGCATCCGATGTCCTAGTAGAATACTACATATCAAGTGACAGATGATAAACTGAAGGAATCTGGTTGATAAGACTAATATAATTACTTTTAAAATAATTAAAAGAGTAGGAAGAGAGTAAGAGAAGAAAGAGAATAGGTTTTTTAAAATGAATAAAATAATATACATGTATATATTAAAAATAAAATATAAATTAGAAATTAAAATATCTAGAGGAAATAGTAAATAGGTTACAGATAAAATTAAACAAATATAAAAATAATACAAACTTGAAAGTTTAATTAAAAATTATAGAATATAGAAGAATCTAGGAAGACAGGACACCTTAAGAAAAGAGTAAGACGTACAGTAAGTCACCACGAATAAATTGTTGACAGAAAACCCAGGAAAAAATACACTGAGTAAAGGAGAAGTAACTTTTAAGGAAGTGATCATTGAGCACTCGCCTGGTGAAATGCATTCATTCTCAGTCTCATAATCACAACTTGTAATTAGATTTTGTAACTAGATTTTGTAACTAGATTTACACAAAATCAAGAGAAGTGAAATCTTGAAAATAACTAAACAGAATACATTGCATTAAAATGTATTTTCAACAAAAAGATTTTTTAACAGAAATAAATAATAAAATTTCTATTAATGGATGGCATTTACAGTGATTAAAAACGATTCTCAAAATTAATTACGTAGGAATTAAACAATATTGGTATAAGGAGCCTGCTGGATTCTGGAAGCCACCCTTTGGCTTTCCAAGTTCTTGTCTGGAGGAACAAGAAATTAGAACAGGATGTTTGGGAAGTGGTAGAAACTGAGATAGTTTATTAATGGGAAAAAATACTTCTGAGATTAGAAGTTGATTTCACCCCCCTTCCCATTCCCCCCCCCAAAAAAAAACCTGCCGAAGCCCCAGTGCCCTATGCCAGAAACTCAAGACCATTTCATGGGTTATTTCCACAGCCCCTTCTCCAGTTCACACTTTTTCTGTGAAAACTCTATTTTGTTGCCTAGTCTGAAGTGGTAGAAGTGGGGTTCAGTGCTTGTCATTGCTTTTCTGAGTGTTCTAGTCTTGATGCCTCTTGACCTTTCTCTCTTCTCTACTCTCCTGCCCCAATACTTTTAAAGTGATAGGATGGAATAATGTAAAAATTATTCAAAAGTATGTGCAGAATAAATTTATTTTGTGAAGTACAAAATCTGAAAGAATTTTCTACTATCAGTTTTCATTGAGTTACTCAAGAATGTGTTTAATATATCTTAACTAAGGGAGCCATTTTAGCATTGGCAAGAGACTTGGCTCTAGAGGGGTTTCCAGGTGTCCAAGGGGATTTCCCCAGCTAGGTCCTTGGGCCGCAGAGGAGAGGGTGCCTGAACTGGCTGTTTCCCATAGACACACTGATGAATATCTTGCATATCACCATAGAACCTTCATCTGGCAATGGATGGAGATAGAAACAGAGACCCACATTGGAGCACTGGACTGAGCTCCCAAGACCCAGATGAAGAGCAGGAGGGAGAACATGAGCAAGGAAGTCAGGACCACGAGGGGTGCATCCACCCACTGAGACGGTGGGACTCATCTAATGGGAGCTCACCAAGGCCAGCTGGATTTGAACAAGCACGTGATCAAACTGGACTCTCTAAATGTGGTTGACAATGAGGGCAGACTGAGAAGCCAATGATTAATGATACCCGGTTTTGATTCTACTGCAGGTACTGGTTTTTGGGAGCCTAGTCTGTTTGGATGCATACCTTCCTAGACCTGGATGGAGGGGGGAGGTCCTTGGACACCCTGACTTCTCCTAGGACTGGAAAGGAAGGGGGAGGGGGAGGAGTGGGAAAAATGGGGTGATGGGAGGAGGCGGAAATTTTTAATAAATAAAAAAATGAAAAAAAATGTGTTCCCAGAACAAAGAGAGTCAACTGAAAAGGAAGAAAGCATGACATTAAAAAAAAAAAAGGTAGGATTTGGTAAGCATGGAAGCAAATTTAAGTGAAAAGCAGCTGCACAATAAAACTGCTAGCAATGATTAATAGCTCAGCAATATAAAAGCTGAATCTAAAACTCTAGAAAACAGTAACTGTCAGTACGTTGTCCACAGTCAAAATAGATGTTCTGCATTTGATTTAATGATACATATGCAGATACTCTCTGGAAATACCAAATACCAGGAAGTGTGATATATTGGTATTCTAATAACCTTTTAATCCAAGTAAGAAGAAAGTTAGTTAAAAGGGAGAAAAAAGGAGAAAACAAGCTCTCAGAAAAGCAATTGTTAAACATACTCTAAACATCTGCAGGAAAAGCCATATCCAAAGTAGCAGGAACCATAGCAAAAACGAAGCCCTGTGTTGTTGATGCTAACAACAGAACAGAAGAGGACATCATTCCCAAAGAGTGAGAGAGAGAGAGAGAGAGAGAGAGAGAGAGAGAGAGAGAGAGAGAGAGAGAGGGG
>NW_026067975.1:6042420-6062609 GCF_014885135.2 Alexandromys fortis | reverse complement strand
CGTGCCATTGTCCAGTCACAGAGAATTTTTAAAAAAAAATTATTAAACAACATATCATTCAGTAAGATGATGAGTATAAAGTAGAATAACAGTAAAAGATATGAATAAGTAATTCACAGAAAAACAAAAGGTGAATGTTATTGAAGATATAAAAACAAAATTTAAAGTACAATAAAATGGCATTCATCCCACAATATTGATTAGTGTTTAAAAATCGAAGAGTCAAAGGCTGTCAGAAAGACCTCAAACCATCACCTTTGAGTCTTTACTAATAAAACAGAAAATTGGCTATTTGTTGTACATTTGAGAACAAGTGCTGCATATTACAAAGAAACATTTATTTTTCAAGATGAAACATTCTTTTGACTTTCAACTTTATACTGAAATGTTGGCTTCTTTTTCTTCATAGATCTCAAAATATTTAGCAATTATTGCTGTCCCCTGGGTCTCTAACTTGCCTTTCTGTAGATTTTAGAAATTACCAGCCTACATAGTTGTATGACAATTCTCCTCCCCTCATACTCTGTCTGTCTCTCTCTCTCTTTCTGTGTCTCTCTCTCTCTCTCTCTCTCTCTCTCTCTCTCTCTCTCTCTCTCTCTCTCTGTATGGATATGTGTTTGTGTGTATGTGTGTATGAAGGTGGGGAATAGAAATGAATTACAAAGTTCATTTTTCAATACCCACTTGACAAAAATTAGTATAAAATTTCCAAACATGAAATTTTAATGTGTAAAAATAAGTTGTTAATCACAAACATTTATTGACATCGGTAGAACTTTTCTGTTACTATTTTGTATTTGATCACATAGTATTGTATGGCATGTCTCTACAGATGTTTAATAATTAGCCTTACTGAAGCTACATGTTCTCTATCATTAAAGTAATTACAGTGGAGACAAACAATAATTTGTTTAGATAAGTCAGTCACAGAACGGCATGTATAACATGAAATGGTTTTATTTTAAATTGAATATAAATTTCATAAAATATAAATTCATCCATATGTAAATATTTTCAAAATTTATTCCTTGAACCATATTCCTCTGGACTGTACAAAAATACAATATACACGAAGAATGGAAAGGGGTTTCTGGAAGAGAAAGGGTAGGCTTCCTAAGACACTGGAGTAATTGCGATTTCACTGCTTAGCTCATCTAGAACAAGATTCCAAGTTTTAACCATACTGAACATTTTTCAATTTTTAGATTCTTTTTCCATGATGACAGATAAGAATCACAGGTCAACAATGTTCATTGATATAATGTCTGTGAGAGAAAAAAAAAAAACAGTTGATATTCTCAAGAAAATGAATGGAGTACTCACAGATAATAGAAATGCTACTGAAATATCAAGTTTCAAATTCACTTGCCAACATAAATGTATTTTATTATAGTTCATACCATGCATAGATGATTATTCTGAAAAAATAATAATAGAAATCATAAAAGGCAAGATACGATAAAAAAAAAATCCCTAAATATCCCACATTCCAGGAATCCAGTTCAGGAAAGTAAAACCTTTTTTTATTAGATATTTTTTTAAATACCAATCAAAATTCCCACTCCCTCCTTTCCTCTCATTCCCTTCACACATCCTCCCACCACACCCCCTCTAATCCTAAGAGAGGGTAAGGCACTTTGCTTTGTGGAAAGTTCAAGGATCTCCCTACTACATCTAGGCTGAGCAAGGCATACATCCAAAGCGGATAGGATCCCAAAAAGTCAGTACATGCAGTAGAGATAAATCCCAGTGCCACTGCCAGTGGCCCCTCAGTCTGCCCAGCCATACAACTGTCAGCCACATTCAGAGGGACTAGTTTGATCCTATGCTTTTTTCTTCCCAGCCAACCTGGAGTTGGTGAGCTCCCATTAGCTCAGGTAAACTGTTTCAGTGGATGAACCCTTTATGGTCTTGACCTCTTTGCTCATATTCTCATTTCTACTACTCTTCAACTGGACCTTGGGAGCTCAGTCCAGTGCTCTGACGTGGGTCTCTGCCTCTGTTTCCATCTGTTGTGGGATGAAGGGTCTATGGTGATATTTAAGATAAACATCAGTCTAACTACAGGGCAAGGCCACCTTTAAATGTAAGCCCGATTTCAACATTTCTTGTCTACTGAGAATCTAATGGTATATGTATTTAAAAGAGAAGGAAGAGGGGTGTATTGAATAAAAAGGGATACTTGCGACAAGTGAAGTTTTTGGTAAGTTTAAATTGCATAAAAATAATTTGAAAAGCAAGAGAGTAAGAAAAAACATGCCATATGCTAGTAAATTTGGAATAATTGTTGCATTTCTGCTTATGTAAGATTGTCATTAATGTTAGTTTTATATATTTACTTCTAATTCACAAATACATTTGAATGTCTGATCAGAATATTAATAAGAGGCAAGTCTCTCAAACTGGCCAGCTAAAAGCTCATTGTCAGATTACCTCTTAGTAATTTCTCTTGTTCTGTTAATGTTACATTGGTTTTGATGTTGGCTCCTCTCCCCAACCTCTGCATCTATAATTGTTCAGATTGTAACCCATGACTGCTGTAGGCAATTTTGAGACTTAAACAGCTTTTGGTGTTGATCATTTGCGACTTTGCATTACCGAGCCAGGATTTACTTTGCATTCTGCTCTTGTGACGTCCAACCTCCTTCTATCCCCAACTGTCGATTCCACAGTCCTTCCTTTCGCCTTGTTACATTACTCTTCCTGGCATGTTCTACTAGACCAGAAGTTAGCGGCACCAGGTGTGCATATTTCAAGCAGATGTTTAGAACACATATCCCCTGTCCCCTAGGGAAGGCTTTTTCCAGTTCCAGTTGGCTTGTCTCATTGTTCAATGTGTCCTTCTGAAATGTAGACAGTAATGATAGCTTTCTGTGTAATATGTAATTTTCCTATCCAACTTACTATTTTTAAGTCATATAAGTTTCTATTCAGAAAGGTAGAATTATGTGTAGGTAATGTTGGACTAAATGTCATAGTCTCCTAGAATAGCTATTTTTCCTCTGTCAATGAGATGTTCCATAAAAGCTCTCAAATAAAAATATACAATAGAAAATAATCAAGGGGTATAATTGTTGGGGGAAAATGAGAAGTAAACGTAATCATTCAACATTATTTTAATATATAATCTTTATAATCACACTAGTAGGCAATACTCCTAAACTCACTGCCTACGTCTGAAATTTGAGATTAAAACCTTAACTAATTTCTCTGAAGTCTATTTTCTGACTACAGAATTTCTTCTTCCTCGAAGCCTATACTGAAGAATCAATTACCAGTTAGAAACAGATTTTTTCCAACATCTCCCAGGTGGGCCAGCATCTAATGATCCTATATAGAGAGATTGTCACCTACGACTCACAAATCTTCTACAACTTCGATGACAGTCCTGCTTTCTTGTCCTATTCTTGATTCAATACTCAATTGTCTACCATTAATCCATTTAGAAGCTGCGAAGTAAGCATCAGTATGCTTCCCCTTATTACCTCTAAGACTCAGGCTGCTATCCCATCTCCTATGAAAATGTGGAATTCACAGTGTCCATTTCCAGATTTTCAGCACTGGTAATTACATCAGTGGAAGATTTACCGAAGAAACCTGCATCACAGAGCTGAATTGCTTTTGCTATTATTGTATGGCAAGAAATAAAAATTTACTGGCACAAGGAACACATAGATGGATAGTCAAACTTTACGACCCTAAAGGAAATGACCCCAAATAGTCTCTTACCTTTTGTTAAACTCCAAATCAACATATGCCTTACTTCCCTGAAATTCTGGACAGCTGATGTTGTATTTATAAAATTACCATAGGAAATGAAGGCAGACCGTTTGGAAGAGCATGAGTGGAAAGGGAATACAGTATTGATGGCTAACACTAACTTGACTTCATGACTTTCCTATTTTCTCTTGTGTATCAGGGCAGTATTGGTGATATTATTTTATGACTTAAAAAATTCAAATTTAGAACTCAGGAGAAATTTCTCAGTAGGAAGGGTGCTTGTGTCACAAGCACAAGAACAGAGATGAGATCCCGAAATTCATATAAACACCTGGCATAGCGACACATGATCTCATTCCATCACTGAGGAGGCGGAGAGAAACAGTTCTTTATCCTCATTAGCTATGTAGCCTAGCCTAGTTGACCAGCCTCAGACCAGAGGAAGAAACCTCATCCAAAAAAGAAAAAAAGACTGTGGAAGGTGTGGAAGGCAAGAAGATTGACTTCCGGCCTCCTTATGCTTGGTGCACATGTGAATTGATTGTGCGCTCACATATATACATGGAAACACACTGAACAAATAAATACATAAATAATAAATAAATAATATATGATAAAAATGCAATAGTATACCATATGTAATAAATAAGAGTAATAAAATGCATAAGAAAAATTAAAATAAGAAAAATAAAGATTCAAATGTATAATTATTTTCATTGTTTACTTTTTCTCATTCAGAAATCTGAAATAAAATTTAGAGAATCTTGACTCTAACAAATTCGTTAAAGCACTGTTATTAGAAAGTATGTTGCAGATCATTCACATGGTGGCCAACTTATTCATGGGTTTTTATTCTGTTATAAGAAATATCTTCCTGAAATGACAATAAAGATGCAGTGTCTAGGTTAGAATCTTAAGATACTTTTTAAAAAAGGTGCCCATTGCTTCTTCATCATCTTATGAAAATTACAAATAAATGACTCCAGCTGGAAATGAGTATCGCTGGGGCCAAGCAAAGAGAGATTGAAGCCTGAATAGGAAAAAACAAAAAAAACATTGTCATTGAGTGGAATGAAATTCCCCGACGACTGTGACACTTATTCCTCTGTTGGGGAGGGCACACCTCACGAGAGCACAAGGCATACACAGAAAGTGCTAATGAGCAGTATCAATGCACATAACAGTGACCTAAGAACACAGATCGTTGTATGCCACTGCATACCCAGAAGTCATTTACGAGAGCTACCTAGAGTGTGCACCATTACTTTGCTTCAAAGAAAAAGTTTAGATTGTCTCAATAACTGGAATATCCCAAGACATTGCAACACAGTGACATTTTTAGGGAAGAGCCACAATACCAACCCACTATCAAATACGTACTTGGCGCTAATTTGTATGGCAGCCCAATATCAGTGCTGTGCCTGGCTTGTACTCAGTAAGAGAATTAGCTTGGCTTTGGAGCATATGTTCTGGTCTTATTGGTTCCCCTCCACTGGTGCTGGTGTACTCCACAGCCACAGTGTTTACAATCTACTCCTAGACACTGTGGAAACTTTCTATTGACTTCTCCATGTAGCATGGGGCACTAGAATCCACCTCTACCTTCCTTGTCGGTCCTAGAGACAGAAATGATCTCTGCGTACACTGCCACTTGCTTCATTATCACTACACACACACACACACACACACACACACACACACACACACAAAATTCATGTGGGTGAATAGTCTCACCAAGGAAATGAAATATATTTGTATTAAATGTTAAAAAAATCAATGGAAATAAAAGAAAAAAACACTGGAAACACTTCCCATATTCACATATTAGAAAAATAAATATTGTTTTTGTACATATACACCCAAAACAATCAACGGATTCAATTAAATCCTCATTAAAACACTGGTGGTTAAAATTTGTTTACAGGCACAAAAGTCTCTGAACTATTAAAGTAATTTCAAAGAAAATGAACAAAGTTAGGCACATCATAATACCTGATTTTAATCATATTGCAGAGCTATAGAAACTAAACCATCATGATCCTGACTTAAACACGTAGAACAATGAGACAGAATAGAGATTCTACAAATAAGGTGATGGATCTACAGACAATCGATTAAAAATAAAACAGACTCCTCAAAGAAAGTTGACAAAGCATTAATTAGGGAAAGGGAAGCCTTTTCAATATTCTGGAGAAACTAGATATTCAAAAACAGGAATCTGAAACTGTGTCTGTCCCTCACCTGGTACAAGAAATAAGTAAAAAACAGATAAAAGACCTAAATTGAAGTCCAAAAACTATGAGTCCTCTACCAGAAAACAAAGTAAAAAGATCTGTAACATTTCCAGGGTAGATACAAATATTATCAATATATTAGAAATATGAGCATTCCCATGCTTATTTCAGCACTATTCATAACTATCGACATGTAGAATCAATTTAAGAGAGCATCAGTGGATAACTTGATAAGTAAAATATGGCATATATGCATGCTGCAGTAATGTTAAACCACAATGAACAAAGAAATGCTCATTTGAAAAACATGGGTGAAAGTGGAGTATCCTTTTAAATGGAAAGCCAGACAAATAATACATGCTTTCTCTCACATGTGGAAGTAAAAAGGACCATTCTGCATAATGGTGGTTACCAAAGGTTTTAAAGTATGTTGATGAGGTAAAAAGCATGCTATGTAACAGGGATTCAGTTTCTAAGAGAAAGAATATTATACTGCTGTATTGTAAGAGAGGATCTAGAAGGTTCCTAACATTATTGATAAGACAATTAAGACTCATTATCATGATTTCTAAGAGTGTACTGTATATAAATATGTGTGTGAAGAAGTTTACAATCCAATCCTTGAGTTGTTATATGTTAGGCAAAATAGACAGCATACAGGAAAGAGAACTGCTCATGCCAGTTGATACAGACTGGGTTAGCGTTGTGTGACTCTGCCTGTGGATGGAGGAACATATGTCCACTTAGCCCAAGAAGGAAACCAGTGACAATCCCAAATATGAAACTGCCTATACAAAACCTTCACAAGATCAAGACAATCTATATGCTAGCATGAATGGGTTCCCACCTTTAACAATGAGGAGCAATGAACAGCTGATGGTTTCTGGGACAGTGAGAGTCAATTTTCTTTAAACATCTCACCCCTCAGAGAGGCTGTGGAGAGGAAGCAGGAGACATGGGTTAGCCTGGCAAACTTGAGCATTAACTCAGAGGGACTTCCTTTTAAATAAATGACATGGGGTGAATTATGAGGTTGCAGGACCCCTGTGGGGACTGTCTTCATTGGTGGCAGTAGGCAAAATAAAGTCAGTGTTACTTGAGAAAGTACCACTAGAATTAGACAAATTAAGAATTAATAATAAAACAATAAACCCATAAGAAGGTTTTCACCATGAGCAGGTGGGTGAAAGCAGGAGATGGAGATGGGACAGAAAATACCATAAATTTACAAATAGCATGGTTGAAATAAAGATTTTTTGAAAGAGATTTTGTTGCAGGATATTTGTACACTCTGTGAAGATGTTTGATGAAGAGCTGAATGACCATTAGCTAGGTAGGAGAGAATAGGTGGAACTTCCAGGCAGAGACAAGAACTCTGGGAGGAAGAGACTCCAACAAGACACAGAGGGAGTCAGACATCAAGAATAGAGGAAAGGTAAAAGGCCACATGACAGAAGGCAGATTGATAGAAGAAGGTTAATTTAAGTTATAAGAGCTAGTTGGTAACAAGTCTAAGCTAAACATCAAACTTTCATAATAAATAATAAGTTTCTGTGTTATTATTGGGGGCCTGGCAGTCCCAAAGGAAAGTTCACCAGCAGGAATTCATTAGTTGTCAGGCCAATCTGGATTTTCATTTATTTGAAGAAGGACTGCTAAAAAAAAAAGATTATTAATAAATAAGTCATCTTTACCAAACAACTCAATAAATACAGATTCGATACATGAGAGGCTAGAAAACTAGTACAGCAACTAGCCTCCTTATGTTCCTAGCTACTGTTTCCTGCCTCTATTCCACATGTATCTAACCCCCAACCTACAGTATGGTGGAATAATGGTCTTCCTGCTTTGTTTTGTTTTATTTGGTGGGAGGTAGGTTATAGGGTAGGTGAAAAGCTCTACAAAATCCTCTGTTGCAAATATCTCTGCCCACACTGCCATGTGCAGGTGTCAGAAGTTGGGCCTTACTTACCATGACCAACCTACTACAAAGTACTTTGTTCTGTTGGCCTCTGATCACTGTCCTTACACTGGAGACAACAGCCATGTTTTACATGAAATGTGTTGGACAAATAAAGGCAGTTTTTGTGTTCAGTGGCCACAGTCAGATTTGTTCTGGCTTCGTCTGTATCATATACTGGAAGAGCCATGATGACAGTAGTAGGATCTTCTTGAGACAAGAATGAGAAGAAAGTCGATGTTGATGTTAATCATTATTTTCATTACTTCGGTAAATAATTTAAAATCTGGGGCATGTGCTAAGCCATTCTGAATGTGTGGATTCCAGTGCCACTGTGAAATTCCTGGAAGAAAAGTGGTATATATGGTCTCCTTACAATGTGTCTGCGCCCAGCTGTTCTTCTCCTCGTAGATTCATTAGATTCTTTTACAAATGTGTGCCTACAGGCAGCAGCATCTTCGCTGTGTGGGAAGCACGTTGTGAAACACAAGAGAACACAACAGCCTGCTCGGTGAGTAACAGCAACAGCGACTGCCAGCACAGTTGTGAAGGGGAGCACAGTCGAGCTCTTAGATTCTACTAATAAGCAAACATATTCCAGTGGATGTAACAATGGAAAGGTAAACCCAAGTCTCATCATGACGGCTCCCCCAGAGAGGGATAAATGGGAGTGAATCGGGGATGTTTTCTAGTTTTAACAGGATGCAATAATAGCAGAACAAAGTGCACATTAATAGTCATTACTGTTGGAGCAAGTTGATTCTCTATTCATATTTTTCAAACTTTACTCAGAAGCAAAACTAAGTTCTTAATGAGTAATAGCCACTAAAATATTCGCTATACCTTAAAACAGCCTTATCGAACAATTATTTGCTTTAAAATTTTCTGTAGCCATTTCCACCTACTTCATGACAATTACAGTAATTTTTGAATTTATATGAACATAAATACAAAATAAAATATATAACTCAGCATGTCACTTATCATAGCTTGTTATCTTATTATTCCTATAAAATCATTGCATGGGAGAAAAGAATATGTGTGCTGAATTTGATTTGCAAATAAGGAAAACAATGCTTTTTGTGCTTAATTATTTACAATGTATTAAAAGAAACAATTTCATTTTACAATTGACATTATTGGAATGATAAATTAAACCATACTAACAAAATTTATATAAGCCTTATAGAAATCATGAATAGTTGCCTTTAGTGTCTGTGTTATGTGTTGTGTGCATATGTATTGTAGGGGTGTACTTGTGTGTTCATGTGTGTGCATGTGGAGTCATCCATGTATACTTGTAAAGCCAGATGCTGACAAGTGAGACACAGAACTACTTCTATGCATCCACTGTTGGGGAGACAGACAGGTACCACCATGCCTGGCTTTTTATCTGGCTGCCAGGGATCAAGACTATGGCATCTATGTTTGCATATCAGGGACTTTACCCACTAAACCATATCCTCATTCCCATGTTTTTTAACGTAAATAAAATGTGAGTGGCTTTTTACATGCAAATTAACTACAACTCTCGTTGTGCTAATTAAGAGAACCATGGCAGTCAATCAGATAAGAATGTATAAATAATAATAGATGTCAAAATCATGCTTTATTAAGTTAACTATGGGGTTGTAGCTAGTTTTATTTTACTTTGAGAAATGTCACTTTGTGGGAGATGTAGGAGAAATGAGTTCCGCAGATTAATATGTTTTCAATAAAACATGTTTCATCTTCAAAATCTGATAAGAACTTTTCAATCCATAAAACACTGAAAGAAAAAAAAAAAAAACCACCAAACTGTGAATCCGAATATAAACACATTCCAAGGAACTGATGAGGCTGCAAATCACTTCTCCCTCACTCTTCAGTTACCACGATAATGCTTAGCACTTCACAGTGTTTTCTAGCTTCAAAGAGCCTACGAACTTTAACTAATTAATCCTTCCCCTCCCCAGGGAGACAGGGATAAGAACCCCCTTGAAGAGAGCATCTAACTACATATTAACACTTGCTTTTGCAGAATTCAACATGTATGCTGTGTTGTCCGTCCCTCTCTTCTCATTCCAATAAATCTTCTGAGGATGAGAGAATGATATCCACATGGGAGTGTGTGATGCATGGCCATCGACTGTGGATAAAGTGATGGACACTGCACTCAATCTTCAAGGAAAAGCTAACGAAGAAAGATATAAGTGTTGCTAGCACAGGAAAACCATCTGCTATATTTTTTTTGCTGTGCTTTCTCTCATTCATTTTACTTCTCATTTGCAATTATTCTAGAACAGAATTGTTAGACTAGAACATTGCAATGCAGAAGGTAAGAGTGCACTATTCATAATGTTACAATTGTTTTACATTCTGAAATGGAGGGTTGAAAAATCAAGAGTGTAAATTATGCTGGCCAGAAGACCATATGTGAAAGCTACACCCAAATGAAAGGAATAGTTGAAGATTTTTATCAAGAGTTCCCTCGGCTGGGTTTGCCTTGTCTCTGCAGGTAGCAGGCTACAGGGGTCTACCAAAACAAATCTATTCCTGCAATGAAGGTCGCCATCAGGTCACTGGGGGAAACAGTCTGGAAGAAGTATTGCACATCTTTCCCCCAAAACAGAGGGTGTTCTTATTCAGTTTCATTCTCAAGTGGAAAACTCATTTGGAAATTAATCATTTCCTATTTTAATTACACAGAATTTGTAGTTAGATTCTAGCTACTTGTCCTTATCTAATCTCTAAGAAATACAAAATTACTGATCACACACAAATTCAAACACACGTAACAATGTGCATATGTGCACACAGGAGACCACACAGAAAGCCGTGCACATGTATTCACATGTGTTCACACATTCATGTTTACACATGCACACAAATATACATGCACAACCACTGAGGAAGTGGGGAGAACAGAGGGAGGGGAAATTGGAATAGGATTTATTGTATGCTAAAAGAATCTATTTTCAATAAAAGGAGTTTTTTTAAAGTAGCAATGACTGCTCTTTCACAGGATCTGGGCTCAATTTCAAGAACCCACAGAGTGGCTCATAAGCACAGTGTTATAACAAAGGAAAATTTATAGATACCTAGCCCAGAAAAACATGGATTTGGTATCTCAGTTTCAGGGGATCTAATGGTCTCCTCTGCCCTCTGAAGGCACTGAACACTAGAGTAATACATATAAATACATGGCGTCAAAACAGCATACACAAACAATAAAAGAAAAATAATAAAAATTTTAAAACATCCAATGTATACATATACTTTACTTTTCTTCTTATGCTATTTCATTAAGGTGATAACTATCATTCATCAGAGAACAGGTTTTACTAAGGTCCTCAACAGGCATCTCCACCCTTGGCTCACACATTTCATTCCACAAAGGATAACAATTAATGTGGCATAATACAAGATCATAATCTTAAGTAAAGAATTATGGAAGTTTTTTTTAATGTAACTTGACTGTGTGGTTATCAAAAGTGATTAGAGGACATCCTATCATAATGTCAAAGAGCTGGGCATCTTGAGAAAAAGGTGTGAAAAACTTAAGAAACGTGTGTCTTTATACATACCCTTTCCTTTTAAATGAAGTAATACAGTTAAAGTGGCTAACTTTGATGTAAGAGACAGATACAGAGTTTTACTTTTGAATATATTTTTACGTTTTGTTAAAATGTCCTGATTTCAGAGATTTAGGTTTGATCGGGGCAAAGAAAGACAGAGTAATGGAGCAAGTCACCTGGGAACTGAGCAAAAAGGCTGTTGTTTTCCCAGCCCCAAATTTTATATGGGAACAAAATAATGTACCCAGTTTTATGTAGCTAGATCACAGACTCGGAAGCATTAGTCTAATTATAGGCCCTGTTGGGCATGATACTATGTGCAGTTGAAAGTTCACCTAACGACTGACCTTGAAATCCTTGATACTTTGGCCAGACTAAGGTCAAAATTTAAAGATGGTTCCCTATGACTATCCTATCTCTGTCTTGGAAAAGTAGGGTGGATCATCCGGCTATGAGATAATTTTTAAGGTCTGGATTTTATATCAATATTACAGGATTTTGAAAAAACAACAATTCATATTATTATGAAAGTTTGACAACATCCTGATAATCTTCACACCGTGGCTATTGTGTTATGTAGCATTTTACAAGGTTTTTGTTGTTTTGGAAATGCTTTATTTTTTTAATGTAGATTTACCACTACAAATGATTATTGGCACTTGAACATGTATGAATCCTGTTGAGAGGCAGCAAAAGGAGGAAACGTATAGAAAGCATGAGGCAGAGATAAGAGTCTTCTGTGACATCGTAGCCTTGAAGGAAGAGACACAAATGATTCTTCTTATGGGGTCTATAATTTGTGATAAGGAAAACCACAAAGTGATTGCAAGCAAAAGCTGAGTTTGCTTGCTGTTTTCTGCTCTGCCACCATTTGCGCTATTGATATGGCTTTGTTCTCTTGTATTAAACTTCAGATTCTGGTTTTGATGCACCAAGCCGAAAGACTCGTGCAGCAGCTGCCTGGAGCATCTGGCCTAAAGGTAACAGTCAATGTCATGCGTCTGGCTGACAGTGCCAGGTTTCTTAGCTGAGATTTATAGACAGTCCTTTAGGAATTCTGGGAAATACGGGAAATATTGGAGGAAATGTAACTGGTCAGCCAATGTTAAGAAAACTAAGCAAATAGGCATCAAAGCAGTGGGATCCTCAGCAGGCTAGCAAGAACGTGAATATAAAATCAAGTCTCCTGCACACCCCAAATTAAAGATAAACTACTAGACATGCTTGAAATAAGAAATATAAAAAGCACAAAAATTTTAACTGTTTTCTACCTTTAAGTAAACCACTCTTGATAACCAATTTTAAGTTACACAATAATTTTAACATTTAAAAATGTCAAATACAATGAATATAATTTTTTGTCTCTTTGTATTAACATTACAAAATTAAATAAGTATTTCCTCAAAGTTTTTAGCCTTATGGTATCATGATGCCGCTACAAAATAATAAGTCTGAAAAATAACAAGTGAGTGGCTGAGAGTTTTACCCTTTAACAGGTGAGTGTTTCTCTTCAGACTAAACGCTGTGTTAAACCAAGAGCTTAAAAATCAAACGTAAAGTTCTGGGGAATACCATTGAAAAAACTCTGGTTAAAATTCTCAAGGAGATACATTGTCAAAATATACTGCACAACTGTGGGATAGCTGGAAGGTAGGGGAAGCAAAACTCACTGCTCAGTGGAAATTTTGATATTTTTGACACTAGTCGATTTCTGACCTCAGTCCTATCTAAGCGTCGAGAAAACCATTGAACTGCAATTTTTTTATTTCCAAACTGAACAAAACTGTAGCACCAGAAACCTTCAATTATTTTCCCAACCCTGTGTTGTTTTTGAAACTTATGAAGAAATTAAAATGAAACCACATTGTGGAATGGTCAAAAATAGTACCATGAATGAATGACCACAAAATAAAATTTGATCATCTATTCTTTTACATCAGTATTTTTTACATTGACTGCTAAAGTTTGAAACTATAATTCTCCAAGTGAGAGTAATATTTGTATTTTTCCCTATTCATTGCTAGAAGTATTTGATAACTTTTCTGCTTTTCTGAAGTCAACTCTACCTCTCTTAGGAAACAGAAACTATACTTATTTGAACCTTTACTCCTGTTCACTCATCGCTTCTTACTTTCTGCTGGGACCACATTTTTTTCTGTGGAGATGTGCTCTTTTAACCCTTTTATTCTCTGTAGGTCAGTAACTGCTTGGAAAGAGGCCTTTTGACTGAGTCATTCTATTCTATTTTCAGGTGCATCAAGAACAATCCAGTTTTATAGTTAAAGCCGACACAAAGGTGCCTGAAAAAAAAAAATGCCTACTATCTTAGCAGAGCCAGAGTGAGTCCTTAAATTTCTCTGGATATGACAATATTCATAAAATGTGTAATGAAAGTTCATTGAAGTCGAATTTGGCTTTAATTATATACAAATAATGAAAGCATAAAGGTTAAAAATACGATAATGGAATAAATTTCAGCTATAAGAGAAGTGAAATGAATAAGATGCCCTTTTCATGAAATATATATATACATATATATATATATATATATATATATACACTATTTTTTTGAAAAGCAGCAGTTCCTAACGTACATTTTTGGCTCATTCTCTGTAATTATGCTAACAAGTATCGTGCTGAGAAAGGATTAGTCCTGATGGACAATCAAAGACAATGCTTCCTTCCTGGTAAAAGGTGAGAAAAGACGTAGGCATCTGCGCTGCGGTTATTAGGCATGGCAGCAGGAGGTCCATATGACCAGTTTGTGAGCAAGATCAGAGTCCTGACCTAGAGCTATGCCCAGCTCCTTCCCAGGCTCCTCAGTGCCATCATGGAAGGGATGCTTCTGACTTGGACTGTGGAGACTGTTCTGAGAACATTGCCCTGGCAGTTCCATTTAGTGTACATCCTCAGCTCAGCATCACAATGCCGGCAGGGTGAAAACTCCCACAGGATGGAGCATTTGGCAGAGCAGCAGGATTTTGGATTCTGTAAATCTGAAAGTAGAGATAATATCCTTATATTTAAAAAAAAATCATGGAAAGAGGGAGGCAGGAGAGAGTGAGAGAGAGAGAGAAAGAGAGAGAGAATATATTTAAACACAAGACTCTGTCTATTTGAATTTTCATGAAGGTGTCATATAGTAACCAATATAACAGGATCTCGAAAATATGAAACTAAATATCGTATAAGTAGCCAGTTCAAATGATGATTGTGATGTAGTTTGACATCAGATAGCATTTTAATCAATGTTATCTTCTGAAAATAATTTTAATATGCAGAGCCTTAAACGTTTAAATGAGGTAAGATTTATTTTCTTTCTACTGTTCAATGTTGTCATTAACTCAAAATTCAATCACAAGTTTTCAAAATATTCATTTGAACAGCCTAATCAGTGTGTGATAGCATATACATATTGCACAGGATCCTGATATTAATGAGAAAACTACAGGTCTCCAAGTGAACTAATCATATAATACTAAGTAAACATGCCTGAGTCTAAAGAATATGGGTTAGGTTACATTCCAAATGGACAGCGTGGAATAAAAACATGGTATCTTAGAAATGAGTGTCTAACACAATCATTATTAATGTACCTCCCAGAGATTGCTTAAAGGCAAAGGTGACTATGAGGCCAGTGGTAGATGGTTACAATCCGTCTTCCTCAACATCTGTGTAAATAGATTCAAAGAACCATAGGCTGCAGCTTCAAAAACGAAACTACAAAAGGCCATATCTATAACTGTACACAAATAGCCTTGTCTACTTCTTCCTACCCCCTACTACTTCTGGAGCTCTTAAACAAAAAGAATGGCTGAGGGACCACCAAGGAGAAAGAGGGCAGAAGGAGGGCATGAAGATAATTATTTTCTAGAGTGCATTAAACAGTAATCTTTTTTTTTTCTATACAGAAGTAGAATCCATGCATGTAAATCTAGTTTATGAGTTTAGATCACACAAGCTCATAAAACACTATCATTTATAGTATTGATATTATTTATTTTTATTATTTTTTCAATGTCTCAATTTGTAGCAAGTTAGTTAAACAAACACTTAACATAGTCATATGATGTTGGTATTTGTGAATACTACACAAAAATATAATTATTTATTTTTAGCACAGTGTCACAAGAAACCCTTTCTATTTTAATTTAACTTTCTAAAATAGATCATTAAAAACCAGACAGAAGAAAAATATGGCTAAGGATTTACTTTAGTGATAGTGTTTGCCTATGATGCTTGAAACTCTGGATTCAATTCTTTAAATGAATAAATGGGGAACACAGGAAAGCATAGCTTGAAAGAAGAAAACAGGGAGTGATGAAGAAAGGAAATAAGGAAGAAAAGAAGGAAGGAAGGAAAGAAAGAAGGAAAAAAGAAGAAAGGAAAGAAAAAAGGAAGGAATTAAGGTTTTAATAGAAAAAGGAAGGCTGCATCTTGGGAGGGTTTCTATTACTGTGGAGACATTATGAGTATTACAACTTTTACAAAGGAAAGTGTAACATGTGGGCCTGCTAGTTGGGCTTTCTCTCCTGCCCAGTTCCCACAGCCGGTAAATCCCAAAGAAAATCACACAGAGGTCTCCATAAGTTATAAACTGATATACCCATTAGCTCAGGCTTCTTATTAGCTCTTGTAGCTTATATTAACCCATTATTATATGGCTCAGTACCTTTTTCAGCAAGGCAGATCACATCCTGCTTCTTTGGTGGTCTGGGCAGAACTGGGGAAAAAGCTTCCTTCTTCCCAGCATACTTTTCTCATTGCTCCACCTCTACTTCCTGCTGGGTTGTCCCACCTATACTTCCTGCCTGGCTATGCTCAATCAGTGTTTACTTAAAATGTAATTGACAGAATACAGAACTGTCCTACATATAGATAAGAATAATGGGTTAATATAAGCTACAAGAACTAATAAGCCTGAACTAATGGGCCAATCAGTTTATAACTTATGGACACCCCTGGTGATTTTCTTTGGGACTTGCCAGCTGTGGAAACTTGGCAGGACAGAAACCCCAACAAGCCTGGCCCTCATGTTACAGGAAAGCACTTAATTGGGGTTGGCTTACAGTTCAGTGGTTTAGTTCATTATCAGCATAAAAGGAAACATGGTGGCACTCAGACAGGCAGACATGGTGCTGAAGAAGAGTTGAGAGTTCTTTATTTTGATCTACAGGCAACAGGAAGAGAGAGAGCAACATTAGGTCTGACTTGAGCGTTTGAAACCTCAAGCCCACCCCCAGTGACATACTTCCTCCAATAAGGCCACTCCTACTCCAACAAAGTCATCTGTCCTAATCCTTTCAAGAATCCCACTCCCTAAGAGCCTATGAGGGACATTTTTGTTCACACTACCACAGGATGTGCATATGAAGAGTGATGGAAGGAAGGATAATGGTTACCTTTTTTAACTCTTAGAAAGTTAACACTCATTGAACTGTTTGTTAGGTATATAGCAGAGAATTTAACTCCTTTAATAAAGATGTGAAAATACAGATTTCCCTCAAGAACATGGCAGCAATATGAAATCTAACACAATTTATGATAACATTTTCCTCCCCTATAGACCCTGTTGTTTTTCAAGATTGTTGACTCATAGGATTTTATCATGTGAATGACTTAAACTAAAGTTTAGAAAAGGCTGTATTTTCATATAGCTTCCCTGAATATCCATCTCCCCACTTCTCAACTGGAAGTCTGAAGTTTACTGTGTCTTCTTTTGTCCATTAATTTATTTATTCTCCATCAGTGTATTACAACAATAAGCGATACATTTATTTCTTCTGGTGTATGGTCAATTGCTTTCTTTGTGCTTTATGATGCTTCTCTCTTAGTTTGTGATGACTCTCTATGATTATGTGCATGCATGCATCTCTGTGGGGGAATGTGCTCATGGGTACAAGTGTCAGCAGAGGACAGAAAAGGGAATTGGATCTCTGGAACTGTAGTGACAGGCAGTTGAGAGGCTCTTGACATGGGTATGGGGACCCACACTCGGAGCCCCCTGAAAGAGCAGTATGCACTCTTAACTGCTCCTCACCCCTCTTACTTTTTTCTTTCTTTTTTTTTCTTTTTTTTTCTTTTTTTTTTTTTTTTTTTTTTTTTTTGTTTTTGAGCCTTTTCTTGAACTTGCCTTTGTAGACCAGGCTGGTCTCAAACTCACAGAGATCCGCCTGCCTCTGCTTTGCAAGTGCTAGGATTAAAGGCACATGCCACCACCGTCCAACTCTCTTCCTTTTAGAAGCAGCTAAAATCTCATTCTATTTCTCTATTGTGTAACAAACAAGGATAATAAAGGATAACATATATATAAATAGAGATGTAATAATCAGTTACATCTCTGAGCTAAGCCTACATTTCCACATTCCCATTTAATTTTCATTCTTCTTTTGTCCATGTAATTGGATGGAAAAACTACATCTTTCTAAAAATGGTTCACTTCTTCCTAAAGACCTGTAGTGATGTCTTGGCCTATGCATAAATTATCAGCTTCTGTGCTAAAATATGCAGTCCTTAAGGTCTTACTTCTTGGTGATTTTTCTACCATTACACTTTAGACACAAGCAGATGCTGATTATTCTGTGCTCAATTTTAAATCTTCTCAGACAGTCCTTCAAAAACCTAGCACCTTTACTGTTTATTGCAGAGTAACCTATCTGATAGCTCCATGGCACATCTTTTGAAGGGGTGGTCCACAGTGATATAAAATTATTTAACTGCTATAAATATAGCACATTCAAAATTGTCTATGAAAACTGATAGTATAAGTCATGTGTTTCTTCTCCAGTATGAACTCTTTGTTAAAATTATAAATTGGAGAACACAAAATTTTTTCTGTTGTGTTTTATTTGTTTGCTTGTTTTTGTTGCTGTTTGAGATGGTGTTTTTTTTTGGGGGGGGGGGAACCACTCATGCACTCATGACAAAGACTGGAGTGTATAAAATAGAGAAAGCCACCTAGGTGTGGGGCAGAGTGAAGACTCCAACTGCAGCCTAAGAGGGTTATATGTATCCAACTGAAAAGAAACCTGCACGATCCAAGAACCATCCAGGCAGAGGAGTATAATCTTTGCCTAGAGACAGAAACAATGCTGAGATCTATATAATTGTCTTGTCACTGAACAGTTAAACTATGGTCTTTTCCCCTACTCTGTGAGTATCTGCAACTGCATGCAGGTCTTTCACCTTTTTTTCCACAAGAAACTATATAAATAGTTATTATATTACCAGATTTCAGCCAGCATTAGCCTGAATTGTTGTAAAAGGAAGTGGGCTGCGTTCCCAGCGCCCAACTGCCCGGCCGCCTGGCTAGCTTACATTCGAAATAATTACACGGAAACTGTATTCATTTGAAAACTGCCTGCCCCATTCATTCTAGCCTCTTATTGGCTAAGTCTCACATATTGATTCAACCCATTTCTAATAATTTGTATTGCGACTGTGGCTTACCAGCATGAGTCTAACCAGAGTCCATCTCAGAGAGAAGAGCCATGGTGTCTGCCTGACTCTGCTTCTTTTTTCTCCCAGCATTCTGTTCGGTCTACTCCACCTATCTAAATTCTGTCCTATCAAAAAGCCAAGCCTTCTTAAATATCAACAAGAAAACTAAAAGACATAAACATTTGAAATCTTGTAACATGTTAGTATAAAGCAAACCAGTTCCCAGGAAATCTCTTTCTTCTTGGAGTCTATATATGAGAAGAATCTGAAGTAACCACTTAATTCTTGCAAGTAATTGAGATAATTGAGAAAAGTGACTGACACAAGAAACTTCTGCATTAAAGTTTAATTCTGATGCAGAATTTGACTTTCACTCTCTCTATATAAACATATCAGTACAATTTGAAAAATATTTATATAAACACCTTTCTCTATCTCTATCTTCTCTGTCTCACAGAGAAAGAGAAAGAGAGAGAGAGAGAGAACTTATGGCAGACCTCACTAGAAACTGGCATACTGCTTTGTCACCAATACTCTGGATGAAACAACATTAAGTGCTTCAGTGTCTATACCGAAAACTCAAAACACAGAGCTAAAAACTAAATAAAATGAAGAAATAAGCAACCCTTATTTTGTTTTAAGGTTCTAGTAACAAGTATCTTGGTTCTAATTCTCTGGATTTGATTCAACCCAAAGTTAGAGAAATCATTCTTCTTTGTAGGCATGGTGGTAGTAATCTTGCATCTTCTTTTTTATTACTCTTATTTTTATTATTTTTGATTACCTTCATTATTTAGTTATATGTGGATGTCTGTGTGAAGGCCATATACTGCAGATAATTACAATAAAGTAGTCTCACATTAGTTAATAATGGAGTATAATAAAAGGATCTTTTTAGGGGAAGGCTCACAGATTAACAGTCTTCTTCATGAGCAGGGAATTGGAACTAAATCCAGCATCCAAAAGAGAATGTCCACATTTCTACATCTGTTTTTATAGTACCCAAGGCTAGAGCAAAAGTGGTCCAAAATCCCAAAGGTTGTTTGCTGAAGGCATTCCCCCCAGCAATATATAGTGTGAATGTAGTGTTTACAGTATCCAGAAGAGTTTATGAAATACCTAGGTACTGGAATTACAGACAGTCATGAGCTGCCCACTATGGGTACTATGGCTAAGACTCTGGTCCTCTGTTAAACCAGAAAGCATTCTAAATGCTTTGTCACCTCCTTGTTGTATGTTTTTTTTTTTTTTTTTTTTTTTTTTTTTTTTTTTTTTTTT
>NW_026067975.1:6002141-6041993 GCF_014885135.2 Alexandromys fortis | reverse complement strand
TAGGCTCCCACCAAGCCAGAACATGAAGTAGGATCAAAACCCCTTGCCATTGACCTTGGCTTCTCATCAGTCCTCATTGTTCGCCATGATCAGAGAGTCCGGTTTTATCCCATGCTGTTCCCGTCACAGTCCAGCTGGCTTTGGTGAGCTCCCAATAGATCAGCCCCACTGTCTCAGTGGGTGGGTGCACCCCCCGTGGTCCTGACATCGATGGATGGAGATAGAGACAGAGACCCACACTGGAGCACTGGACTGAGCTCCCAAGGTCCCAATGAGAAGCAGATGAAGGGAGAACATGGTCTTTCTTTTTAAAGGATGTTCCTCGTAAATGCTTAAATGTTTTAGTATATAAGATCATTTTCTCTTGTAATTATCAATAACCCCCTACAGTATGGAATTATGACCAGGGGCAGGTTTTGTGTTGATCACACAAGTTTGAATATCTTCCCATAGGCCATAATACAATGAGAATTAGGCATTTGATTCCCTATAATTAAAACACATTACTAGGTTTTGGGCCTGTGCCAACTCTACCAGACCAGAAGATTTGGTAGACTAGGCATTGCAATTAATCAGTCAACATACCTTTAAATTCCATATAGATTAAAATCCCCCATGATGACCCAAAAATATACCTAAAGTGTGTGGGGTGAGTTTAGAAGGATCACCTGCCTGTAGTCCCTCTTTTCCTCTTCTAGAGATTTCTACAATAAATTAGGGTTATAAGAACTGCACTCTGGTCTTTTGGAATCCCCACTTGTCTAATAGTTTTCCAAAAGCAAATTTGTAAGATAGAGCCTCTATCACTTCGACCAAACATCAGAAGTTTTCTCAATATATTATTCATAGAAATGTTCATATTTGTTCTACTTCTCAGTTATAAAGTCATAGCCATAAAGAGCAAAGCGATTAGGTGGGCAAGGGTGCATGGTGAATTTTAATGATGTTATCACTTCAAGAACAATGGCATTAAAGAATGTGACTTTGGAAGCCCTCCCCTATTCTGTCATACTGTGATTTAAGAACTTTGAAATGCTGATTACAACTGCCTCAAAGGCAAGCTGACTTAATTTAAAGAACAAATAATTTAAAGTTAATTCAAGGAATTATATTATTTTAACAAAGTCATGATTCAAGATAATCTCTCTATTTTTTATGGAAAAGTGTGTTGTGCTTTATTACCTTGTATATTGCAAATTAAATCAGGTGCTGTATGTAATGTATGCAAGTTCTCAAATAAATGAACTATATAAAAATGGGTTTCTTTCGCCTATGTGCACACTGACCAGTTGTAAGACTATCAAGCTAACTAAATATATATTTGCTTTTTTATTTTTGTTTTGTTTCATTTTAAAAAGGTTTTATTCATTCATTGAGAATTTCATAGAATGTATTTTGAATATATTCAGCCCCTTCAACTAACATTTACTTTTAAAGACAGAATAATGATGTTTCTTTGTTTTATTTAAATCTGAGAGTATGATAAAATATCAGGACTTGCAGCAGGGGAACCTGCATTGGACCAAACTAGGACCTCTGAATATAGATGACAGTTGTATGGTTGTGGCAGTCTGTGAGGTCACTGGCAGTGAGACCAGGATGTATCCCTAGTGCTTGAAATAGCTTTTTGGAGCGCATTCTCTTTGGAGGAATACTTTGCTCCACTTAGATATAACAGGGAAGGCCTTGCTCCTGCTTCAAAGAGATGTGCTAGACTTTGTTGACTCCCCTTATGCTCTCTGAGGAGTGGATTGGAGGTGGTATAGGGGGAAAGTGGAGGAATCAGGAGGAGGGGAGGGAGTGGGAACTAAGATTGGTATTTAAAATGAGAAAAGACTTTTAAAAATGAATAATTTTTTAAAAGTATCAGGATACTAAACTTTGGATACTTAATTGAAAATTGAATATTAAATTGTGTGAACATGTCAAATAGGAAAGTTACATTAATGTAATATCAGTATATTGGTATCATATATTGAAACAAAAGGTATATGTGAAAGTTTTCTTTTATAACTAAGTATGACATTCGAAGGTCACTTTTTGCTTAGAAAAATAGCTTTAAAAATTTAATTGTGAGTCTGTGAAACAATTGTTAAGTCCAAAGTGATCCCCCAAAAGGCAATACTGGTGAAAATGTCCTAAACAGGAGAACTATGAGCAGACAAACAAAAGAATTGTTATTAGGTAAAAAGAAGCCTAGATTCATCATTCCTTAGGATTTTCATAAGGCCAGTTTCAGTTTACCAGGCACCTCTCTTCCAAATCTGCACCTGAAGGTCACCAACATCCCTCGAAAAAGAGCATCCAGTGGCTGGTCCATCAGAACAAATTGTATCAGCTCAAAGTTCCCACCCTACTGGCTGTCATATAGAATCTGCTTGTTTTTTGTTTTACCATTTTGTTTCACTATGTACTCTAAGAGATAGCTTTGGCAATTTGATCCCCAATAAACTTTTCTTTCTACCCACAGACTGATCTAGTTAAGTAATTTCTACTAGAAGTTCTGTGAAAGCTTTTTCTTTAAGGAAAAAGGAGTACACTTCTATGGTACAAGCTTTGTACTCTTCCTCACATTTTAGCCATGAGCATAATCCTGGAAATTACACAATTCTTGAAGAAGGAGCAAAAATTACTAAAATGATGTCAGCGAGTGGTGGAAAAACTGAACCGAAGACAGAGTCTGCCTACCCAAAACTAGGAGAACAAATCCCCTTTGCTTCAATCCAAGATAACTTTGTCGTGGTAACTCAAATATTCTTAGTGGCAAAAAGATTTTGTTGTTGTGACTGTTTTGTTCCCTCTTCCATACTTTGTCTTCTCGTAATTTACAGTTCATAATTTTGTCACATTTTTTAATGAGATGACATTGCTATCTTGCTATCTTATAGAGAAAGCACTGCAAGAGAATCAAAATGTATATTTTACCTTATTGTATGTTTAGAGTGCTACAGTGTTCGTGCATGTTAGGGAAGAGGTCCACCACTGAGTTCATAACCTCACTCCTCTTCCTCCTCTTCTCCTCCTTCTTCTTCCCCTTCTCCTTCTCTGTCTACTCCCCTTCTTCCTCCTCCTCTTCCTTCTGTTTTCATTTTCTGGTTTTCTTTTTCTTTTTTCTTCACTCTTTTGTCCAGACTGGCATGAATTTGCAAACTTCCTGTCACTCCAGAGAAGCATTTAATATTTAAGTCAACAAAATTTACCTTCAAATGTTCTATGGGAGACAATTCAATGCTATTAGAAGCCTGGGTTATGGGAAGGGAAGATGAGAGCACAGTGTGTATATCTGGTCAGATCTGTGATCACCAGGACATAATCCTGGTACTTTTCTTTTTGCCCTCTACTCCCCTGCCCCATCTCTGTTTGATTGAACTCTACATGGAAAGTATTTATTCTGGAGCAGAAAAGCCGAGCATCACAGAGGGAGTAAGCTCCCCTCAGAGACAGAAGACTGATCTCACCCAAGCAAGGTTCTCCTAAAGCAGAGCAGTCAATCCCAGAGTGGACTATGAAGTAACTGTGTAAGTAAACAGGTCCAGAACTACATACACAGAAAAATCAGATATAAATTTAGATTAAAGGAGTAAATGACACGTAGTTCCTGCTGGTTTGCAGATAAAATCTGTGGATCACCAGTGTAAAATAGGTCTTAAGAGCTATAGAATACTCGCTAAATAACAGAAAAAAATGGACTTTAAAGGCAAACAGTTTTCCCTTTTTTAAAGGAAATCCATACTTCATTCATTTAAGACTTACTAAGCCTTTGCAATATTCCTGATTCTGGGTACCTGGACTCAAATGCATTTAAATTACTGTATACAATTGTATATTTTTCCCACCAATATTTTTCTTGCAATCACTCTCCTAGAAATTCTTATACGTTAAGATGCAGTTAGATGCCCCTTAAGAGATGTTCTGCAGTAGTAGTGTACAAAATATTTCTTGTTGACTAAAACTGCTAACTTTGGATCTGTTTTAATATTTAACCTGGCATATTGTGATTACTGAATTTTTTAAACTCTCCAACTGAGCTATGGATATTTTTAGGGTAAAACCATAAAGTAAACATTCTTTTACCTTTACGTAGTTTCATTTTACACAAATTACCAGATATCTGCATGTGAAATTTTAATGATTTCTGGAAAATAAAATGCAAAGAAATTTTCTGTCAATTCCCTCTAAACCCATTCAACTATAAAAACCATCCATTTTTAAGTACTTACATATGGTTTCGAAAACAGATTGAAGCATGACATTCAAAGTTTATAATATTTTAATTTATTGACTTTAACTCATTTTCTACATTGTAGTTTCATTGGGGCTTGTAGAAAAACATGTATTATTGGACAACCATCTATCCATCTACATTTAAAATATTCTTCTATTTCCCTCAACCCTAACAATTGGTAGAAAACTCAAGCAAAAATAGTGTAGATTTTGCGTTAATTTGTGAAGGCTAATACACAAAGATATTTAAAATATTGTTCTTTGTGTAATGGCCAGAAACAGTCATTGGCTATATAAATGAAGATATTTTGGACCAAGTTATCTGCTGGTGCCACCATAGTAATCATAATCTCATAATACAATGTGTTATTTAATGTTTACAACCATGTTTATATTAATAAACCTTACTCAGAAGAGTGGTACAATCGCACCACGAATCAGTTACGTAGTGTGTAACAATTTACAATGATTATAATGACTATGGTCCAGGTTTATGTTTAATATAGTATATCCTTATCATTATTGTAGGGTATATTTCTTCTATTTGTAAAAAAAAAAAAAAACAAAAAAAAAACAAGTTATTGTCAACAGTCTTTCATGCCATGATGGCAGCAGCCTTATAGGCCTCATATTTCCTATATTTCTGGCTTACATCAAGAGGCAGTGTCCTGCAATGACAATGGTGGAATTGCTGTTCTTGTTCTACAGAGAATATCTCTATTATTAAGTGGCTGTAATGTATTTGAAGATGATGATGACGGTATCAGATGAGTCCATTACTTATTGCTTACTTAGTTCATTTTGTTCCCTCTTCCACATTTTGTCTTCTAATGAGTTACACTAAGCACTAGGTTATTCTGTGTACTGAGAAATGTTAGCATTCAATACACCATGATGCAGCAATTTATAAGAATTCATGCTTAATACAAAGACTCTAAAATATCAATAAAATATATAATATAAAGCCGAGAACTCATTCTCCATGGATAACTTCCCACTTTTTTTTATTTTAAATGAATTGTGTTAGTTTTATATAAAAGAGTAACTGTGTTGTTTTATTGTGGGCAGATTATATTCTTTGCTTAGAAAAGCAAATATGTATTTGAACACAAATTTAGGATTTTAGAATGCCAGCATAATTTACTCTTGTTTTGAAATATTTCCACCAGAGCTTTGTCCTTTTTGTTCCTGCAGCTTAGGCACACTGCACGACATGCAAAGAGAGAAAGCCTGAAATACATATTTTAGTGATCAATTTAGCTTTTGCAATTTCCCAAACTTTGTTTTAATCAGGAGCTAATGATGTATGGCACTTCTAGTAAGTAAATGAATGTTTGAATTGCTGTGAGTTATTTTAATAATTGCTCAGCTAACCATTTAAATTATCAAAGATCTTTACTTGTGCAATGTCATATAAATGCTGGAAATTAAAAATTAATCAACACGATTTACGTAACTAAAAGCTGCCTTCTAATGGGATATTTTTCAATAAGATGACAGCAATAATTATGTGGAAAAAATTCATTCCTGTAGTTTGAACGATTATAGCAATTTCTACCAGGGGATTTCTCAGTCAGATTCTCATTCTGGGCAACAGTGATTAATATAATGGTTATTAATGAGAAGTCATGTGATACTTCTGGAAGTGTTTAGGTGTCGATGCCTTGAAAGCAATGTGTTTAAAATTTTAATAATAAATATTACATTGGACTGGCTAGCAAGCAAACATCAGTTTTTCTTGTCTACCGTAGAGTACAAAGGGTCGATAAAACATACAGAAACAATGGTACTTGTTCAGCCTGTCTTACCCCTTCCCAGAGATAGTTTCTCTGTATCCTTGTGTACAGGTCATTAAATGTGCAGGTATAGTATTGTTGCAAATAAGGTCAGAGGTCACAATACACAGCAATGTCAATCTCTTGCGGATGGCACCCCAGGAGCTGAATGAGAGTGAGAATTGCTTTTTAGCTTGCCAACCAAGAATGGGAAGATGAAGACACCAGCAGTTAACATTTTTGAATTAATTAAAATATTATTAACAGATATTTGGTTGGATATGCATCATATTGAGTGCTATATTTTAACTATGTTGCACAAATGAAAATGTAGATTAAGTGATACAATATGTGTATCTACAATCATTCACATTTGCAAACATATAGTATACAAATATGCAAATTTCCACAATGCATACAATATTACTAACCTAGAATTTAAATTAAATTCTATTCTCCCACACTATCATGCTGTTTTCAAGATTTTTATGACACATTATCTCCTTATCTTCATAGGGTCTAATGCAGACCAGCAAGTAGTACATGTATACAATAAAGTAGTCAATGCTTGTGTCAGGGAAAAGGGCTGATGTGGGAGTGTCATATATCAATCTGTTGATTTCATTGGTTAAGCAATAAAGAAACTGCTTGGCTGGCCCTGATAGGTTAAAACATAGGTAAGAGGAGTAAACAGAATAGGATGCTGGGAGGAAGAGAAAGTGAGCTCAGACTCTGCTCTGCTCCCAGAGAGACTCGACAGCTCTGCCCTCTGGAGCAGAGACGCCAGGCTCTGCTCTCCCATGCAGCTCAGACCCAGGATGGACGTAGGCTAGAATCTTCCTGGTAAGCACACCTTGGGGTGCTTACACACATTATTAGAAATGGGCTAGTCCAGGTGCGAGAATTAGCCTAGAAGAGGCTAGATAGAAATGGGCCAAGCAGTCTTTAAATGAATACAGTTTGTGTGTTGTTATTTCGGGCATAAGCTAGCAGGCGGCTGGGGTGCTGGGGACACAGCCCCGCCGCTCCTATTTCAACAAAGGGCAATCAACAATGCAAGTTCAACAGTAAACCATCAGTACTATAGAGCAGTGCATGACTAATGTTTCTAATGTGTTATTAAAACTAGTAATTTGTAGGCTGGAGAAGTGAGTCTCTATGAAGTACTTGTTATACAAACATGAGGCTGTGTGGATTCCCAGTATCTGTGGGGGTAAAAAGCAGCTATATGATCTTGTAATTTCAGTGCTAAAGAAATAGAGACAAGAAGGTCCCTGGAGATTGCTATCAGTCTGGCCAAATCATGAGCTTTCAGTACAAAGAGACACCCTGCCTCAAAATATAATGTGAAACAATTGAGTAACTTACCTAGTACCAACCCATGGCCTTCATATGCACATGTATACAAACATACTCACACATGTGTGTATATGTGTGTGTAATATATACACACATATATCACTCACACATGAAAAGTAATGCTTTTTAATAAATTTTTAAATTAATCTTTGGGCTAGCATGCAAAGTTTCATCATAGCATCTTCATACATGTCATTACACTTGTATTCATCCATTAAGTCTTCTGTCTTAACTACCTTTCACCACACCCCCTCTCCACTTCTCTAAGGTTCTCTTTCTCTTCAGGTTACTTAGTTCCCCTTCTACATTCCTATTCCATTACTTAACTTCCCCTCTTTTTTAATAGTTCTTCCTTCTATCATGATCTTTATACTTTTAGGCCTTCCTCCCACATATATACTTAGTATTACATTCAAACACCTATGTGTACACGTGTATAAAAATTTAAATCTGGTTTCCACATAAAGTTTTAAATAAGGACTCCACTAACCTTTCTGAACATAACTTGTTTTGCTTAACAAGTTTTTCAATTACATTCATTTTCCTTAGGTGTCATGTTTCACTTAGGTATGACTGTCAAATTCCACAGTGTTTATGTACTATGTTTTCTTTCTCCATTCTATTGATGGATGTCTAAGCTGGTTCCATTTTCTGAGTCCTGTGGTGCTGCAGCAATCAACTTTAGGGGGCAGGTGACTCAACAGTGTGTTGATTTGAGTCTTTGGGCATATATCTAGAAGTGATAAGGAAGCAAACTACGTAAGGGAGTTGACTTTTCCTTTATTGGGAAACACCACAGTGCTGTTCAGAGTAGGTGCATAATACCCAGCAGTGACCAGGAACTCTTACTTTTTCCTGTTTTCTTGTTCTTACTTACTTTTTCAATGATGTCATTGTGATTGGAGTGAATTCAACTCTCAGAGATGTTCTTTTCTTTATTTCTTTTTACTGAAAATAGGTGTTTTTCTTACATATTATATCCTGATTACAGCACCCTCTCCTTCTACTTCTCCCAATTCCTCTGTGCCTTCCCGGGAGCCCATCCAGATCTAGACCCTTTCTGTCTCTCTTTAGAAAACAATCAGGCTTCTAAGGGATACACAATATGATACATGATAAGACAAAAGCTAATAAATCAAAATGAACAAAACAAACAAACAGAAGGAAATTAATGCAAAAATGGCCCAAGAAACGTATAGATTCAGAGACCCACTTGTTCTCACATTCAGAAATCTCATAAAAACTCTAAACTGGAAATCTTAAGATAGATGATAGATGGATAGATATATAGGCAGATAGAAATAAATAGATATAAAGATCAGATATAGTTAGAAAAATTAAAAATACATATTACAAGTATTATTATATATTACAAGAAATATTACATATAATAAATAAATAGCAAATGATCTATTTTTTAAAAAGGAAAAACCTGTCAAGACATTATGAGATGAAGAAACTCCAAAGAAGCATGTAATTCATTTTCTATTGTCCATCTACTGCTGGCATGCAGCTTATTCTTAAGAGTAGTTTGTTGCCAGGCATGGTGGCAGACTTCTTTAATCCCAGCACTTGGGAAGCAGAGGCAGGTGAATCTCTGTGAGTTCAAGGCCAGCCTGGTCTACAGTGTGAGTTCTAGGATACCCAAAGGCTGTTACACAGAGAAATATTTAGAAAAACAAAATTAAAAAGTAAATAAATAAGAGTAGTTTGTTTCCACAATGAGACTCCCTTGAAAAAAATTTTCATGTGCAATATGAAAGTTGATATCAATTAGAGATACTTTCTCGGGTTAAGGATGGCGGTATGTGCTCACTTATCTTTTCAGCTCTATAATGCCATCTGATACAGTCGCGTTTCAGATCCTGTGCAAGCTGCTGCAGTCTCTGAGAATTCGGATGTGCATTATTAGTGTGGAATGATGTCATCAATCCCCTCTAGCTCTTACAAGATTACTGCACCCACTTCTCCAGGGTTCCCCGAGCCATGAGAAGAGGGATTTTACGGAGAGAGCCCCTTTAGGGCTGCGTGTTCCAGATCTCACTCTCTGCACATTGTCTAGCTGTGGCTCTCTGTATTTGTTCCCGTCTGCTGCAGAGAGAAGCTTTCCTGATGATGACTGAATGAAGCACTGGTGTAAGAGAAAGTCACTAGGAGCCATTTTATAGCTGTGTTCTATTAGCAGAGCAGTAGCATTTCTTTATATATTAGGTCCTTGGGCTAGCTAATCTCTGCTTGCTTTTCCCTGATGGCCAGAGAAAGTTGACCAATTGTTCAAGTAATTATTGTCATTTGTATGAATCTTTTGAGAACTGTCTGTTTGATTTATTAGCTCATTGAGTGAATGAATGTCTGAATTTGGGGGTCTTTTGTTTGGTCACTTTGTATATTTTAGATATTATTCTCTTGTCTGCTATACACTGTCAAAGACAGTTTTTGCTGTTCCGCAGGCTGTCTTCACTTGGGAGATTATACATTTTGCCTTTCCAAAGCTTTTAATTTTATAATATTCCATTTGTCAATCCCTAGGATGAATTCCTATCTTATTGCACCCCTATATGTCTATATCTTAAAATGTCACTCCATTTTATTTTTCTAGCTGGTTCAGACTTTAAGATCTTACAGTAAGGTATTTGATGATTCTTTTTGCATAATTTGTGTGAGGGAGAGTACAGAGGGAAATTGATCTAGTTTCAATTTTCTATGAATGGAATGCTAGTGTGATAGTAAGATTTGTTATAGAAGTTGTTGTTTTTCCAGCATGTATTTTGATTACTTTGTCAAAAATTGGTTGGCCAAAACTGTGTAGGTTTATTTCTGGGGACTCTGTTTTGTTCCACTGATCTAAATGGCTCGTGTGTGTGTGTGTGTGTGTGTGTCCTGTGTGTGTGTGTCCTGTTACTATGCTGTTTATGTTACGTGTATTATATGTTATGTGTATTATATTTTGACATTAATTTTACACATTAATTTTAATGTGACAATAATACACATAATTATATGTTATGTGTATTATATTTTGACATTAATTATAATTTGACATATATTTGACATATAATGACACATAACATTGTATGTTATGTGTATTATAATTTGACATTATATGTAATAATACCTTTAATATTAATTTTTTGGGAAAGGATTACTTTCAAAAAATTAGTACTTCCATACAACAGCCTGTTGATATAGCTCAGTGGTAGAGTATTTACCTAGCAAACCTTAGGCCTTGGGTTCAAGTCCCCAATTTAAGAAAAAAATCAAGAATACATTAAGATCATACACCATGAATAAAATCCCTGGTTTTATTCAGGGATGCAAGTTTAATTTAACAAGCACAAATCAATAGCTGTAACGCAGCACATAGTCTTAAGAAGAGCTATCATAAGATCATCTCAATCAACGCACATAAAAATCTTTGAACAGATTTCAATATCATTTAAAATAAAAGCCCTGTTAAAACTACAAAGACAAAGTAACAATCAGCATAATTAAGACTTATACAAAACACCTGCAGTCAATAGTATACAAAGTGTGGGAGGGAGTGAAGTGGAGAGCATTTTCTTCAAAATCAAAATAAGAAAAAAATGCCCATTCTCTCCATTCTTTATCAATATAGTTTTTGAAGCTTTATCCAGATCAATAAAATATAAGAAAAAATTGAAAGATGGATATAGGAAAAGAAGAACCAAAAGTATTCCAAGCATTTACAAATGAGATGACATACACCAAGAATATGCGTATACCTGATAACCAATTTCAAAATATAGCATAATAAAAGGGCAGCATAATAATTTTAAGACACTAAAGAATTTAAAGAACACACTAAAGGATTGAAAGAATACTTATGTTCATGGAATGGTCTAATGTAAAAATAGTTACATTACAAAAATAATACTATGAATGACATAATCCTTATCAAAATTTTAATGATATCCTTTAGGTAAATAACAGATTGTTATAAAAAGATTCCAGCTAGAATAAGCATTTAAGAATTGCTGTTATAGCCATATGTTATGACTGTTAGCCTGGTGTTTTGTGGGACTCCTAACAGTGGGAATGGGTGTATCTCTGAGCTTTTTGTCTGCTGTTGGGACTCTTTTCCTCCTATGGGGTTGCCTTGTCCAGCTGAATATGAGGGCTTTTGTCTTTCTTCTATCTTGTTTTGTCTTGTTTGGGTAATATCTCTTGGAAGTCTGTTTTTTTTTTTTTTTTTTTTTTTTTTTTTTCCTGCAGAGGAAATGGAGGAGAAATGGATATGAGGGAGAGAAGCAGTGGAGGTAGCTGGAAAGGATGGAGGGAGAGAAAATTGAGCTTAGAATATTTTGCATATGAAAAGAATCTATTTAAAACAAATAAGTAAATAGAATTGTTTTTAATTTGTAAGAAAATTAAAACGTAAGAAAATATTTCAACTTACTATAAATGAAATTACATGAACTATTTTTGGTTTTTATAAGTGTAATAGTCTCAATAAAATTTTTAGAACCCGAAATTTTTATTTGAATACTTTTACTATGCTTTTATATTGTTGGCTGCTTGTATGTCAACACGGACAAAAATAAAACTTTATTTATAGATACATATGTAATTCAATTTTACTTTTATATTGTACTAAGATAAAGAACTATAATGCTAGAGACAATAGTGAGTTTTGTTTTCTTGAAAAAAAGCAATTAACCTTCTTTCTCTTAAAGTCTCATGAAGTTGAGATCTGCCATGGGACTAAGTGTGACCATCCCATGATTTTACCATGAGTTCTGAGTTACCAACATTTATGAGGGATCACACAGTCTGTAAAGTCCTCTAGCTTTCTTCCTATTCTTCTTTTCATTTTGACTTGTATATTTTATCACTGCAGTACCATCTGCATTATTTTTTGATACTTTAATGAAACTGATATTTTAATTAAAAGTATATATATATAAAGTATATATATATGTATATATACGTTTCTTTATTTCTCTTGGTGTTTTGGAAGAGTTAGAATAAAACTTCAAAGTAATTGTGTTGCATGGTAAGTATAATTTGTCTATTATCATAAAAGAGCATAAAAAGGAAAGAAATACCTCATATAAAGCTTAAGTTTATAAGAATATATAATTTTATCTAAAATAAAATTAAAATTACAAGTATCTTTGGTAATTAAAAGTTTCATTAAAATTCTATTTTTTCTAATTTTATTCTATGGAAATATTATTTTATCAGCAGGCCTTATACAAGTAATTCTACTTGAACAGATGTATAGCAATTGATATAAAACTATACGACTTTAGAACTTTCTAAAACATTTTAGAATTAATGTGATCTAGTTCTGTGGATAATTGAATGGATTTAACTTATTATCATGACTACAGTGTTTTAATTTAATTAATTACCATGACTACAGTCTTACTTTCAATGCTCCCCTTCACTTTCTTCTCAAAAACATGAATGCTGAAATAATTGAAAATTAAATATATCATTAAAGACATACATTCCTTTGTGAAAATCCTCATTTAACAATGTGATTTAGACATATGCTGAGAGAAACAATCATGAAAATACAGACTAACTTTTGTATTTCTTTTTTTTTTCTTTCTTTCTTTCTTTTTTTCTTTTTTTTTTCCTTTGGCTTTTCAAGACAGACTTTATCAGTGTGAATCCTGGAATTCACTCTGCAGACCAGATTAGCCTTGAACTCACAGAGATCTGCCTCCTTAGTGCTGGGATTAAAGGCATGCACCACCACCACCCATCTGTAGTTTTTCACCTAGAGATGAAACATTTTGAAATTTCTCCTAACAATATTAGTAAGTCAGCTGGGATTGTCTTTATGTAAATATTGTTTAGTCAACCATATTTTTAAGATTTCATTCTATATTTTCCTATCATGTCTAAGAGACGTTATCTTACATTAGGCATTGTGACCTTCTGGCCCTTGTAATCTCTCCACCCCTCTTCTATAATTTTCTAAGAGCCTTAGAAATAGCAACTGTATTGCAGATGTGTTGAAAAGAGTTGAGTATCACATAATCCCTTGATTTCAACATTTTAGCCAACTGTAGATCTCTGTACAGTTTCTGTTGTGGAATAAAAAAAAAAAGTCATTGGATGGGAGGATAGAGTTACACTTATCTGTGGGTATAAAAATAAGTCTTTAGAGTATTATTAGAAAAATTACAGTAGTAGTTTCTACCATAGGGTTTATAACCCCTCTAGCCACAGATAGCTTACAATATTAATATGAATTCAGCAAGTCTTAGTTCCAATTAGACAACTGTTGGTTACCCCAAGATAATAATGCCTCTATTGCATCAAAGGGGCTATCTTGTCTGCATAGATGTTGCTGTGATTCATAGGCTTCGCAGCTGGGGAGAACTACTGATTACTTTTCCTCTTGGCAACCTGCAGAGTATTTCTAATTGTCTTGGGGTTTCTAGTGCTGTGAAAAGACACCATGGGCATGGCATGTCATATAAAAGAAAACATTTAATTGGGACTTGTAATTATGTTTTTTTTTTTTACCCTTATTCCTTGAGGACTCACCCTCCAGCTGCCAAATATATACATGGAGATTTATTTTTACTTATGAATGCCTAATCTTAGTTTGGTGCAATTCTATTGAGTTTTTCTAACTTAACCCATTTCTCTTCATCTATGTTTTGCTTCTGGGCTTTTTAACTTTCTTTATTCTATATGTCTTTCTTCCCTTCTTACTACATTGATGGTTGTGTGGCTGGATGGCTGGCACCTGGCATCTTCCATTCCTTATCCTTTCTTCACTCCTTCCACTCTCTCTCTAGCCTACATATCTCTTCCTATTTATTCTCTCTGCATGCCAGCCCTGCCTACTCTTTCTTCTGCCTAGCTATCGACTGTTCAGCTCTTTATTAGTTTTTTTAAGGCAGGCAAAGTAACACAGCTTCACAGAGTTTAACAAATGCATCATAAAAAATGCAACACATCTTTGCATCACTAATCAAACATTCCACAGCATAAACAAATGTAATACATCTCCAGCTAGTATTCCACAACAGGGTCTGCTTTACAATTTCAGAAATTTAGTCCATTATCATCACGGCAGAAAACATGGTGGCATGTGGGCATACATAGTGCTGGAGAAAGAGCTCACAGTTCCACATCCATTTAAGCAGACTGCTGGAAGGAAGACTACTACACTGGCCATACAGATGAGACTGCAAAGCCCAACCTTAGTGACCACTTCCTCCAACAAGGCCTCCTCCAACAAGGTCAAAAACTTCCTAACAATGTCATTCCTCATGGGCCTATGGAGGTCATCTTCATTAAAACCACAACATCAATACTGTAAGTGCTAGTTCACAGACAAAAGGATTCCACACATATTCCAATTTGATTTCTCCAACGTATGCCAAAAGTGTGTGGTGTCTTCATCAATAGGGCTTTACCTATAAGTTCTATAAGTCAACCAAGGGTAATGACAATAGCCTTTATTGTTTTCAGCAAGGTTTCTACATGCTTCACATTGAAGGTTTATTCAGATAGTATGTGACTTTAGGGGACCATAATCACCATGTGTGGCATAACTAGATTTCTTCTATATAGACATACTTAAATATATTGAATATGCATTTTAAGTAAGTTTATAAAATGAGTTTTGGTTTTTTTTTTTTTTTTGATTTTCAGTGTTGTTATCTCTTCTTCCTCTCACTTCCCCTAAATCACCCTCACTAGTCTCTCCCAATCCAAGTCCTTACCCATTTGTCCAACATCAGTCTTTGTAATAACCTGTGTTCTACTTTTTCTCACTCCTCCCCATGCTCCCATGATAGCTTTCTACTTCTCTAACTTCGTTGGTTACTTCAGGTTATGTTTTCAGATCTACAGAGTCAAGAAATGGTATCAACAAAGGTATGCAGTGTTTGTTTCTGGGTTTGTGTTACCTCAGTCAGTAAACTATTTTCAAGTTCTACCCTCTTACCTAAAATTTTCATAATTCATTTTTCATTAAATATGAGTAAAATTATATGTGCGTATGCATTGTATTTTTATTCTCCATTTGTCACATGATGGACATTTAGAATCTTTCATTTCTAAGCTACGGTGAATAGAGCAGCAAAGAATGTGACTGAGAAAGTAGTAAAATAAGTTCTTGGAGCACAAGCCTGATTAAGTATAGCTGGATGGTGTAGTAGAGCCATACCATTTGCTCTTTGAGAATTTTATACACTGATTTCTTTAGGAGCTGCACCAGTGTGCAATCTCACCAATAGTACATGAGTGTTCTGCTTTCCTACATTTTCACCAGCATTTGCTGTCAGTTAAAATCAATTTTTTGGCAATTAATTAATTTTTTAAATAATCTTTTCTCATTTTTCATACCTATCCTAGTTCTCACTCTCTCCCTTCCTCCCACTCCCCCTACTTCTCTCTCCCATCCCATCCTCCATCCACTCCTCAGAGAGGGTAAGGCGTCCCATGGGGAGTCAACAAAATCTATCACATCATTTTGAGGCAGGAGCAAGGCTCTCTCCCCTATGTTTAGGCTGAGCAAGATATCCCTCCAAAAAAATGGGTTCCAAACATCAGTGCAAGCAGTAGGGATAAATCCTGGTCCCACTGCCAGTGGCCCCACAGACTGCCAAGCCACCCAGCTGTCACCCAAATTCAGAAGGCTGTTTGGTCTTATGCAGGTTTCCCTGCTTTCAGTCCGGAGTCAATGAGCTCTCACTAACGCAGGTCAGCTGTTTCTGTGGTTATGCCCATCATGGACTTGACTCCTTTGCTCATATTATTGCTCCTTCCTCTCAGGAAGCTGAGCCCAGTTGTTAGCTGTGGATCTCTGCATATGCTTCCATCAGTGCTTGATGAAGGTTCTATGATGACAATTAAGGTAGTCATAGTAATCTTAGCCATTCTAGGTGGAGCCAAATGAAATCTTGGAGTATTTTCAATTTGCACTTCCTTACTGCTAATGCTGCTGAATACTTTAAAAGATATTTCTAAGCCATTCTCTTTTTTTTTTTTTTTGAGAATTCTCTATTCATATCATAGCTCATTTTTAACTGGATTGCTTGCTTTCCTGATTCTTTTTTTTTTTTGAGGTGTGTATGTGTTCTGGATCTTAATCCTCTGTCTCTTATGTATAGCTGGAAAAGATTTCTCCACTGTGTGCTTCCTCTTCGCACAACAGATTGGTTCCTCTGCTATATAGAAGCTTTTAAGTTTTATGACGTTCCATTGGCTGTTTGCCTAATTCCTGAGTGAATGCAGTCCTATTCAGAAAGCATTTTCATGTGTATGTGTGTGTGTGTATGTGTGTGTATGTGGTGCTGTGTTATCTTCTAGCAATTTCAGTGTTTTAGTTTTTACACTGAAGGTTTTTTTTACTACCTGGAGTTCATTTTTGTGTAATAGAAATTGGTCTAATTTTGTTTCTCTACATGTGGACATCAAAAATTCCCAGCATCATTTGTTATTGCAAATGCTATCTTTCCTGCAGTATATATTTTTGGCATCTTTATCAAATATCATTTGGCTATAACTTAGAACACTCATGCTTAGATATTCTAATTTGTGCTTTAATGATCTTTATGTCTGTTTTGGTGTCAGCACCATTTTCATTACTGTAATTTGTAATACACCTTGAAATCTGGGTATGGTGATTGCTCCAGCTTCATTCTCTTTGCTCAAGGTTACTTTTCCTAGGAATGGTATTTTGTGCTTCCATATGAATTTTAGTACTCCTTTTCCTTTCTGTAAAAAATATCACTAGGATTTTTGTTAGGATTACATTAGGTTTATAATTGCTTTTTGAAGTATGGTTGTTTTCACAATATAAATTCTACCAGTGAGTGGCCATGAGAAGTCTTTCGGTTGTCTAGAATGACTCAACTTCTTTCTTCAGAACTTTAATCTTTTCATTTTAAAAGTCTTTAATCTAAATAGTCTTATTACTAGATATTATAATATATTTTAATAACTATTAGTTAACTATCAATTATGTGCTTTACCATATGCATGTTTATCTGCAAGTATATCTGTGCACCAAAACATGGTAAAGAGCAGAAAAATAAAATATAGCTCATGAACATAAACTTACAAGTCTTCAATAAAATACATGCCAACCAAATAAATATTGGCATATTATCAAAAAGATCATCTGCCACAAACAAGTTAGTTTTACTCCAGAGATGCGGAAATCGTTCAACATTCATAAGCCAATAAATGTGATAAGTCACAGAATTAGAATTAAAAATAAACATCACATGATCATCTCATTAGATGCAGAAAAAGCCTTTCACAGAATCCAACATACTATCATGACTGAAGTCTTAAAATTAGTAGGACTGGATGGAACCTACTTCAACAGAAGGCAAACTCACAGTCAACATCATTCTAAAAAGAGAAAACTAAGAAACTATTCCATTAAAATCTGGAATGGGGCATTGCTTTCCACTATCTTCATTTAATTGTAATTAGGGCTTGAAGCTGTAACTAGAGCAATACAAAAATATAAGGAAACTGAAAGGATAGACAGAAAAAGGAGATTAATTACTCCAATTTGCAGATAATATGATACTCTGCATAAGGTAACACAAAAATGTCACCAGAAAACACATAGAAATAATGTAGTGGAATGATGCAACATCAACTTACATAAGACACCGTTTTTTGGAAGAATCATCCTCTGTTACTGCTATTTGTAGTCTTTTAAATTCACTAATTTATAATTATTGTGTAGTTAACAAAATCATCTTATAAACCTTATACACAATGTGGTGATATTTGAAAATATGAATGTGAATAAACACAAACATGCCTAGAAATAAAAATATCAAAATACTTTAAATATCCAGGTGATGAAATTAAATATAATTTTAATTTTCACCATTCAATTATGAATTTATAGTACATTTACAGTTATAGCTAAGACTAACTCATAGTAATATTTTACAAGTTTTTATAATATTCATATAAGCTATAGATTATATTATAAAAATATAACAACTGCAATATATAGTCCTTGAACTCTTCTAGAAATATAAATTATATTTTTAATAAGGTCCTAAATGGTTATAGTAGAGCTTTCTTTTAATCCCAACATTAGGGAGGTTGAGGCAGGAGCTTGAAAAGTTTGAGAGTAACCTGGGCTATAGATTAAAACCTGTTTAAAAATCTCTCTTGACCTGGACTGTATCAGGCTGTGCATCACAGGTAACATCTTTTTCCACATTTAAACTCCCAAATATCAGTGACATGTTTCTGTAACTAAGATAAATGTTGTCTTCTCACTCTTTCTACATGCCCAAGGTTTGATAGTCATGGCTTCCGTAAGTAATATTCAGCTGACCACATATGTTCACCAGTGGTACCTGAATAACATAGAAAGGTATCAAAGATAGATATAACTGCTGCCCAAACTTTCTTGGGATGTTTGTCCTTGAACTGAAGCATAATTCTAAGATGACTCATGAGTGCCTTCTAAATTCTGTTAGTGTGTTTTGTACCAGCTCCCCTCAAACTCCCTATGACGTTCAATCTAGTTCACTTTCCTAGAACTGATTCTCTGTCTGAATCATCTTTGCCAATAATTTTTGTTCTATAGTTGCAAAGAAAGTAGATTTTTTATTTTTGAATAAAAATCTCTATGCACATGGACATCATATAGAACAACTGACCCCTTTACAAACTATGAACCCAGGAAAAGCTCATGAATATAAGCTATAAAGGTTAAAAAGATAACTTCTTAGCTTTCTGTATGCCTTTGATATTATCATGAACACTGAAAGAATGATTTGTAGATAAGAATCAATACTTTGGAAAATAATACACAAAGATTATATAGAGAAGAAAAGATTCTATAATGGTAAAAGTGTTCATCCTTCCAAATGAACTAGCATAACATGGATTAAACATAGTCATATATTTTTAAGTGACAACTCATTTTACTTATCTTTAGATGAGGTGTCTTTGTCATGCAATATTTACATTTCTACTATTATCAATGGAACTATTATTTTTAAAATACGTTCTTTCCACATTGATATGGGAGGTGAAGTATTCTGTGAATATGTGTTATTACCATTGGTTAATAAAGAAGTTGCTTTTGGCCAATGGCTTATCAGAGTAAAGCCAGGCTGGAAGAGATATAGAGAGAGAGTAGGCAGAGTCAGGGAGACACCATGCAGCAGCTGTTGGAGACAGACACCAGATGCCAGACAGAACCTTACTGGTAGGCCACAATTACATGGAGATACACAGATTAATAGAAATTGATTAATTTAAGATATAAGAGCTAGCCAATAAGAAGCATGAGCCAAACAGTGGTGTAATAATACAGTTTCTGTGCGATTATTTTGGGACTGGGCAGCTGGGAAATGAATAAGCAGCTTTCACCAAGAAAATGGCACCCACTGTCTGGGGCCAATATCTACATAAAATCTAAAAAAGCTTAACAAAAAAAAAGAAGATTTCTAAACCCACCAAAATGGAAGTCAATTAGACCTTGTTGGTAGCCACGTATTTTTAGATAGGTTGTGTTTGTCGGCAGTGAGCAGGGGGGCTGCGGCTCCTATAAGAGAGGTCTTCCTGACTCAGCATTGGCATCAAAAACTGTGAGGTTCCTTTAAGAAGGCTTCCTGGTTCATGCTGCCAGCAGGAACTCTGATTCTTTTAGGATACTAAGCACTTGAATGGGGCTTAAGAACAGTGTGTTACAAACTGCTTAATGGTGCAATGTACCGTTGCATACCTGGAACTATGGTGGTATACATGACTCACAGAGGCAGTGAACATGCCTCTGCAATATGGACTGGGCAGAGCCAAAAGGCAAAGCAGCCTTAGTACTAACCACGACACTTACATTTTAAGAAGGAGTCCTTTTCAGAAAAAGAATATAGATACTCAATGAAGACAGATTCAGTTGAAAAAGACTTCTGAATGAGTCACAGGGTTGAATAAATATTTTTAGGCTTGAGAGAGAGGAGAAAGAGTATAGTCAATTATAAAGAGAAATTGTTTTAAAGAATAAAACCAAGTCTTTAAAGAGACAGAAAATGAATAGTTGTAGATTAAAGGAGTAAAGAAAAATAAGCTATGTAAAGAAAAATACACAGAGTATCTGGGTTATGTATATTATTGTGTTTTCTTTGAATTTTTGACTACAAAGACATATTTGATTCTAGGGGCTGCTAAGTTAAACCAACACATGTATTTTTAAAGGTATCTGGACTTCAAAATTTGAGTCTAAGAATATGTTGCTTTGGAAAAGAAGTTCTGCTTTTGCTTCCACAGAAGATGAGAACCTGCAGTTTTTTTCCAGACTAATGTGGTTCAATGGAACAAGATCGCCTGAAAGGTTTTTGTAAACTCCTAAAATTACTTTGCCCCCCCCCCAAAAAAAAAGCAGTTTGGAAATAACTACATCCAAATTATTTATAAATGTTTACTTACATTTAAAGGGGAATATGCTATAGATAGGAATACTTTGTATTGGTATTGATCTTGTTTGTTGATAAAAATTCAAAGTCAATTTTGTTACATGTATATGTATTTCTGCTCTTGTTTAAGGTATTGTATCTGTGCAACTCATTTAAAATGTAATGTATAATTAAGAAATACAGGTTAATAGATAATCATCTATAATAGTTAAGATTTTCATCATGTTAGACTTTTCATGGCAATGAGACACATCTGCTCCTGGAAGCAATAATCGACTTCAAGAGGAAGATGGGCATCGAAGAGGATCCTTATGGAGTTTGATAGCCATTTGGGCAAGAAACTGCTCTTGCCTGGACTGCCTGATGGTATGCTGCATAAACTAGACATTCAGGACCCACAGAAAAGTGACTACTGAAGTTGCCTAAAAGGGTGAGATAGTACTTCAGGGTTCCTACTTCATGAAAGAGTCTGCTAGACATTGTGCAATACACAGAAAAATCTGCCAATACAGACAAAACTATCTTTGAAATTTCTTGCTTCATGGAAAAGTCTGCCGGATACTATGGGCCTGTAAGCTGAAGATAGGTGCTCCAATGATACAGAAGATCTTTGAGTGTCTGTCCAGGCAGCAAGATGTCTCTGTCAATTCTAGAGTTTTGGAAGTTGCTTACAATGCACTTCCTGTTTACTTATTTAATATTATATCCTTCTGTAGTCTTTGATGGAGTTGAAGAATAGATAGTTATAATTATAGTTATAATCTTTAGTTATGATAAATGATATATATAGTAGATATAAATATTATAACAGTAATTCCTGCTTGATAAATGTTTTGTTATATACAATTTTACTGTTATAGTTAAAACCTTTTTTATTTAACAGAAACAAAAGGGGAGGTGATGAATGCTGTGAATACGTCTAATTACCAATAGTTAATAATGAAGCTTCTGTTGGACAATGGCTTAACATAATAAAGTCAGGCCAGAAGAGATATATAGAGAGAGTAGGCAGAGTCAGGTAGACACCATGTAGCCCCACAAGAGACAGGCGCCAGACACCAGACAGAACCTTACTGGTAGGCCACATGGTGATATACAAATTAATAGAAATGGGTTAATTTAAGGTATAAGAGCTAGTAAATAAGAAGCCTGAGTTAATGGGCCAAGCAGTGTTGTAATAATACAGTTTCCGTGTGATTATTTCAGGTCTGGGTGGCTAGGGAACAAATAAGTAGCCTCCACCAACACCATTTTTGCATTGCTTTGTGCTAGCACCATGCATTAACAATTTTTATTGATCTACCCTTGATTTTTTATTTTAGAGTTTTGGACAGACATTGACAATGGAGAAAAAGAAATATGAATATAAATAAGAAAAAATAAAAAGAAAGTTTCACATGCAGAAGCAGTTTTAAGAATCAGCAGCACATGCCTTTAATCTCAGCACTCGGGAGGCAGAGGCAGGCGGATCTCTGTGAGTTTGAGGCCAACCTGGCCTACAAGAGCGAGTTCCAGGATAGGCTCCAAAGCTACAGAGAAATGCCATCTCAAAAACAAATAAATACATACATAAATAAATAAAACAAAAAGCATCAAGCACTGTATTCTTTGTTTGTAACGAACAACTCGTTGTTATTCCTTTAGTTGCACGTTGAGGGCTGTGGCTGCTGGTGAGTGACAGGATGTGAATCCAAACAGGAGACCTGTAAAGCCTCCTCCTTCCCTCTCTGCCTTATTTATACACAGAAGAAAACTACAACTTCAAGCTAACACATTGGTTGTTTTGTTTAAATTTACTTAATATTTTAACTTTCCTCAAGGATTTTTTTTAACTACAGACAAAATGGTTTGTAACATGAAAATGATATTTTAAATTGTGGTGTTCAAAGCACAATTTTCTTTTTTATTTATAATTTCTGGTATTTTTATTAATTAAAAATATTTTTCTTGTTAGTTTAAATTATTATGCTACATTTTTACAAGTTATTTCTAAAACAACCAGCCTTGAAATAAGGAAATACTCTCTCTATAAAATATAATATTACGTGTTTCATTAAATCCATTTCCTTATAGTAAGTTACATTTTTATCAGTCTTTCAAAGTAAAAGCAGATGGATATTATGCAGAATATCAGTAATATTTTTGTTACATATATGCTTTAGACATATTCTCAAAATTACTTCTTATGATTACTAAAATTTGGAGTTCATTGAAGAATAATTTGAGAATGTTTTGAATTATCTATTTAAAAGGAACTTAGAATATGGTTCTGGAGACCTTTTGAGGTATCAGAATAACTAATACAGTGAGAGAATTACCATGTGAAAATGATTTAGCTTCTTGATTTTCCATCTTGAATGAAAGAAATATTATCATAAGAGCACAAATATCTTCATTTCTACAGTAATTTGCTAACTAGGTGTCAGATTTACATTGACTTATCTTCATGAAGATATAATGTCAAGATACTAGGCAACCAATATAAGGGATATTAAACAAAGTCAGGCAAGATTATGCCTGTATGAATATATATGCTGTAGATATATTTTCATTGAAATCTTACATTCACTTGAAGCATTCCAAAGACACAGAATTTTAGCTCTTTCTCCATGAGCAATTCTTTCCTTGGTTTTTGAAAAACAGTTGAATCAAAGAGAGAATTGATACTCTTTCTGTATTCATCACTTTATTGTGGGTAGAGAGCACCCTCTACTTTCTCGTGATTAAATAGCACTTCTCATCTAGAAGAAAAGAAATAGCTGTTTCTACGTGGACAATTTGCTCAAAAAACTCAGAAGGAATTTGTTTATAAGGTTCATTAGTTCGTGGCCTCAACTGGCAATAACCCATGTTCAGGAGGCCACCATTGTGACACCCTCCAAAGATCTCCCAGAAGGAGGCAAAGTCTAGAAGGAGAATGCCTGCTCTGAAGTCTCCCACTTGCCATGAACTGGGTCTGCAGAGACACCCCAGGAGGGGAGACGGCAGCTTTGAAAACTAACACCTTTGTTATTCCAAGTGTTAGAGATGAAGCTGAGTCTCAGATGCCCCAAGGTCTGAGCATCCTTCACCAAACACAGATGGAAGCTGGACTCTTTGAACTGCTTTGAAAATCTGTTACTAAGCTTTGCTTTGGGTCTGCAAAGCAGCCATTGCTAACCTCTGACTGCCTGCAATTTTTATGGCTATGTGATGACAAGGGATAAAATAGCTTCATTTTAGAAGCAAATGGTTCATAAGACAAGAATGAAGAAAAAGGGCACCACTTTAGCAAGATTGTATCTTAACTATATAGTAATTATAAGTGATAGTCTTTAAAAATAATAGAATTTTATAAAAATTGCAAATATTAAGATAATATTAATTCATTTTATTATGGACAATATTTATTTTTGCAGTATCAATAGTTTCAAATAGCACAATATGCATTTTTAGATCAGTTATTGGTGTACAATTCCTTAGAGGTTTGGAGTGATTTTAAAATATATTGATTCTTGAATTTGGAATCAGAACCATCTGCTATAGTAAGTCAATGCTATGCTGTTGCTTACAAAGTGATTCCATTTAAAAGCATTTTATATTTATCACCACAGCTTTCATTTGCCTGTGGTAGGAAAAACATTCAATTACAGTCACTCTAAATAAACCATCTCCCTTCAGTTGGGTATAGAGCAGTTTACCCTGCACCGTTTTCGCCTGCTTCAGTTCGGCTGTTCTTGCTTTCCTCTCAAAGAACGTTCAGCTTCTGTATAAAAATCAAGAGCTTCCTACACACTGGAGGTTCCTGGTTCCATTGTTATTAACAAAGAAAGCAAGATTTGACCAAGACAATCAGCAGCATACAATGATATGTTCTCAAAGTAGATTATCATGGTTTTGTAAACACCTAATATCTCACATTGGTATGAGAAGTGAGCATTTATGTCTATGCCAAAGAAAAAATAACAACAAAAGGTACCGAATAGGTTAATGTCATATGGTTTTACCTGGAAGGTATGGTACATATGGATACATTAATATAACTATTGTTGATGGGCTACTTTTCCAGGTGGGGGTTTAACAAGACCAACAGAGGCTCCATACAATATATATTTAATAAGAACCCAGACTTTAGCCACAGCAGGCTTCCTCCTTGGAGCATGGTGAGGATAACTGGATGACCTACGACCCTATCTCAGCAGGTCAGCACCCGCAGGAACTAGCTGAGTCAGTAATCTCCACCCTGGACCTCTTGAACTTGCTTGCCTGCTTGCTTTTATAATAGATGTATATATAAAGAGAGCGGGGTTATGAGCTTCCTTCTAGCTCCACTCCTAGGATACACCAAGTGACTATAAAATTTTTTATTCTATCCTTCCTGCTGCAGTGTTAACCATGGTGAAAGGAAGACCCTCGCGGCTTGGGAATTTACAGTCTCAGCTTCATAGTTGGGTTTAAAATGTTTGTATAACTCACAAGCAGCACTAAAACCTCAGTGATGTTTCTAGAAGGGGTTAGAGAAGCGATTGCCAGTGTGTTGTAATAACTACCTCATGTGAGAGAGAGGAGGTACCAGGAAGGCATCCTGTGGCCAGGGGGAAGTGAGTAGAGGAAGGGAAAGATAGTTTGTCATCTGTTCATTGCCTACCACTTGCTACCCTGACAAAAATCAAGATGTGTGAGAGCTCATTCTCCAAGTCTCCCAGGAAAACAAAGCCACTTTAGTGAAAAGGGATTAAATGAAAGTTTTAATGCTCACACTTTTATTTTTTTAATTCCTTTTACTTTTTAATTAAAATATAATGTCATAAAATCCCAGTTCTCGTTCCTTCTTCCATATTTTATTCCTCTCAGAAAGAGTCAGAGGAAAAAAAAATGAGACTTAATTGATGAAATTTTTAAAAGATTAGACATGCATAATAATCAGAGATGACTACAAACAGAAGTCCATTATTTTAGAACTGGCACTCTTACCAAGGACTAGAAGCAGAACTGTGCTGGTGGTGAGCACCTGAAGAACTCCAAAGCAAAGGACAAGGCAAGACATGACACTGCCATTTCCTGCTCACCAAGGAAAGGATTCACAGCATAGGGCTCATGAAAGAGATGAGTCAGAGTGAGACTATTTGTGTGATCCACGTACAGAAAGGAGAATCTTAAACTCAAAGACCCAGGCCAGCTGCTCCAACACTGGTCTTCCTCAGGTATATTCACTTACATCTGAGCATTTCTAGAACATAATGACAGCAGTTCCGGGCCCCCTTTTAATCATATTGAACATCAAATTGACAAGTTGGACATTAAACATTTGCACAAACGTAAGAAAATGACAGTTCTTAAATAGTGGCTGAAAGTTAAAAATTACACACTTTTGGAACAATTGAGTGCTACCTCCAAAAAACAAAATATACACATACCTTGCAGAGTGCAAATCTGCCAGAACTTATGCACTGTGCAGAAACTTGACTGTCGATGTACAAGGCAGATGTACATACATGTACACACAGATCACTTAGCTATGATTAGCACCCTCATTGAATTGTTTTGGTGAGCATTTTTTTTTGCTACATCTGGAATTAACTTTTCAGTACTTTCTTGCTGCTTGCCTGTACCATCCATTTTATAATTGGACATGAGATATTGTCCCTGCCAATTTGGACTGTGTCCTTAATCAGTCCTCTACTTATGAATCAGTATATGTATATGGAGCATTTATAAGTAGCCCTTTTAGATGATTCATTTTGTATTGAAGTTTAGAATAAATGGTCTCTGATTTCATTATGACTTTGAAATTTAGACACACACACACGTACATACACACACACATACACACACAAATGCACACAAATTTTTCTCTTAGAAGAGTTTTATTTTCCAGTTGTGTGGGTTGAACCTAGGGCCTCAAAAAACCCAGGCAATTGTTCTACCTCAGAGTTCAAAAACTTCTTAAACATCTCAGGTTTACAAAGCACATTTAGGTATTTATATAAACATTTTTGTGTTGCTGAAGTCATCATTAAACACAATGGTTCTTTTCATTCACAAAAATGACTAATAAAATTTATAACATCAATCTGTGTTGTTATGATGCAGAATGCACAGATACCTAACACTCTCTAATGGGAGCTTGATTTTCTGGCTCATTGTTCTCCAAAGAAAGGTTCAAAACCTTGATTTTCCATAATCAATCTACCACCACACAAATTATGACTTATTTATAGTTAAGATTTGATACTTATTTTCTTTAGTGTCCTCATTGAAGCTTCCTTCACTGGAGTGCTGAATTTTGATTTTTATACTCACTAGTAAAGTTGTACCTTATGTAATATGAAAGAAAAAAACCTCTCTCTCAATAGCATTGATGAATTCCATACATCTTTGGCATGGACAAACATCTTTGTCCTTCATGCAACTTTGATTGAACTGGAAAATTCAACAGTCTAGTTCTGCCTTCCCTGATTTGATGGCAATCAAACAGCACAGTGAATTGTTGTGAATTTCCAAGAAATTCTGAAGTGAGGAGAAACTGTACAATTATGTTGGCACTGGTATTTGGATTGCCAAGAATAGTACTCTCCCTTCAAAATTAGAAAATCAATATTGATTTTAAATGTTTATATTGAGATTAGTGAGTATGCATGTGGCATCAAGTACACTCCTGATATGCTGAGTAATTCATAAGAATGAACCCAAAATATGTAATAATAACCTTTTACTGTAAAATTTACTCCACCTGCAAAAAAAAAAAACCTATAGGTGGCTAAGCATTCATCTTCTGCAGAAAGTGTGTCTCTCAAGAGCAGCATTTCTTTGTGAGTATATCAAATGCTTTAATAGGGAAAGATACTGAATTCCCCTTTCACCGACACCTTAATTAGCTTGTTTAGTCATTCTGTACAGTGTGTATAGACCTAAACATCCCATTGCACTCTACAAATTGGTTGTCAATTTAAAATTAATAAATTTAATATAAATATATCAAGCGAAGAACCATAACTGTGTAGTTACATGAGATTCTGTAGAATTTCCATAGAAAGGATTTGTCCAGTGCTTTTATTTAGTCTATTTACATATTTATCAATATATTTAATATATATATAGATATGGGTATCTCTCATAGCAGTTATTTGGTGAGAATTTATTATATTAAGACATGCTTAAATACTAATCAGACATTCTTTTTGTTTCTTAAAAATTTTATTTAAAATATTTTTCATACATTATATTTTGATCATATTCTTTCCTCTTCCAAAATTCTACCCACTCAATCACAAGTTCTTTTTTTCTTTCTCTCTTTTTCTCCCTCAAAAAAGCAAAATCAAACAAAAATATTAAAATAAAATATAAAAATGAAACAAAATAAAAAGTAGCACACACACAAATGAAGTCTGTTTTGTGTTGAGCAGCCACACTTGGACGTGGGGCCTGCCGTGGAGTGTGGATGACACCCGACTGGAGAAAATTGATTTTTCCTCTCCCAGCAGGTATCCATTGCAAATACATCTTGTTTAGGTATTAGGCTTTGTATCTGCTTCTCAAGGCTGGTATTCTGTTTGGCTTACATCAGTACAGGTCTTGTGCATGGCATCACAGTCACTGTGCATTCAAATGGCATCAGCCTTGTTGTGTCTTGAAGAAGCTGTTTTCTATTAAGTCACCCATGACATCGTGCTTACAACTTCCCCCTTCCTCTTCTACACAGATTTCTGAGCCTTGAATCAGACATTCTCTTGTGTTTCCTTTCTCAGTTCTTTTCCTATTACTCAGAGTAGTTAGATTCTCTGTTATTAATTTTCTTTAAAAGTTTAGTAATAAACATTTCACTAGCAAGATCCCCCAATCTTCCAATGGATTTTTCAAAGAAAACACCCACAAGTAATATCTGTATTATATATTTGCCCACTTCTATCAATAGTAAGACATACTAATAAATTCTAAAGCATGGTTAGACATACGTATATGAACTTAATTTTAGAAAATTGTTGAGTTGCTGCTTAGTTCCTAGTTTTGGTGAGAAGTCTTTGTGCATCTAAATTCACCATGATACTAAATTGGCTTTTGAAAAGTCACCATGTTAAGTAAGTTTGTAATTTTTCCTTCTTTTATTGAAAGTTTTTGAGAAAAAAGTATCACATAGACCCATACATTCATATGCTCACACAGTATACACACACAGACACACACAGAAATAGAGACAGAATAAAATGATGTACTTGTCTTAGTTACCATTCTATTGTTGTGATTAAACACAATCAGTAACTAAGGCAGCCTATAAAAGCAAGCATTTGGGAAACCGCCATACTGATTTCCAAAGTAGTTGCACAATTTTGCATTCCCACCAGCAATGGATGAGTGTTCCCCTTACTCCACATCCTCTCCAGCATAGGTTGCCATTGGTGTTTTTGATTTTAGCCAATCTGAAAGGTGTAAGATGGCATCTCAAAGTTGTTTTGATTTGCATTTCCCTGATTGCTAAGGAAGTTGAACATGACCTTAAGTATCCTTTGGCCATTTGAACTTCTTCTGTTGAGAATTCTCTGTTCAGTTCAGTATGCCATTTTTTAATTGGATTATTCAGAAATTTAATGTCTAGTTTCTTGAGTTCTTTATATATTTTGGAGATCAGGCCTTTGTCTGATGCGGGGTTGGTGAAGATCTTCTCCCATTGAGTAGGTTGCCTTTTTATTTTAATGACAGTATCCTTTGCATTACAGAAGCTTCTCAGTTTCAGGAGGTCCCATTTATTCAATGTTGTTCTTATTGTCTGTGCTACTGGGGTTATACATAGGAAGTGGTCTCCTGTGCCTATGTGTTGCAGACTACTTCCCACTTTCTCTTCTATCAGATTTATACTGATCTAATGGGAGCTCACCAAGACCAGCTGGACTGAAACTGAACGAGCATGCGATTAAACCGGACTCTCTGAATGTGGTTGACAATGGGGGCTGACTAAGAAGCCAATGATAATGGCACTGGGATCTGATTCTACTGCATGTACTGGCTTTTTGGGATCCTAGTCTGTTTGGATGCACACCTTCCTAGGCCTGTATGGAGCGGGGAGGGCCTTTGACTTCCCAGAGGGCAGGGTATCCTGCCTTCTCTTAGGACTGGAGGGAGAGGGAGGAGGAGGAGTGGGGGAATGGGAGAGAAAAGCAAAAAGGGGAGCAGGTGGAAATTTTGAATGATATGATTTACAAAGCAATAAAAAAAAGAAAGGGGAAGAAAAGAAAGCATTTGATAGAGAGTTTGCGTAGTTTTAGAGGGTCAGTGCACAGCCAGTGTGAGAAAGCATGATGGAAGGTAGCCAGACACAGTGCTGGCTGGAGCAGAAACTGAGATCTGTCATCTTTTCTGCAAGACTGAACCAGAGAGAAAGCAATACTGGGATTGGTGTGGTCTTTTGAGGCCTCAGCCCAGTGAAACACTTTCACCAACAAAACTACACCTCCTAATCCTTCCTAAATAGTCCAACAACTGGGAACTAAGCATTCATAAAATGAGCCATTCTCATTCAAACCACCACAATAGTGATGGATAATATCAACATCAATAGACACTTAGCATCATTAGTATTTATGGAAATATAAAATAAACCCACAATGTATAGCATAACCAATCCAGGCCAACAGCTGGAATTAAAACTCAGTTCCTTTGTGGCATTAGTGCAGATATTAAACAGCCAGAACACTCATATACTACCGATAGAAAAGTACTAGGACTTGACAGTGAATATGACTAAATGTTTCAAGTTCTTGCTGCTTTCAATAATGAGATATAAACTGGAATTTGGGTGTGAATATAGCCTTTCCCCTTTACATTGCTTTTGCTAAAACATTTCATCACAACAACATAGAAAGAAACTGTGATTATAATTATCTTTCTATGGCTGTGAGAAAATGCCATGACCAAGGCAACTTATAAAAGAAAGTATTAAAGTATTTTGTAAGAAGATAAGGCCTACCAGACCAAAAGGAGCCAACCTGGAATCTGTCTGGAGCTGTCAAAGGTACTGTCTGTCCCTAGCCAAAAATTCGCTACCAAGCATTTCCTGAGTGCCTAGCAACAGTCGCTGTAAAAGGTCCTGATCGTAACTAGCCAATGAGAGATGATCATGAGATGTCAACTGTCAGCTATTACCCAGCCTGGGTGCTGGGAGAGTATATAAATTTTTCCTGGTTGTTAAATAAACAAATCTGCTGTAAACCTTCTACCTGACTCCAGGTGTCTGTGTCCATTGCATCACATTGTTTTATCCCCTCCTCCAAGGAAGACAATAGAACCCAGAAACAGTATTTAATTGGGTTTACAGTTCCAGAGGGTTAAGAGTGCATGATGGCAAAGGAAAGAGACGGTGGTAAGAACAGTTGAGAACTCACATCTTGATCTGCAAGGAGGAAACAGAGAGAGCTAAATGGAATGAGTCTTTTTTGGAATATTCCACAAATAACTACCAATTAATTAAAGATCAAATATTCAAACATATAAATCTATGGAGAACATTCTCACTCAAAACACATTCTACCTTTTCTCCCCCATAAACTTGTGGCCATATCAGTGTGCAAAATAAATTTAATTCAACTTCAAAGATCGCTACAGTCTCTCTCAGTCTAAATAATACTTCAAAAGTTCCATCTCTTCTAAGACTCATGGCAGTCTCTTAATTGTAATCCCCTATGAAATCAAAAGCAAATGATATGCTTTAGGCACACAATGACATAGTATATAAATTGTCATTCTGAAGGAGAGGAATTCAGGAAGAATGAGGAAATACTGAATAAAACAAAAAGAAAACCCACCAAAGGAATCTCCTACACTCTATTTGCATGCCTGGAGTCAAAAGCTTGGCTAGCTATGTTTATTCAGCTTTGCTCTGTATAAGATGTGATTATCTCTTGGGCTGTATTCGTGTTCTATGTGCAGTTCTCTTTGGCAGATACTGCACAGCTCTGGCACCTCTAACATCTTGGTGTCTCCAATACAACCCAGAATTTCCTTCCAGGACTTCATGTAATGGCCTCTCCGGGTGTCCATGCTAGGACTCTATGCCACACACCTGGCTTAAGGGACTCTCTTTAGCCATGGGGGAGGAAGATTTCATAGGTCATTTACTCACACGTCCTTCATTACTCTGAGAACCATGTAGACACCACTGCCAAATTCAGCTGCCTGTTTGGAATGAGTCCTGGCGCCCTTGAATCGCACTGAGAGCAGCTGTCTTGTGTTGTTGTCTTTCAGAAGCAGAGAATTCCTTGGCTCTTTCCTCAAGTTGGAAGCTTAGATGGGTGAGATTTTACCCTGAGGGCACCTCTTCCTTTATTCCAATATGAATCAGGCCTTTTGTTAATCTCCATATGGCTTTCAGCACAATCTTTGGCTCCAGTGTTAAGTTTCCTGGCTCTTTTATCTTCAAACTGTACATTTCATGTATCTTTTTGCCCCACTTGTTGCTTTATGATAGACCTGGGTAAGAGTGATTATTTGTAACCATACCACAGAGTCAATATTGGACTCTCTTGAAATCTCTTTTACCAAAGAATTAGTTCATAACTTTTTAATTTGAGGTTAGGCAAATTCTTAGGACAAAGGCAGAAAGCAGCCATATTCTTTGCCAAAATATCACAAGAATGGTCTCCAGTCCCCTTACCAACATTATTCCCATCTGTAATCCCTTGAGTTGGGCTACCATAGTCCACCCTGGCCTCAGCACTACTGTCTTCCAAACTCCAAATTCAGTGGGTGACTAAGCTCTGCTTATAGCATTGAGTTGCTTTATTAGCCTATCCCGAAAGTCCCAAAGTCTTCCAAATGCCTCAATTAAGAAAGAAAGAAAAAAAAGTCAGTTTACAAAAGAGCCATTTAATTTAATTGGGTTTTCAGTTTCAGAGGACTAGAGTACATGAAGGCAGAGCAAAGGGCATAGTGTCAGGAACAGCTAAAAGCTCACACCTTGATCCATAATAGGAAGCAAAGAGCTAATTAAAATTTGCAAGGATCTTTCAAAACAAAGTTCACCTTCAGTGCCATATTTCCTCCAAGAAGCACTAACTTCTTGATACCAGAAGCAGAGACCAACTAGGTACCATGTTTTTAAAACATGAGTAATGGCTGTCATCATGCACAACACCACATGTCACAAAGGCTATTCTATTAGTTATCATGCGCAGTTATCCTGTTATAGCCAGAAACACTGTTTCCCTGTAGTCATCAGCTTGCGACTCGTACACTTCTACAAGTATCCTTGAGGTTTGGAAGAAGGAGATGGGCTATAGATGGCCTATTTAGGGCTTAAAACTCTTCATTTTTATTTTCTTTTGTGTACTGTGTTGTGAGTCTCTGTTGATTAGTATCTAACACAAATAGCAGTTTACCTCATGAGGTTTGAGGGTATGCTAATCTATAAATATGATGTCTTATCATTAGAAATCAGTTTAATACATTTATTCATTTTTCTACTATCCTTAGTCTTTTTCAAAAAGTTCTGATCCATGACTATATCTTGTTTTTAAATCTTTGTATCCTTTTCATATAATACTGTGATATAGAGAGGCATTATTTTCATACATGTACATAGCATCAAACATTACCCTATACCTTATTTGCCCTTTACTCTTAATGTCTTAAACAGTTCCCCAGGACAGTTTTACTTCTATGTTCATGTCACATGTACATATATGCTTTTACTTATCTTTATCAAATTTAAGCACCCCAAATTAAAGAAAACATTATCTTTGTCTTTGAGGCTTTCTTAATTCCCTTAATATGAAAGTTTTCAGTTGTACCTATTTTTCTAAAACCAACATAATTTCATTCTTTATTTGGTGTTTTCAGGCACTAAAGCCTTCAGAACTCTCTCATTTTGAACTTCAAATTTTAGGATAATAGAGTTTGGTAAAATGCATCACCTAATCTACATGCTGCCTGTGTTGCAAGAGACTGGCTTTTTAATCAGTACCTTTATGCTGTTAAAATACCTGTGAATTTTAAGTGCAATATAATTGGCATTGTAACAAATGATCTAGCAGAGTGCTTTTGAACGTTACAGGACACAGAGCTATGATATCCCATTGTTGCTATGAATAGAAACACCCAGACACCAATTACCATCTCATTGCTGTGACTGCTCACTGATCCTGTTGTGCTCATCAGACTTACGTCTTTCTAGTTCATATTTTGATTTCAAAAAGTTGTGCTAAGAAAAGATTAAATTTATTATGAATGCAAATAAATGTGAAGCACACAAAGCTAATTAAGTTTATAACCACTGAGAATAAAATGAATAGGAAAATTAAATTGCTTTGCTTCAAGGAAAATCTTTTAGGAAACATTTGTTGAGTAAACACAAATGCGTGTAAGAATATTTTCTTTCACAGTTGATATTTGAGTGCTATTTTCATCAGTGACAACTATATGAATTTCCTTTAATTTTTATGACACTTAACTATGATCTTTACATCATATCACTTCTAAGTATTATGGTATATGAGTGGAAAGAATCATGCTTCCTAAACATTTAAATAGAGCTTCAAAACTTGTTAAAGCTAGTGGTAGGAAAAGAATACAGCATAACACTGAAAACAGAAAGTATGAAAAACCAAAAAGTACAGCTGAGAGCTTTTACGCTGAAACAATATTAACTAAATAATATTTTCACATTTGTGACATGAATATCCTCCTCATTTTTATCTCTGCTAGTTCTTAAACTTAGGTATTTGATATACATACACATATTTTAATCGTTATGGGGAAAAATTTTCAATTTTGAAATGCATTAATAATAATTTTATTAGTTCTATATCCTCTGCAACCAATCAGTTTGTTCAGCTGGACATTTGGCGGTAATAACATCTTTTTTGTTTACCAGCTGACAGGTTTGTTGATGTCCCCATGACGCCTTTCCATGGTGAGGCAGAGTTTAGATTGACTCTGGGGTATTTACACATGATGGAGGTAATCTCTTTCTTTTTCTGAGACTCACAAACAAAGCAGTTAAATCCCCATCACAAATGACTATTCTGGGACTCATTACACTTTTCATAGGCCTGGATCTTTTTGTTTCTGAGTCCCTAAAACATTTATATAGGGCAATGAAATTTTCAAAGAACCCGAGCCAATTCCTTTAACAAAGAATGAGACCCATTGTTTTGAAAGATTCCATTTTCTTCTGATAGTGAGGATATCATCCAAAGACTAAGAAAAAATTGGAATAATGAAGAATAAAAACTGCTTCTAATGTTGAGACAGTATGGAAACACTTTCAAAATGCTGCTTATTTTACTCAAGTGCTAATTTACTTGTTATTGTAACAGAATTTCTGGAGGTGTTACCTTGTGTCAGGCTGTGTGTGGGGAACTCGGATAAGCCAGTAACATGCCTCAGATCAGCCTCAGCTCAGTTCAGCAGAATAGAAAAACCTGTGAACATATTTTTTTTTACAATAATGGGCTATGGTCTGCACAAATAAGAGTGGGGAGTCCTGATTTGTGAAAGAACAAAGTAGTTGTTACAAGCATGTTCAAAAGAAGACAGGGGGGAAAGCTTTGTGAATGTTTACAGATCGATACTCCGGAGGTACAGAGATCATAAGTACAAATAGAATAGATAAAATAGATAAAAATCATAAGTACAAATTAAATAGATTATAAATAGTACATAAATATCGATTTGGATATTGGTATGAATTCAGAAACATCTTGGTGGCACTCGACTGAAACCTGAAAATGTGCCTTACCTCTCTAATGACAATGGAGCTAGGCACCAATCAATGAGTCTAGCAGAATATCATTAGGCATCATTACCTTGATATTTTTTCCTCAAGTCATGATCGTTTCTCTCCTAGGCCTCTGTCATCCAACCTGTGGGTCCTGGTGTCATAGGTGAGCTTACACTCCTGGAATGGGTTTTAGGCTAAACTAATCATTGGTTTGCCACTCCCTCAATCTGTGGACCACCCTTACCCCAATATATTCCCTAGGCAGGATAGACTGTAAGTCAAAGGTTACATGGCTGGGTTGGTGTCCCCCTCCCTCCACTTGAAGTCTTGCCTGATCATAGGAGATGGCCAGTTCAGACTACATATCTGCTATTGGTAGGAGTCTTAGATGGAGTCATCCTTGTAAATTCCTGGGAGTTTCTCTTGTGCCAGGTTTTTACTTAACCTCAAAATGCTTCTCCCCACCCCCACTTCAAGTAGCATTTCAGGCAATGTATTTTTATCAAATTTACCCTGCAACTGTTCCTATGCCAATATGCCAACTCTCCTTCCCTGCCCTCCCAAGTTTGTGACTCTTTTTCTAAAAGCCCATGAAGGCCACTGTGTGCTGTCTTTATGTTCTGGGTAAATGGCCTTCACTGAGTCTGGTAAACTTACCAAGTACCAGACTCTTAAAAACAAACAACAACAACAACAGCAACAACAACAAAATACTGACTATCCCTTTCCAAGAAACTACCAATTGGAAATAACTTCTCAGCTAGGGCCGCATGTCAGACTTCATCATCACCTACCATCTCCATGCTGGAATGTTCTGATTTAAGCCTGCGCAGTCAACACTGCTCTTTGTTCTCATTTGTAGCTGCCCTATTGTCTTTGAAAGGCCTTGTTTTCCTGTCATCACCCACTACCTCTGACTCTGATCTTCTATTAACCCTCTCTTCTTCAATGATCCCTAATCCTTGGGTGGTGGATATATGATATAGGTATGCCATTTTGGGCTGAGCATTCAGAGATTTCTTATCCTCTCCAATTTGAATAATGGTTAGTCTCTGTATTAATCACCATCTACTATTAGCACACACTTCCCTGATTAGTATTGAGGAATGCACTAATTTATGAGTATGATGTCATTAGTACTCACTTTGATACTGTGTCCACTTAGTAGTGTAACAGTAGTAGGTTCTCCCCTAGAGCCTGTGATGTATTTCTGCAGATTCTTAGCCATAGTGGTGCTTGCAGGTATCAGTCTCATTTTGTGGAGTATGATTTAATTCCAGTCAGGAAGTGAGTGGTTATTTCCATAACATTTGTACCACCACTACACTGCTGCACTACTGTCATTATGATAGATAAAATTGATGGTTATGTTTCTCCTTCAAAAGTTGGGTGAGACTGATGATTACTTTTCTCCCTACCCCATGTAGAACATGCTGGAGCTTGTGAAGGAACTGCTCTTGTTGAACAACACCTCAGGACCTCCATTACTCAGGGTAGACACAGGATAAATGGGAGGAGTTTGGGTAACGATCCAGTGATAATGGTGTACCAGAAACCAGAGGACTTGAACCAGACCAATAACTCATTGCAATTTACATTTGCTAGTAAAACTGATTGGAAAGAAAGATATATTACATGACACACTTCCATTCCCAATGCCACCAAGATGAATGGAGAGGTATTGGAGAAGTGGAAAAGATGGGGGAGCTGAGTTGTTTCTTTATTTGCTTGCTTGCTTGTTTTCTTTTGACTTGTAAAAGAAAATATTGGAGGGCACTATAGGGGTAAGAAGAGGATAAGGGGGGGCTGGGAAGTGAGTGGAATTAGAGTGCATGATGCAAAATTCTAAAGAATAAATAAAGAAATTATGTTATGATAAAAGAAAGAAGGAAAGAAGGAAGGAAGGAAGGAAGGAAGGAAGGAAGGAAGGAAGGAAGGAAGGAAGGAAGGAAGGAAGGAGAAGGGAAGGGAAGGGAAGGGAAGGGAAGGGAAGGGAAGGGAAGGGAAGGGAAGGAAAGGAAAGGAAAGGAAAGGAAAGGAAAGGAAAGGAAAGGAAAGGAAAGGAAAGGAAAGGAAAGGAAAGGAAGAAATAAAGGGAGATTTAATACAATCTTTCCTCATTTTACATAGTTATATCCATTCCTACTCCCTCCTCTCCTCCCTCTTCCTCCACCTTCCCCCTACCTCACCTTCCCATCCACTCCTCAGAAAGGGTAAGGTTTCCCATGGAGAGTCAACAAAGTTTGAAACTTCACTTTGAGGCAAGACCAAGGCCCTTCCCTCTATATATATGCTGAGCAAGGTGTCCCTCCAAAAATAATGTGCTCCTAGATGACAGTTCAAGCACTAGGGATAAATCCTGGTCCAACAGCCAGTGGCCTCAGACTGCCCAAGCCTCACAACTGCCCCCCAAATTCTTTGGGCCTAATTTGATCCTATGCAGGTTAGCCCACTATCTGTCCAGAGTCGGTGAGCTCTCACTAGCTCAGGTCAGCTGTTTCTGTGGGTATCACCATCATGTTTCTTAAAGTAAACCACATGGAATAAATAAAAATAAAACTATCAAATACATAAAAAGGTCATGTAAATATATAACATGTGAAATGATGTTGGAAAAATAACTAAGAATGCTTTTAAAAATGTGAATTGGGGGTAATAAGAACAGAAGACAATGTGTTCTGCTTTAAAAATCTTAAACTGAAATTTTATATTCAAAGGAGAATATAAAATGTATATCTTGTTTAATATATATAGTTTCTAAAAGCAATTGAAAGTACACAATAACGATAAAATTTCCAAGGTTTCATGGTCTCACATAGATAGAAATCTCACTAATTCATTTAGTCAATCAATTATTGGTTGTATAAGTACCTCAGAAACTCAGAATTTGCATGAGCAAGGTTCTGGATTAGATAACTTCATTAAAGAAATAAACAGACAAATGAATAAAGTCATTACTACATTTCCACTGATAAGTTTGGCTGAGAAAAGGGAAAGAAAGAATACAAGTAATATCATTCGTGCAGAAATAAAAATTCTAACTAAATGCTTAGAACAAAACTATGGTTGATGAAGAAATAAGTGGAAATTACGGTCATGTTTCTATAGAGTAACAAAGGAATCTTGAATTATTAGAACTCTAACAACATAAACCAGGGTCACCAATCAATAGAAAAAGCAATATGGCTGTTGAAAACGTACACAAAAAAAGTGATTTGAGACCATTTCAGATAAAATTGCCAGTAACATGGCAATAGAAGTCAAGCACTTACATGTAAGAGAGATTGTCAAAAATCACTTAACAAGCTCAATTTTAAATCGTTAAAAACAAAACTGTTTCTATTGAAGACAGGAATGGGGCAAAAATACTGTTTTTTTTTCTCTTGATTATTCTATGTTCTTTAGGGGTTTCAGAAAAATACATTGAAACAAGATAATAAGGTAAACATGGTTATTTTAGACCTATAAACACATAATAATGTATAGGGAAAATTGACATATAAAATAAATATTTTAACAGAGTGGGTTACGGATAATTTACTAAACGGCAATCATACAAGTCAATATTTTGGATGAATATATTCAAAAATTTAAATATATAAAGTAAATGTATTATTAACAAATAATAAAATAAATTAGAAAACTTTTGAGAAGAACTTCAAAATGTTCCACTTCACTAATAGTAAGAAAATCTAAATTGGAGTGACAATCACTTCATTCATATTAGAGAAATTAAGTCAAGTCATAATACCTGCTTCTTATCATGATTCTCAAACTTTGCTGGTAGAAGAATAAATTGCTAAAAATGTTTTGAAAAATGAATTAATCCTCATTTAAGCAATATATCATCTGAGACTCTATTCAAAGTTTTAAAACACATAAGGTTATTTTTCATAAGTGTAGATATTTGTACATATTTCTGAAAAATGAGAAACGTGACTCCCCATCAAACAGAAAATAGGTTAAAAAGTGTTGCTACACACATGATATATGTTCATTCTATAATATAGCTGTTGTCTGTCTTATCAGATAATGTTTTAAAGTGGATAATAAATTCTTTCATTTAATCTAAATATATGACACTAATCACTTACCCAAACATAACCTTAGTTAATAAACTAAATGAAACAGAATATGTGAAAATTAACAGATTTTAAAAACCAATTTTGTAGACTATGATAATCTTAGAACGTGAAGCTTTAAAGGATGTATTAAAGATGCATAGAGAAAAAATACATTGATATAAATATATGGTAGGTAGGCAGGTAAACTGATAGATGTTCATTTATTTTATTTATTTTTTTTCTTTTTTATTTCTTTTTTTTAATTTATTTATTTATTAAAGATTTCTGTCTCTTCCCCACCGCCGCCTCCCCTTTCCCACCCCCTCCCCCAATTAAATCCC
>NW_026067975.1:5986729-6001729 GCF_014885135.2 Alexandromys fortis | reverse complement strand
TCTGTCTCCTTTCATCGCCTGATGAAGTTTAATATTCAGGAGGATGCCTATATGATTTTCTTTGGGTTCTCCTTCTTATTTAGCTTCTCTAAGAACCCGAATTATAGGTTCAATGTCCTTTATTTATGGCTAGAAACCAAATATGAGTGAGAACATCCCATGTTCCTCTTTTTGGGTCTGGCTTACCTCACTATTTTATTTATTTTAACATTTATTTAATCATTTATTTTAACATTGACAGTGTTGTACTATATATATTTTCATACTTTTCACCTTTGTTTTCCTCATTTCCATCCCTCTTCCATTGAAAATCTTCTTCTTCCCAAGAAGTCTCCCTTCAACTTACATGTCTTTTTTCCTGTATATGATTAACTGGATTTGATTATGGTTTCTTGCATGTTCATGTTTTGAAGGTTAATTATTAAAGAATGAGCTACTTTTTGGTAAGTATGTCACTGAATAAAATGGCACACTCTTGCCCCAGCAATCATTAACTGTTGACAGTTAATCATCCCTCAAGAAGGGTTCTCATCTGCCCTTCCCCTTAACACAACCCATGATGAAATGTTGACAGGCCCAGTTTAGTGGATTGTTGTGCAATTGACCAGCACTGCAATGAATTCATGGACATGTAATGTCTATGAGACATTTATTGTAGCATAGCATCTTATCCTCCAGTTTTTACATTCTTGCCACTCCCTCTTCCCAGAGCTTTAGAGGGGGATGTATTGATCTCACACTTAGGATCATGCACTCTGCCCTTAATTACTGTTGGCACTTTGATCAGTTATCAACTTCTCCATTAACAATTCTCAGCAGAAAGAAGCTTCTCTATCAAGGGCTGGGAGAAACACTAATCACGACTACAGAACAGGTATTAGAAGGTAGGTTAGCACATTCATTTAGCAAAATAATAGTAGTAGGTTCCTCTTTAGAGCCTATGGTATCCTCAGACACTGACTCTTGAACAGATTTACAATATCAGACATGAGCCCCCCCCCAACTTGGAACCAGCCTCATCAGATGAAAAGGGTACATAACAACAGATATGGAGGAAATACAGAGAATCATCAGGTCATATTTCAAAAACCTGTACTCCACAAAATTGGAAAACTTAAAGGAAATGGACAACTTTCTGGATAAATATCACTTACCAAAATTATATCAAGACCAGATAAGCAAATTAAACAGACCTATAACTGCTGAAGAAATAGACAAACAGTCATCAAAAGTCTTCCAACCAAAAAAGGCAGTGTTTCCCATCATAATCATGCCACTACGGCAACATCAGGCACAACTTTATTTCCTCCTTGGTGTTGGGAATGAATTCCATGGCTTGCTTTGTTTGCTCTACCACTCTAACCTATTGGAGGATTTTTTTTTAACTTGCTTGCTTTTTTAGCGATGAGAAATTTACTCACTGTCCAGGTTGGACTGCTGGACTCAAGCTATTCTCTTGTTAAGATTTAGGATAAGGTAGGACCCCATGATACTTGGATATTTACAAGGATGTTTAATGTGGAACATTGGGTATTATTGTGAAGGATGTTTTTCCAGGATTTCTTGTGAACAAACTGGAGAAATGTAAAAGGCAGTTGGTACAATGCAAGGGAAGTTCTGAAGACTTGAGAACTAGTATCTCTGATGTCTAAGTGCACAGAAAAAAGATAGAGGGAGAGATTCACCTCCCTCCTGACTTTTTGTTTTATCCAAGTTCCTGATGGATTAGAAGCTGACCACTTTCTTTAGTGAGAATGAGGTTTATCTCGGTGTATTAGTTCAAATAGTAATCTCTTCCACAAGATTTGTTCACATAGACATACTCAGAAAGAATACTTATCATCTATAAAGGCTTTCCTCAGTTAATCTGAGTTGAAAACATAAATTAACCACTTCAAGATGAGAGATGTGAAAATAATAAAACATCCATATATATGATGCTGAAGAAGAGGCATGGATCATTACAAATGCTGGTTATTTTCAGAGTAGGAATTTGACCGAATTCAACTTTCTTCTTTGTGTCATTAAACAGGTTTTTTTTTTATTTTTACAGTGTGTCTTTGTGTATATATATGTATGTATATGCACATATATTTTTAGGCATAATCAGAAGAACGCACAGCTGTTTATGTGGAAAGTGGAAGAACAACAAGCCTCAGCAAACAACGCTGATGAGAAGTCTGGATGCCATTGAACCTTAAACATCACATAAAGAAGAACTCATTATCATTAAGCATCATTTGTAGCTGAACGTCTGTACATCATTCTGCAGAGAAAGATAAGTTGCTCAAATACACAAAGGCTGTCATTCACTGATATGGCTTTTTACTTGCATTACTCTCTACTAATATACTCTCTAGTAATATATATAACACTCTATATTATATATATAATATGTTATATTATTCTATAATACTCTCTAGTAATATATATGTCTGGATATTTGACCAGACTAACATATATACACAAACACACACACAGACACACACACACACAAGCAAACACACACACACACACACACCATTTCTTAGAAGGTAGAGAAGAAATACACATGCTGAGATTAGAGCTTTATAATGGTAAATAGTGTAACCTGAGGCTATTAGTCATTAGCTTCTCTGATCAATATTGTCCCTGACTTTATCTCCTTTCACACTTTAACACATCCATTTTTCTATCTCTTTTTTAAGTTTGAGACACAAATGATGATATAAACCCCCTTTTCTGAGCTCTTTCACTTTTCATCACTACTCCTTCACTTTTTATCCAGACTCCTGCTCTTAGATTCTTCAAATTTGTGTAAAACCTAAGATCTAGACTGTGATATTCTAACAAACTACCCACGTCCAAATTTTGTCCTGTAGGATTCTCAATCTAGAAAAACTGCACCATTTGTTGAGAATGTAAAATATGAGGAATCATTCTTTCCTCAGAGTTTCCTTCCTTTTCCATAATGATAGTTATTTTATTCCTTATTTTGTGAGCTGAAACTTTCAGACATGACTACACTGTGTTATTCCCATTCCTCATTCATTCACATCCAATTCATCCCACCTGCCCTCACTCTCTCTCAAATTCCTATGTGTTTCACTTTTAATGTTTATACTATATATTATATGTGTATTTTACAATTGTGTGCACACATATGACATATCTATATACATATATAGATATACACATATATAGATATGCTATTTGGTCCACTTAGTGTTCCTCATATGTACATACATTTAGAGATGTCCACATGGGATTGGATAACCTATCAGGGGGAGAGTTACTAGAAAGAAGATTCTTCCTCACTCAGTAGCCATTGACTGTCTATAGTTCTCCATCTATTATGGGAATTTATGGACTTTCTCCTATACCCATTGGCATGTCCATTGGTCATTATGAAGCATGGCTTTAAGCAACTACATTGTTGAGATTGCATAGGTACAGCATCCAGGTGATATCTAGAAGATACTATATTGGAATAGGTTTCCTGGTCTTCTGAATCTTACAATCTTTCTTCCCCCTTTTCAGTGGTTTATGTTCCCTGAGCCTTAGGTGTAGGAGGTGTATAACATATGTAACAGTTCAGACTAGGTGCCCACAGTCACTAATTCTCCAAATTTTCACTAGTATGTCTCTGTGTAGTAGCTTCCATTTGCTGCAGAAAAAAATTTCTTCAGTGAGAAGTGGGAGCCACACTTATCTGTGATTATGAATAAGGATGGGTATTTAAAATACAGTTAGGTTCTATATTGATTCAGAAAAATGGAAGTAGCGGGTTCTCCACTTAGGTCCATTTTCTCTCCAGTCGTGAATAGGTTTACAACACCAAACATGAGTTTCCTCCAGTTGAATGGGCCTTAACTCCACTGTGTAGCTGTACACTATTCCTGAGATTAAAGTGCCCCTGCGCCACTATTAGAGAAAGCTTTCCCAGCCATTTGTTGTGTCCCATAGGCATAACAGTTAGCTAGGACTACTTTCTCCTTTGACAGCTTGGATAAAAACTTCCAATGCTGTGAGAGCTGTTCTCAGGAAGGTGTTTCCAAGGTTAGATACATCTCCAATTCTGTGCCCAAAGTATTTGGTGTCTTCAACAGTATGGTCTTAGTTTCAAGCTCTGAAAGGAAACCACAGCTAATGTTCTAGATTGTTTTCTGTGTCTCTTTGATCCATCTCACTAATTTTCCTTCATGGCACTGAGGTATTTGTTACATAGACTATGGCTCTTGAACAAACATTTTCTCTCTTTCTGTTTTCTTTTATTGAAAATGGTTTTTTTTATTATAGAACATATTCTGACTATGATTTCCCCTCCTTTTACTCCTCCCAATTCCTCTCAACATTCCCTCCCCTCCAAATCCACTCCCTTACTGCCTCACATTACAAAAGAACAAGGTTCAATAACAAGGACAGAGATGAGGTCGGCTTCATAGTTGAAGAGAGTTATTCTCATTCACTGACCTTAACCATGGGGCTTGGGACACACTGATGAGGACACGTCTATAGAGTCTCTATTGTCCTGGATTTTTCACTGTCAAAAAACAAAACCAAAGAAAAAATAGGCTTATAAAATGTAACAATGAAACATAACAAAACAAAATATAATAAGATAAAAAAATTACATTGAAGTTAAAAAAGGAAAGCCAACAGAAGGAAAATAACACCAAGAGAAAGTACAAGAATCAGAGACAAAGACATTTGCACACTCAGAAGTTTTATAAAAATACTAAGCTGAAAGTTATAATCTATACCCAGAAGACCTGGTGCACACCCCTGCTGGCCTTGTCCTTGCTGCTTCAGGTTCTGTGAGGTCATATGAGCCTTGAGCAATTGATTCAAAAGGACTGTTCTGGTGTCCTCTGTCCTCTATGACTCTTATATTTTTGGTACTTGTCTTTAATCGCAGAATTTGGAAGACAAAGACAAGCAGATGTCTGTGAGTTTGAAGCTACTCTGGCCTACATAGTAAATTCGAAATAGACAAGACTACATAATGGGACAATGTCTTTAAAAAAGAGCTTTGGGGGGTATATTTTCACCACATGTGGATCAGTAAACATATATACAATAAATTAAAAAGCTCAAATAAAAGAAAACAAAAGACTCAATAAAAATGGTTATGGATCTGAACTCTTAAAAGAAGAAATAAAAATGGCCAGAATTATCTCAAAAGATGTTTAGTGTTCTTAGCAACCAGGCACATGTAAAGTATAACTACTTGGAGATTTTATCTTACCCCCATCAACAAAACCTAAGTTCAAGAAATGAAGTGACAAGAGATCCTGGTGATGATATGGAGAAATGGGAAGCCCCCATTCACTATTGGTGGATATAGCCATTATGGAAATTGGCATGAAGAATTTTCAAAAAGCTAAAAGCATATCTACCACATGACCCATATATATCACTCCTCAGCATATACTCAAAGAATGCAATATCCTGATACAGAGATTCTTGGCTAAGTGATGCCCATAGTCATCAAGTCACTCATAGGCCAATGAAGTTGTGGACCATAGAGTCCTGTCTACTGTTCAAGCTAGTAGTAGCAGACTTTAGCATCATCTACATATTACAGGTTTTGCAAGTATGCAGAATGTAGGATGACCATGATATTCTGCCTTAACACAACTCACACTGACCACTCAGTGAAACAACTAAAATGAAACAAGACATTAACCTTTAGTGTTTTGTCTAGTGTTTGGAATGAGAAGCTCATTTAGGGGGTAGTCAGTCATACACATGATTGGAATGCTTTAATTCAAAAAGAAAAAAAAACCTTTTTGCACAAAATTAGCATTTATATAAAGCAAAACACACTGAGCTAATTGTTTTTTTTTCCCATTTTGAATCAGCAAATGAATGAAGCTTAATAAGGATCCTCATGTATAAGAACTATAAATAACACATTTCTATGATGATACATATTTTGTTCAAGATTAATTTAAATGTCAACAAATTTGTGCATATACAAATATATTGGCAGAGATTTAACATAATAACTTGGAAGACATCAGACGAAATTTACTAGGTTCATTAACTTAGGGAATTAAATTTCGGAAATCTGTAATAGGTTCTAGGAGTAATATTTAGCAGCCTATCTAATGTGTGCTTCTTATCAAACAAATTGACATTAGAGATCAGAATAAGCAAATAATATGGGTAGGGATTATTGTTTGCTTGTTACTGTTGCTTTCGGCTTTTGGATTTTTGCAGATTCACCAAATGTTTTCAGTCTAATACTTTGGGAAAAAATATTGCCCTACAGAACATGAGCACTGTGTTCCTTCAGTCTCATAGAGATGCAGACACTTACCCAGTTATACTATTGCTATTTTTGATTCAATTGCTGTGTCTGGATTTGTTGGATTGCTGCCGGATTGCACTACTTATCACAAAGGTATAAATATTTATATACTATCAGTTTCTCATATAAGAACACGCAAAATTCTTTGGGCATTTTCCTTTAGCTGCCTAGCTTGTGACAGAGGCAACAAATATAGAGGAAATTATTCAGTGTTATATTTTCTCAGAGGAGCTTGATGAATAGTAAAATAACTGAAACATGATGAAGTTATGGGCAAGTCAAGGTCCTAGTTAAGACATAAAAATGGGTGGTAATGGAGTTACAAGAATCCAAATTCGTTGTACTGCCTGGAGAGCACCAATGTGGAGAGTAGCAGTCCTCCAGCTATCGTTTCCTCAGAGGAAGTTGTTGACCAGACTGAGCAATAAAGTCTGGAGTGGTGTCTGGATGTTTGTAAGAATTCCTTGTTCTGCCTTTGCCCTGATTTTACCTTCATGCTGACTTTCGCTTCCCTTGGATAGTCATTAATATTTTGTGAAAGAGCTAGTCTGCACTGCCTACTAAGGCTTTCTTTTCATTAATTATTTCTAAGTCAATATATTTCCAATAATAAGCCCTGTGAAGACAACGTCGATATTCAAGTTCTAAGGATCTGGCTAATTGGACATTGTAATGTGACTCTGGTAAGTGTAACTTTATCTCAATGCATTGAGCAGAATGCTTAGGCATGCTTGTTTTCATAAATTTCCTTCATCCAAGAGCCAAGATTTTGTGGTTTCAGAGAGAATTACAATTGTTTTCCATCATTCACTGTGTAGATAAAAGTCAAGAGCCACAACAGAGTGAGCTGATAAAGTCCAGGAAATGAATCACATATGAAGTGAAAAACAATGACAGACTTTTTAGAATGTAACATTTTCTGTTAAATAACAAGTCTACTTTTAAAAAATCATCATTTTACAAATTACCTTTTTTGACATGTCATAGAACATTGCCAGAATTTGAAAGCAAATAAATAATGAAATCTGGAAAAGAATGCTCATTTTCAGAAGAAATACAGCCTTTGATTGGTCAACCCAAACTTTTGCTTGAATTTTAGATCTATGTTCAAGATTGCAGTAAGACTGTCCATTTCCAGTCACTGGTAGCTACAGAACAACCTGTGGGGTCAGGTATAGGTGTGGTTATTGTGTTCTCCATACACCATATCCTCATATCTATCTACTAGGAATCTAAGACAGTAAAATTCAGGATATTTAAAGTATTTACTAAGTTAGTATTCATCATCTCTAGACCTGGCAGTTACTATAATATTTTATAATATAATTAATACCTAACTTTAGTATATGTATATATATATGTGTGTGTGTGTATATATATATATATATGCACTCTTTGTGAAATAATTTCTACACATGATGAACACTGAAACCCTCAAGTGTTGGTAATTACTATTCCTCTCTGCCTTTCATGAAAATAGTTTATCCAGATTCCATATGTCAACAGTTCACATATTTCCTTTAGCATAGCATCCTTGATTCCCATTCATGTTGCTTCATGGGATTGCATTATGTCATTGTTAACATATGGATGTTAGTCCACTGTGTATTTAAACTTTTTTTCTCCTCAGCATTGGATGGAAAGATGTTGATGAGATGCCCTGGTTTCTGTGAACTGTGATTCAGGGAACATAGGAGCACTTCTGTCTCTTCAACAGATGCTACTCAGTAGTAAGATTACTAAGACATACCACTGTCTGCTTTTTGAAATTTGAGAAACACCCACGCTCTAGTCCATTATAACTTAGATCATTTATACTCAACTCATGCTAGCATATGTATGTTTTCTCTTTCCTTTTTCTCATCCTTACTAGCACTTATCACTGGTTATACTTGAGTTACATAATAACTCATTATGGATTTGTGTACTGGATAATTTTATGTCAACTTGACACAAGCTAAAGTCATCTGAGAGGAAGGAATTCCAGTGGAGAAAATGCCTCCATAAGATTCAGGTGTGCATTAGCCTTTAGGACGTTTTCTTGATTAATGACTAATGGAGGAGAGCCCAAGCCATCCTGGGTGACAGCATGCCTAGACTGATAATCCTGGGTTCTGTAAGAAAGCCTTGTGGAGAAAGTCAGGAAGCAGTACCCCTCCATGGCTTCTACATCAGCTCCTGCCTCCAGGTTGCTGCCCTGTTTGAATTCCTGTCCTGGCTTCCTTCAATGACAGACTACAATGTGAAAGTGTACCAAAAAAAAAAAAAAAAAAAAAAAAAAAAAACCTTTTCTCCCCTACTTGCTTGTAGTTATTGTGTTTCAACACAGAAATACTAACCCTAACTAACACAGTTTATTTTTAAATTTCTTGTTGATTATTGACCTTGGACAATGGTTCTCAACCTTCAACCTTCCTAATTCTGAAACCCTTCAATACAGTTCCATCACTCAGGTGTAGCCCATACAAGTCAAAAGAACAAGTTATTGTCCCATCTGCTAGTTGAACTGACCCACATGCTAGATTCTTTTCCCAAAGATCCTCCCCACAGTCAACAAGTTCACAGATCACCACTTGCCCCACTGCCAGGCCATGTCCCCAATCCCAGTGGCCTTCCAACAGTCAGGCACAAACCACACCAGTCAGAAGAACAGTTGCAGGCCACATCAATCAGAAGATCAGAGACACTACATGATCATCTCATTGGATGATAAAAAGTCTTTGACAAACTACAACACTGCTTTATGATAAAGGTCTTGGAGAGAGCAGGGATACAATGAACACACCTAAACATAATAAAGGCAATATACAGCAGGCCAACAGCCAACATCAAACTAAATGGAGAGAAACTCAAAGTAATTCCACTAAAACCAGGGATAAAATAAGGCTGTCCTCTCTCTCTCTCTCTCTCTCTCTCTCTCTCTCTCTCTCTCTCTCTCTCTCTCTACTGAATATATATATTCAGTATAGTAATTGGAGTTCTAGCTAGAGTAATAAAACAACTAGAGGAAGTTAAGGAGATACAAATTGGAGATAAATAAATAAAAGTATTGCCATTTGCAGATCATATGACAATATATAAGCAACCCCAAAAATTCTACCAGGGAACTCACATTCAGTGAAGTAGTTAGAAACAAACTTAATTTTTTAAAAAATCAGTACCACTCCTACATAAAAATGATAAATGGGCTGAGAAGGAAATCATGAAAAAAACACCCTTCACAAGAGCCACAGATAATAAAAAATATCTTGGGGTAACTCTAACCAAGCTAGTAAAAAACCTGTATGACAAGAACTTCAAGCCTTTAAAGAAAGAAATTTGATTAGACGATGGAAAAATTTCCCATGCTCAAAGATCGGAAGGACTAACAAGGTAAAAATGATGATATCACCAAAAGAAAACTACAGACTTCATGCAATTCCCATCAATATTCCAAAACAATTGTTTACAGACCTTGAAAGAACAATACTCAACTTCATATGAAAAAAAAAAAAAAAACAGAAAAGTCAGGGTAGCTAAAACAATCTGTTACAATAAAAGAACTTCCGATTTTAGAGTTATACATTTTTCTATGCTCCTCTCCCTGCCTCCCCCTCCCCTTAAATCCTCTCGCGTGGTCTCCATGTTCCCAATTTACTCAGGAATCTGTCTTTTTTACTTCCCATGTAGATTATGTCTATGCATGTCTCCCTTAGAGTCTTCATTGTGTCTCGGATCTCTGGGATTGTGATTTGTAGGCTGGTTTTCTTTGCTTTATGTTTAAAAACTACTTATAAGTGAATAAATATGATAATTGACTTTTTAAAAAAGCCAAACACCTTCAACAAATGGTGTTGATCTAACTGGATGTCAGCCTGTATAAGAATACAAATAGATCCATATCTATCACCCAGCACAAAACTCAAGTCCAAGTGGATCAAAGATCTGAACATAAATCCAGTTACACGGAAGCTAATAGATGAGAAAGTAGGAAATAGCCTTGAGCACATTGGCACAAGAAACAACTTCCTGAGCAGAATATTGATAGAAGAGGCACTGAGATTAACAATTAATAAATGGAACCTCATGAAACTGAACAGAATACTAATCACATAGGCACTAAGATCAACAAATTGGACCTCAGGAAACCAAAAAGCTTTTTAAGGCAAAGGACACTGTCAAAAGGACAAAATAGTGAATACAATTATTCCAAGTGATAATCTGCTATTCTGATAGATTGGTGCTAGCCTAACCATTATCAGAGAGGCTTCACCCAGAAATTGATGCAAACAGATGTAGAGACCCACCAAACATTAGGGGGAGCTCGAGGAATCCTGGAAAAGAGGGCAAGAAGGATTGTAGTAGCCACTGGGGTAAAGGCTCCATAAGAAAACTCACAGAAACAATTTACCTGAGCTCATAGAGGTTCACAGAGACAAAACTGACCACCAAGGAGCTCGCATGGACTGAACTTGGCACACTGCACATATATTGCAGTTGTGTAACCTGGTCTTCTTGTGGGACTCCTTCAGTGATTGAGGGTGCCCCTTTTCCCACATCTCCTTCAGTATTTGCTATCAGTTGTTTCGTGAATCACTGCCATTCTGACTGGGGTAAAATGAAATCTCTAACTTGCTTTCTTCTAGTTTCTAAGGATGCTGAACATATTTTGAGATATTTCTTAGCCATATATTCACTTCTTGAAAATTTTCTGTTCAGATCACAGGTCCATTTTTAAAAATGGGACATTTGTTGTTGTTGTTGTTTTCTTTTGTTTTGACTCATTGTTTTTGAGTACTTATATATCTGGATATTAATTCTCTGTCACATGACTATCAGTCAAAGATTCTCTCCCATTCTGTGAGAGTCCTCTTCATCCTATTGTTTCTTTAGCTGTGCAAACGCTTCTTTAGTTATAAGACATCCTACTTGTCTATAATAGGCCTTAATAGGACTCTGTTACCCAAGAATTCAGGAAATCCTTTCCTACACCCATATCATGTAGGGTACTACCTATATTTTCTTCTAGCAGTTTCAGTGCCTAAGGTTTCAAACTTAGGCTTGATACAATTAGATTTAGTTTTTGTGCAACGGAAGAGAAGTAGATTTAATTTCATTTTTATGAAAATTATTTTTTGTTTAAACTTTTTTCATACAATATTTTGGTCATGTTTTCCCCTACCTCAACTTCTTCTAGATCACTTCAACATCTCTATATAAAACTGAAGCATGATTAATAATAATAATAATTAATAATAAAGGCTCAGAGAGAGAAATTGGTGTTCAACCTGAAGACCAGAAAAGCAAAGTAGTCTCAGCCTCTGGCTTTTCAACCTCATTCCAAAAAATGGCCATCCTGCCTCCAGGAATCTCAGAATGAGACTGTGCCTGAGAGCTGCCTCCTCCCATTCCATAATCCTCTCTAGTTCTGGGAATAAAGGTGCCACTACTGCCTAATTTTTATGTTAAGCTAGTGTGTCTACTGTGATTGAAAGTGTGTGTTATTGTTGCTGCCAGTGTGGCTGTTTTACTTTTCTCATCTTCAGACAAGTTTTATTTATTAAATACAAGTGAAATGTCACTACACAAAACAAATTAATAAAAAAACTGTGATAGAAATTAAACAAAACAAAATTAATCCAAATCCTTCCGCTTGTGGACATCCAGTTTTCCTAGCAGTGGTCTTTGTTAAGGCTTTCTTTCATCCGTCATGTTTTTGGTATCTTTATCAAATATTAAATGGTTGAATTTTCATGTGCTCATATTTGAGTCTTTAACTTTGTCCCATTGTTCTAAATATCTTTATTTTCTTTTTTATCAATACCATATTGCTTGTTCGGTTTTGTTACTGTGGTCCTGTAATATATCCAGAAATCTGGAATGGTAATCCCTCCAGAATTGGTCTTTTAGCTAAAAACTGCATTGGTTATCTAAAAATTTTTATTGCTCCTTGTGAATTTTAGGATAGTTTTCTGGTTTTGTTTTAAGGGTTTTCTATTGTTGTTTTTTGTTTGGTTGTTGTTGTCATTTTTTTTTTCTATTTCTATAAAGACCCAGAGAATTTGCTCTCTAAACAATTTTTCATTGTCCATATGGTATGTATTTGCCTTCACTGGTACCTGTGAAAACAAAAGAACAAAGTGAGGTTTGACTAAGAACATTAGACTGCACTGAAATTCAAAGACAGCTTTACTTATGCTTATGACCAAAGTCATGCACTAGGAGAGCCTCCATCTGGCAGTAATGAGTCAACACTGATAGCCCTGCTGTGCTCCTAGGAGCTGGAAGCTGCCTGTGGGAAGTATGGCTGCTGAAAACATTGCAGGAAATCCCACGGGGAGCTGAAAGTATTGAAGTCAACCATGCTCCCTGCATCAGGATTTCTGGATGGTACATTTTCATGGCAGCAGCTATATTAATTATACTTGGACAATAGCCTAAATTCATTTTCTTGATCAGTCTCCAATGCAGTAGAAATCTTAAAAAAAAAAAAAAAAAACAACTCAAAATAACTCTCAAAGATTCTCAGCCTTTTAGGTCTCCATCTCTGGAAATATTTTGTTGTCTGTATCCTAATTAAGTAATAAAAATAAAGAGCTTCATTATTTTTTCTTGTAATGAAAATTAATTTCTTCATTGTTAACAGCTGTTCAAAAAACAAGTGCATCCAATAGTTAGCTAATTTGAGATCCACTAGATAGCACTATTAAAGTATTATTTGTTGATATAGTTATGAGTGGACTTTGTTGGTCATAGGAAATGTTTGTGTTTAGTTTACAGAAGTAAACAAACTCATTTACAGTGATGCAAACAATATATGGAATTTTCATTTAATTTACATCTTCAGAAAAAAAATAAAATAAAAAAAATTTACATCTTCAGTAAGACTGTTTCCTGACTTTGGGATTTAGATTGGGGGGGGTATGCTGATATTCCATTGACCTTCTAATGACTATTTGATTCTTTGGCAAGAAATCAAGAAAAATTATCTTTTCATAATTTAACTTAGTCCCAGTTATTTGTATGAATCCTTACCAGTGAATCATTTGTTGGATATGTGTTTTGGGAACACTGTTTTTCTGTGCAAGTTGGCTTATTATAATGTTACAGTTTAGTTTCATAAACAGACTATATTAATAGTGATTTTGGTTTTTAGCTTATAGTTAAAATTTGAGAATTTTAATTAAAGAAGACTTTACCTTCTCCAGTATCACAACTCTTCTATGAGTCTTTCCTAAAACAACATTTCAGTCATCAATTGCTAGGAAATTAATGAGTACTATGGTGTAAAGTAAGAATTAAGTTAACATTTTCTTTTGTATTTTCTTGATATTTCCAAATAGAATTTAAAAGACTATTTTTATACCATTTAATTTGAAACTCTTGAGACAAACTATTTGTACTGTGTCCATGCATTTCTTTGTCCTCAGTTGATCAGTTTGTTAGCTTTTTGGGTTGATCTATGTGAGGCATAAGCTAAGGAGCCTAACTGTGGGTCTAGATGTCTGGAAAGTATTTACTTCAGCTCTATCTCCTTTTATCATTCCATAACAATATTATGGATCTATATTGTTTTCTCATAAAATTTACGTTCTGTTTAAAAATATGTACAACAGCAACTAAACTTAGTAAAATCTTGTATCCTTTACAGCAAATTATTGCATAACCTGGCAGTGAGGACTGACATCAATATAGTGTTTTAAATATATATGTTATTTCATTAAAATTAGTCATTTGATCTTTCAGTATTGCTTAATGACTTCAGAGCGAGCTTCTACACATCTTCTATCAGATATACTCAAGGATATTTGGTGTGTCTGTGTGATTAATAGCATCATACTTTAAAGATAATTTTTATTTATGTATATGTACGTGTGTGGGGGTATGGGTATGGGTCCCCTCAGCTGGCAGAGTAGGGTTTCAAATCTACTGCACTCCTAAAAACAGAGATCCCACAAAAGTCTGAGAGTAGTCTAGGAAAATAACCAACTTATTAAGCAAGTTATCTTACATTTTTGTTGTTCACTGTTGTTGTTCACTATTGAGGAAAGTCAAGTTAAAGAACCAACCTAGGTGTTCATCAACAGATGAATAAGAAAAAAAAAACTATGTTATACATACATAATAGAACTTCATTCAGACATAGAAAAAAAGTGAAGTTGTATTATTTACAGGAAACTAGATGGATCACCATGTTAAAAAAAAAAAGTCAGACTCAAATACAGATGTCACACAATTTTTCTCATAAATGGAAATCTATTCTTTATGGGTATGTGTGTGTCCATATAAAACATATGCATGACAAGAAGGGGAGTGAGAATAAAAAGATTGCCAGCCAGATAAAGGAAGAGTGAGTAGGAGAGGAATAGAGAATTAATGTAGCGAATGCATGAGACATCCTTGTTTAAAATATCCCTCGTGGATGGGTGCACCTGAGACAGTGGGGCTGATCTATTGGGAGCTCACCAAGGCCAGCTGGACTGTGACTGAAAAAGCATGGGATAAAACCAGTCTCTGAACATGGCAGACAATGAGGGCTCCCGAGAAGCCAAGGACAATGGCACGGGGTTTTGTTGCTACTTCAAGTTCTGGCTTTGTGGGAGCCTAGCCAGTTTGGATGTTCACCTTCCTAGACCTTGATGGAGGGGAGAGGACCTTGGACTTTCCACAGGGCAGGGAACCCTGACTGCTCTTCGAACTGGAGAGGGAGGGGGAGAGGAGTGGGG
>NW_026067975.1:5961618-5986586 GCF_014885135.2 Alexandromys fortis | reverse complement strand
AAAAAAAAAAAAAAAAAAAAAAAAACAAAAAAACAAAACTTTAACTACAGCTATATAACGTACCATTAAATTGAAATTGATGGAAAAAAAATATATCCCTCGTACAAACGCAACCCTCTGTACAAGGAATATATGCTATTCTTTTCATTTTTAAGTAGTCTTGCAGTAAGGGGTGGTTTATAAAGACAGATATCCTAGTGAAAGGTGCAAATTTTAGCTAGACAAGAGGAATAGTTCTGGTAATTTTTACACTACATGTTGACCATACTTAATAATGTGTTGTTAACTTCAAAATAGATAAACATACTTTAAAAGTGTATGGCAAAAATAAATTTTAAAATATTTGATTGATGTCTCTCTTAAGTCTTCATTTTTATATTTTTGTGAACTGCTTTTACTACATTAAGCCAATGGTGTTTGTAAATATTAACGAGAAAAGCTGTAGTTGAAAAATTATGCTTAATTTTCTATTATCAATGTTCATCTTTTTTATTATGTTTGGAAGATAATAGCAACATAAAATTTGTCAATAAACTACACTACCAAGGTCACCAATTTTTAGTGTTAAAACTAATTTACAGTATGCTTGCTTGAGGTGTTCATGAATTTGAAGAGGTGGTGAGTTTAAACAGAATAGCTGATTTCTTGGATGCGCTCCAACATAATTATAGCTATTCACCCTTGTGACTGTGTGTGTGTGCATGTGTGTTCAAGCTATTTCTCTGTCCCATGCCACAATGGCAGTATTTTTTAAATGTTTGCAATTGATTGAAATGCAAAATCTCTGTAAACTGCAAGAAAAAATACCATCTAAAGTAAGCATGCAAATAAATTTAAGCAATAGATTAAACAAATACTTTGGCATTCAAGTCAGATTTTAGCTTGCAACATCTTGGTTTAGAACTGAGTTATCCATAAGTATTTAATCACAAAAATAGTGTGTTTCTAATAGGCAATTGTAAAAAAGTCATCAATCACATTTATTACTAACATCTCATAAAACAGTAAAGCGTTTATGGGATTGTAGAAGGCAACTAGGTTGTTCTGTAATGTATAAATATTTGCATATATAAAAAACAGCAGGCAGCAAACAAGGTCTCTTATAGTTCTCAAACAAATATAATTTCATTTGGTATAATACCTAAGTTATATCAAGATATACCCAATATATTTCTGGACAGCTCTGAATATCCTACAGCCTAAATTTTCATCCTGTAATTACCATGAACAAGTCTCAATACATTTAAAAGAATTCCTCCTGCAGCCTCAGGGGTTAATCAGACACCACAAACATATTTGTGATATTAAATTATATTACCTTGCTTTTCATACATATGTGAAATTGTTGTTGTTGTTTGTTATTGTTTTGTTTTCTATGATGAACATATTTAAGTGACAATAGTATTCCTAAAATAATTCCTTTTATAGTTTACATAGTCGATGTTGTTGGTATATGGGTAAGAATAAAATGTGATTTTATGGATAGAAAATGGAGTTCGTTTTATCTGTAGCCTTAAGGCTGCCAACTGTCAATACCTTAATCCAGTAATCCCCCCTGTAATCATGTGTTCACGTGCTGTGCAAACACTCAGAAGTCATTTTAAGAAATTCCCTTTTCCTAGTGAAGACTTTACTCCCTATAGGCTATATGTAATAAAATGACTAATAAAATATTAGAATATATCGATTCTACCTCTGAATGCTATTGTTTTAAGAGTATATTTTCCTTTTATAATGACATGAAAAGTAAAGAAACAAGACAGTAAAAAAAACGATAAATGACATCATATTGTGAGAATTTGCAGTAGTTTTTACATTTGGCTTTTCAAAAACCTTGCCTTGTGTTTGCACGTATGAAACTAGAATTAATTTTGCATACTATATAGAATTCTCCGTGCTAAGACACTGTTAAAACAAATCACTGAATGTTTTAGTGATTGGTTCTTGTTGACCAAAATGGGCCTTTCCAATTAGAAGCTTTTCTCTTTTTTTCCACTGGAAAGCACCTGCTGAGGCAGAATTCTGACTGCTGCACAAAAGAAATGTATGGTTTCTTCAACCGCTTCTGTCGAGCAATTTGTACAGTCATCAAAACTGCATTATTTTTAATGAAAATTATCTAAGGATTTAGCAGAAAACCCTTAGTTAAAATGGACTAACTACCCACTCTCCGGCAGTATTAGCATACTGATTGGCTGTTACTTCTGTCACTCTTCTGACTACAAAATTATGACAGGCCCCACAGCAGGAAGCAAGTCATCATTAATACCCTACCCTCTGGGACACAATATACTGTCATTCACGTGCATACAAATAAAATACACAAGATTGTCAGCAAAGAGACCCAGAAGGGAAGATGCTTCTTCAAAATGGTTTGCTACTACAGAGGGCTGGGACCACATAAAACATTTTGTTTTTCAGTCTGTCTCATCATGATGGGCAAATTCTTTTGTATAGATTTCCTTTGAAAATATCCTATACATCCCTACTTGAACTCTTTGAACTATTCAGTTAAATGATAAATTCTTACAACTGACAAGCACAAGATAAATCCCTTTATAACCCTATAACTAATCCTAGAACTCAGAAAGAATGAAAAATTCTAATATTCTATTAAAATAGAGTACATTTTTCAGTTCAAATATAGAATGAAAATATTTTATTATTATTTTACATGACTACAAATCATTATAAACCTCATTGCAACAAGTAGGAATGAAATACACTCCATACCACACACTAGATAAAATCAGTCAACACAACACCCAGCAGAAAATCGATTTAAGCATGGCATTATAACTGGCGCGCTACTGTCAAGAAGTGGTATAAAACTTCAGGTTTCCCAACTATTATCATATGACTGGTACTATCTTCTTTGATGAGGCATGAATTAAATTAGGGAAACACTCCGAAAAAGGGTAGCGAGTGACCACAATCTTCCCTACTTTCTAAAACAATAGTTTAACGTGCAATTGCCTAACCCACCTTTACAGAAGACATACGGAGAATAGAGGTGGGTGGCAGCTTCACGCGCACTTCTAGATTAGATTTTCTCAATCTAAACTCATAATGCTTTATTCTGTAAACATAAAGAATACAAGCATTTATAACCTCCAAACTTGGTTTGTTTAAATAAGCTAATTTTTACTTTCCTTGCATTTGTACTCCCTTTACAAACATCGAGATAGTATGGTAGGAATTCATGTGCCCTACCACAATGCATGTACCTATTGCCTTGCTGCGCCAAAGGAAATGAACTACAACTACTATAACACCACAAGTATGAAATGTGCTACACGTGGTGAAAGAAGGAAGGACCCCGCACACCATGAGAGTCCATTTATATAATATTACAGTACAATGTAAAACAATGGGCTTGAAAATCAAATCATTGTTTGCCAGAAGCTGAGAGTACGGTATAGCACCGACTACAAGGAAATAGGGAACGTCTCTGGTATGAGAGATTATTCTTTGTTTTTGTTTGTGTTTTCAGTGATAAATTACATAAGCATAACTAGTCTCAAAACCAACAGAATTGTATATCAAAATGGGTGAATTATGCCGTGTGAAAAGTATACTTCCATAAACATTACTTAAATTTTTTTCCCAGAATATCAGTGTCATCAGATCATGAGAATGTTCTAAATTGAGGTCATTTAGTTGAGCAAAGTAGCAGAAAAGGCACTCTTATCTTTAGAATTACACACTTAGAAGGATTTTTTTGTAATTGCCTGCGGGGATCCTGTTCCCAGTGTTGTATATAGACAAAGCACAAACTCAAAACACTCACTGCTATTTTAACGTCTCCATCAAAGAGCATTAAGCAAAAATCAAATGAAAATATATCAAAGTTCACCAGAGAAATAGGTGATCATTTTCAGCTCCAAAAGACAAAATGCCATCTCTGTCAAATAAGTCCAGACTCTTCCCTGGTCCCTACTCTGCTTCTCGCTTGAAAGCCAACGTCCCTTTGATTCAGTAGACAAAAACATATGCTCACTTTACATGGCAACAAGAAGCAGTGGTAACTATTTTTAACATATTCTACAATGCAGAAATGATGTTGCTTCCCATATCAGACAGAATTATCTCCAACCTGGTAACACCCAAGAAGAGGATTATAGCAGGAAAACCAGAGAGCAACACTTCTGCCAGACTGGAATTGTCCTCGACTATAGCCAAGGTTGAAACATAAAAGTTGAGATCATTTAAAACTTCCTGATTATTGTTTAATTCAGTGAAGCATATACTGAAATATATTAGATATTGGAAGGACATAAGGAAAAACATCGAGGTAATACACAAGGAAGTAATACTCAAATGATGAATATATCGCCAGACATAGTTGCATATACTTGCAACCCTAGCAATTAGGAGATTGGAGCAGCAGGCTTGTGAATTAAAGGCTAGACTGGAAAAGCTAAACTGAGTTACATAGGGAGTCTAATGTTTTTTGCAGTGGCTTTTCTAATTTATATATTTTCCTGTAGTGTATAAGTATTTTCTACAACCTCTCTTGCTGTGGAACAATCTTTGTACAGTAGAAATATGTATTACTCTCATTGGTTAATACAGAGCCGACTGGCCTATAACTGGTAGAAAGAGATTGGAGAGGAGATCAGGACTAGGAGGATGCTAGGAAGGACAGAGTCTGAGGAGTCACCAGCCAGACACAAAGGGAGCAGGAAGTTTAACAAATGAGGCAACAAGTCATGAGTCACATGGCAGAACTTAGATAAGAAATATGGGTGAAAAAGTTGTAAGAGCCACTTAGTAACAAGCCTGAGCTATCAGCTGAGCTTTTATAATTAGTATTGAGTCTCCATGTCAGTTATTTGAAAACTGGTGAGTGGGAAAGAAAAGTCTTCCTACACACTCCAGCATTTTTGCTGTCAATGTCACTGTCCAAGAAGTTTCCCAGTGAGTTTCTGGAAGGTCACCATCATCACTCCTCCTAGCTGAGACAGTCTATATCTACTAAGCAGTTGTTAAGATGCTAGTTTCTGTGCAAGCTCTTAAAAACTATTGTGGAGAGAAAAGACACGAGAGAGGACTGGGGGAAAATATGGTAAGAGCACTATATACATGTGTAAAGATGGCATAATGAAAGCTTGCCTGATACTTTGAACAACTAATATATGAGAATAAACAAAAATAACAAAATTCACTGTTCAGCTGCTCACTTAGAGAGGTTTTGCAAAAAAAAAAAAACTTATGTAAGTCTCCACTTTCTTCTGTATCCTTTACTAAATGCCAACATTTATGTAAGCCATACATTTTTTTTCTGTTTTTTTTTTTTTGAGACAGGGTTTCTCTATAGCTTTATAGACTGTCTTAAAACTCATACTGCAGAACAGGCTGGCCTCGAACTCACAAGGACCTGCCTGCCTCTGCCTCCCAAACGCTGGGATTAAAGGCATGTGCTACCTCCACCCAGAAATTCATACAATTTTTAATAACTGGAAAAACTTCTCTGTTAAATATTGAGATATTTAGCACATATTCCCAAGATTAAGAAAGGGATGGAACTAAGTTCTAATCAGTCTGTGGTGTTAGTGTTGGTGATCTACAGATGCTCGGGAACTGGGCTGTTATATAACTTCACTTATCAGTTCCAGGCTTCACCTGGGTAACAATTGTAAGAATATTGGATGTGTCTGTGTGTGTGAGTGTGTGTGTTTGTGTGTGTGGTCTCTTTTAATAACAATCTAGATAAACTATGAAAAAAGGATTCAAAGGTAATTCTCAAAGAGTGTTTATTTGTTTGTTTGTTTTGAGACAATGTTTCTCTGTGTAACTTTGGAGCTTGTCCTGGTACCCAGTGGTACAGAGGAACTTTGGGTGTCTGTCCAAGCAGTGAGCTGTCTCTTTCATTTCTAGAGTTTTGGAAATTGCTTACTTCTTGTTTACTTATGTAATATTATATCCTTCTGGAATCTTTGATGGAGTTGAATAATGGTTAGTTATAGTTATAGTTTTCCTTGGTTATGATAAAAGATAAAATAGATATAAATATTGTAACTGTAATTCTTACTTGATAACTGTTTTGTTATATGTAATTTTACTATGTTAAGGTCAAAGCCTTTCTTTTTGTTTAAACAGAAAAAAAAGAGAAATGATGTGGGAGGGTCATCTGTCTATGTGGTACTTTCATTGGTTAGTAAAGATACTGCCTTGGCCTTTTTATAGGCCAACCCTTAGGTGGGTGGAGTAGACAAAACAGAATTCTGGGAGGAAGAAAACAGAGTCAGGCAGACACCATGAGGTTCCGGCCTGAGATGGACATAGGTTAGAATCTTCTCAGTAATCTAAAACCCCGACGTGATACACAGACTACTGGATATGGGTTAAAGCAAATTGTGAGAATTAGCCAAGAGGCTAGAACTAATGGGCCAGGCAGTGTTTAAATGAATACAGTTTTCATGTAATTATTCCGGGGCTAAGCTAGCCCTGCAGGAGCCGGGTGGGAGGAAAAGCAGGCCTGCTCACCTCATCACTACACAGAACATGTGCTCTTTTGTAGCTGAATTCTGTTTCATTTTATCAGTGGGAAAAACATTTTATTTCCTTAAAGGTTCATATCTTCTGCATTGAAGCCCATTCTAACCAGCTCTCATGGTTCTACTTAAGTTTCATTATCACTGTCCCAGCTAGCCCTGCACTGTGTGGCTCACTGGTTTGACCCCATCTCATATAACCTTCGGTTATCCTCTTTACTGGTTTATGTATTTATATATGTTCAGATTTTAATATGTGATTTTGGATTCGACAGTTGCAGTTACATTATCCTGTTCCTCATTTTGCTCACCAAAACCTGATCCTTTCAGAGATCATTCCACTGAACTTCCTAACAACATCATTCCTGCTAGTACTTAAAGCAAAAAATATTGCTGGGTGGTGGTGGCACACATCTTTAATCCCAGCACGTGGGAGGCAGAGATGAGTGGAGGCCATTCTGAACTAGAGAGTGAGTACCAGGACAAGCTCCAAAGTTACACATTGTCTCAAAAACAAACAAACAAACAAACAAAAAACCCTCTGAGAATTACCTTTAAATCCTATATGAGACTTCACAGCCCAACCACAGTGACACACTTCCTCCAACAAGGCCATACCTACTCCAAGAAAGCCACACCTCCTAATAGTGCCACTCCCCATGAGCTTATGGGGGCCAGTTACATTCAAACCACCACAATACTTAAGTTGAAGAGACAATGGATGATAAGAGGACTTTAGGAAAGTATTTCTCAAGATGAATGGATTAGATGGATATAAAGACTGAAAATATACAGTCAGGTTTTTAATTGTCTTAATAAATAAGCACAAGTTGGGCACACCATTATAAATGCTTTATCACACTTTGAAACTATTCTTGTCCATTAGTAATTCTGCATTGTAAATTCAGTCTTTTCTTGCTCAAAGCATCTGAGAAAATTTAAAGTAATTGTCTGCTGATAAGAAAATTTCAGTTTTCATTTTTCTAAGTGTTTTGGTTTTATTTTTATTCTTGAAAAAAAATCTTACAGGAACGCTAACTTGACAGTTCTTTTCCCTCAAATCTTTGAAGATATTATCCTGTCTTCAGGTTTCCAGAGCTGTGATTGATAAAAACAAAACAAAACAAAACTCTTCACCCTTTTGTGATTCCTTTGTTGACAATTTCTTTTCATTATAGAAGTAGTTTTGCAATATTCAGTTTTTTCTTGGTGTTCTATGAAGTTGCTGCATGTATCTGTCTATAGGCTCATTTTTATTAAGCCCTCATTAAATTTGTTGATTTAAAAGAATCTGAAGAGTATTGTTTCACAGGAATATCCTTTGGAGATAAATTATGTTCTAAGCATGGTGGACTGATTTTGAACATAAGCAAGCATTAGGAAATAAATGCATAAGAAAATTAAAACCATCTGGTTATAATCATGAGGACCACAAAGTGTTCCAGATTAATGCACATCTATTGTCACACTTGCCAAAATACTACACACATGTCCTGTTTGTGTACATACTTACAAGATACATCTGTGGACCACATTCATCCTTCTGAATGTCTAGTAAATCTTACCTTGGCATTCAGTCAGTTTGTTCCTTTACCTGAATCATTTCCTTCCTATGAATCAATTCAAGCCAGAAAACCTTGGTTATTTTTCAATCTAGAGTGTTTATTATATCTATATGAACATATTCAAGCTCTAGAGACATCCCGAAAGGAAGAAACAAAGGTTAGGTTGTTCACAACCTGCTTGTCATTAATGGATCAGTCCCATACACTTGCAGGTATGTTTGGGCTTTTTGAGTTTATAAGTACATTATTTCCTCATTCCCTTTCCGCTCACTCCAAACCTTCCCACATAGTACTCCTTGCTCTCTTTCAGATTCACGCCCTCTTTTATTATCAATTATTGTTACATGCATATATGTATTTATGCATACCTATTATCAAATACATAAATACAACCTACTAAGTCTGTATAATGTTAATTGTATGCATATGTTTTCGGAGCTGATCATTTAGTATTTGATAACCAACGGGTGTTTTCCTTCCCACTCTCAGCATTCCTTAGTTTGTTGTAGTTCTTTGCATAGGGATGAGGCCTCACAAGCTTTCTCCTGTCCATGTTAGCATGTCTATCATTGTGTTTATTTAGCTTATGCTTAGGTAGTCATTTTGATGATGCTTTAAGAATGAAACGTCTGACATTACTAGGAGACATAATCTCACAGCAAATTTCCCAGTCCTCTGGCTCTTACAATCTTTCTGCCCCCTTCACACAATAATCCCAGAGCCTCAGGTCCAGCAGTTGTGTTAGAGGTTTCTCAATTGGGACAGGGCTTCTTAAATTGGCATTTTGATGGTTTCTATAATGATTTCTGTCTTTTTCAAAGAGAAGTTTTCTTGATGAGGGATAAGGACTAGAATTATCTGTGGGTGTAAGCACCAATATGTAGAATGTAAAGATTCTGCTGGTGGAGAAATATGATGTTTGCAGTGTCACTTCCAAGAGCCATGACTTCACGGCTGAGTAGTTGATCTTAGCTGGTACCAGGCATGATTTCCCTCCTGCAGAGTGGGTCTTAACTCCAATTAGAGGGCTGTTCATTATCTCCACATGGTTAATATTAAAACTACTTCTTAAAAAAAAAAAAACGATGAAGTTACAATTAGCTGATTTTGAAGTGTGTGTGTGTGTGTGTGTGTTGTGTGTGTGTACTTCTTTGTGGCATCAGAAGACAACCTCAGGTGTCATTCCTCAGTTATTCATGTTATGTTTTTGGTTTTTGTTTGTTTGTTTGTTTGTTTAGAATCAAGTTTCTCACTTTGGGAGCTCACCAAATAGTTTAGGCTAGCTGGGTAAGACCCAGGGTTTTTTCTGCCTCTATCTCTCAGAGCTATTTATGCCACCATGGAAGCTTTTAAAAATGTGGGTTCTTGGTATCAAACTCAACTCCTTATGTTTTCAAGTTAAACATTTATTGACTAAGCTACTTCATCAGCCTTGATTTGTACTTTAAATTTATTTTATGTAAATATTTTAGCATTTAACAATAATACCAGAATTCAGGAGACATATTTAGCAGTGAAGAGTAGATACTGCTTTTTCAGAGGATGTGTGTTTGGTTACCATTACCCATATCAGGTGGCTCAGAAATGACCTGTAACTCCATCTCTGGGAATATGATACCCTCTTCTGGCCTAAGTGGGCACTGCATGCACATGTGCATACACACAGACACACAGACACACACACACACACACCACCACCACAAATAAAAACAATATAAACCTTTTTAGAAGTTTAAGAATGTTGTACATCATGGTATTCACTTTTCAAGCTGAACATAAACTTGTGAATACTTAGGACACATTAAAATTTAATGTGTATTCACTATTTTATTAACATACAATAATTGCATAAAACGATGTTTTATTAACATTTTATTCACATGATCTACTTGATTAATTTTGATAAACATATGAGTTTCAACTAAATTGATTCATGAGTTATGTCCTCCAATGGAAGAATGGATGAAGAAAGTGTGGAATATATACACATTAGAATACTACTCAGCGGTAAAAAACAATGACTTCTCGAATTTTGCATGCAAATGGATGGAAATAGAATACACTATCCTGAGTGAGGTAACCCAGACCCAAAAAGATGAACATGGGATGTACTCACTCATAATTGGTTTCTAGAGATAAATAAAGGTCAGTGAGTCTATAATTTGATTTCCTAAAGAAGCTAAATAAGAAGGTGATCCCAATGAGTTATCATTTTAGCACATACCTGTTGAGCCTTTTCCTGGACTAACTAAATCCCAGCTAACAGCAAATAAATAGAGAATCTTGGGAACAGGTAAGAAAAAATGAAAAATATATTACCAAGAGGATTTTCTGAAATGTAGATATGGGATATATTTTCAATACACATGCATTTCTGTGAAGCTATTTTTATTCACTCCATGTGAAAATATATTAATTGAGAAATCTGGTAACATATGGCAATAGTCTGTCCTAATATCCCCAAATTGATAATTTTTCCAAATCCAGATGACTAATGTGTTGTTGTAGATGAAAACGTCCTTGAGTGTGAAGAACCTGTGTTCACCCAGGTCATGCTCATGGAGGATTCCTTCCAACTGAGGTTCCTTGAATCTTGCTGCCCCTCTCTGCTTCTCCCTACCTTTCATACACTCATATTGTATGTGGCACATGTGTATAAATTGCTGAAGTAAATACAAATATTTCAACTACTTGTCCTGTGTTAAAGGGAATAGAAGGCAAACAAAAGACGGGCAGAGCCACTCCCAAGCTTTTCATAATTTCAGCTTGATAATGAACTAATTTGAGATATTATCATGAAGCCACTAGGAACATTGAGTTTGGGAACAGAAAAATCCTATATTTATATACTGATTTAAATATTTTCTTAAGTTTCCTTATATATAAAGTGAGGAAGTTGTGCTTGAGATGTTATAAATAAAATGAAAATTAAGATTTACAGTGTGTCCACAGACCACTCTGCTTCTACAAATGCTGTAAAAGTCAGACATTCTGCTGTTTTCCTTGATCCCAGTGGTCCTCGACCTTCCTAATGCTGTAACACTTAAAATCATCTCTCTTGTTGGGGTACCATAAAATTGTTTTCATTGTAATTTTACCATTGCTGTGAATCATAATTAAACATATGATATCCAAGATATCTGATATACGACCCATAGGTTGACAATCATTGCTTTAATTTCATAAGCTTCAGAACCCTACAAAAGCTAATCCTTCTGTTGTGTTAATAAATATTCTCAAGGAAATTAAATATTATAAAATGTCTTCTGATCTCTCTTATAATCATTTATTAACATTTCCTTATCTTTCATATTTCTACATGTCACTATCTCAAAACAAACAAACAAAAAAATCAAGAATCCATTCTATCCAGATCCGATGTTGAGATCTGATGCTTTCAAGCCCTATTTGTATCCACACACTGGCATCTTTCCAAATTAGAATTGTTCATACATGATAAACTTTAATAAATAGTACTAAAATTATAACTTCAGCGCAACTTTTAAAATATATATTCATTCGTATTTTATGTGTTGTGTTTTGTTTCCATGTAAATATGTATACCACTTGCTGCAGTGCCATATGTAGGACAGAATAGTGACATGGGTGTCCTGGGTCTGGAGTTCCAGAGGTTGTGAGTCAACACAGGGGTGGGTGGCTAGGACCTAAACCAGATACTGCACAGGCAGCAAATGTTCTTAACTATTAAGCAATTGCTACAGTTCCTGCAGTGCATTTGCCAACTAAGATATTTTGTTTTATTTTATATTTCACGAAATCTTAAAGGCCTAACATGAAAATTTATGTACAGTAACAAAAATTAAATTCAGGAACTTTAATTGCGCAATTCCCTTGTGGGTTTTAATTATTGACTGGAATTTTTATCACTACATAATTCATCTAATGCTAGAAAGCCAAGCTTCAACTCAAAATATTGCTGCTTATTTTTGAATCCAATCTCTGGTTGAAGTTCACACTCAAACACGTTTGGTTATTGAAGACAGTTGCTCATGACCCCTAACGTCTCACGACCTTGGGATATCTTAACAGTTCTTACTTTATATTGCTTGGTGAACAAAATCATGGATAAAACTCTATCAAACTACTTAAAATAAGCTTTAATCTACTTATTTTTATTTTAAAACTCTGAGTTGGTATCAACTTAAAATACCATTTAGAATAACCCATTTGGTGGTAAGAAATAGCTAATACCTTTGTTTTATTGCTATGGCAAAATCCTATTGCAAGATTGATAATTTAGAATATATTTTAGTTTCAGTTCCTATACAGGCATTATAAATAACTCATCCATAAAGGCAAAAAAAAATTCAGAACAAATATAATTTTGTTAGTCATCAATGTGTGTTTTTATTGTGGACCCAGGATGAACACATTAGTAATTACCAGGATTAGATTATAATTCCTTAAATATCCCATTTGAAATACCATGAGGATTATGTCAAAAGTTCATTTGTTCAAACTCGGAAATGAGTTTCTTTTTTTTTTTTTTTTTTATGAATGTGACTTGAAAATGCCGCATTGCATCGACAGGAATCACAAACGCTGCAGAGCGTGCCCCAGTCACGGTGTGGAATGCTGTGTCCTGAGAAAGGAGCAGACTTCTCATGAGAACGCTGCAATGTCATTCCGGCTGCTCTCAGACCAGAGTGCAGGTGGCTCTACAAAGCATCCGCTTGAGGCTTTGTGTTTACACAGTTGCTGCTTCGGGATGGTATTGATTGGGGAGGCGACTAATAAAACAAGCAGTCTTGCTTTCATCTGTGAGCAGTTGGGGGCTTTGTGAAGACAAGAAAGTGGTTTTAATTAGGACATGTTCCCTTCATGTGTTTCACTTTTTAATTCTTTTTCCAACTTGACCATTCTGACTCACATCCTCCTTGTATTTCAGAATTTTAGTCCCTGTGCAACCCCCAGATGCTATGAAGGGAAACAGTTCTGAGAAAGACATCCATCCCTCCTGCGTCCTCTGATGAAACCTGAACATCAGTCAATCCCGTATTCATTCTTTTCCAGGACAATTCCTTTACATATGTTTTGAAACTGCGTGGATCAAAGAATATCACTTTAAAATAAACTGAAATTTGGAGCGAAAGACAAGAAAAATAATTTTAATCTGAGATGTTTACCCCTTTATATGACAGCCATGAATTCAGCAAAGGACAATGGGCCATGATCATTACTACCAATTCCTCACAAACACACTCGCAAACACACACACACACACACACACACACACACACACAATTTAGAAAATCTTTTTAAGCCCATCAGTTCATATTTTTTATCTTTCCTATTTTCTATAACTTTGTCATTAATTTGTAGTTTCATGTTCTTATACTTTTCTGATTGCTCTCTATTTCTATTTTATTCCTTTTTAAACTTTCAAAAATGCATCATTTATTTTCTAATTAATTTATATCCAAGAAAATTTAAACACAATATCCAGATCCCAGAGATAGACTCATCAGATAGCTACATAGACTATACTGTAAGGAAAAGGATGACTTGGTTTTTCCAGGGAAACTAAAAAATGCTTAAGGTTTGGGAAAGTGTTAAAATCTGACCACATAAATTAGAACACAAGCTGGGAATCTAAGAGTTCTCAGTGAGGGACGTACACTGTAATAGGGTTGATGTGATTACAAAAATGACAACCAGATAGGTATGAAAGCGATTAGCACATAATTGCTGTATTATTTGGCTCAAATAGAAGACAAGTCTTTCATTTATCATTCATTTACAGTGTAGCAGGAACGGCAAGCCAAAGACAAAATTCATTTTGATAGAACTGAAGCTATCTAGATTTCAAATATTTTAAGTATAATATAGTTTGTATAATGGGGTTCAATTAATTTAAAAGAACATGATCGAAGTCGTGAGGAAAACAGACAAGAGAGTATTTCCCTGGATTGCGAAGTGCAGTCCTTGTTCAATACGTACCTTTAGCTCAAAGGGCAAACATTCACAAGCTGCGGCTCCCCTACAAAACTCAGTGTTGTCTCCAGTGTGCAGAGCCCTGCTTCAGATGCTTGGTTTGTGTGCTTAATTTGAAAACTGGGAACCCAGAAGGGGAATTTTTTGGAAGAACATATTAAAGGAGGGGGATAGTAGCTTTTCAGCAAAACATAGGCAAAGAAGTAGAATACAGGTAGCAGAAAGGCGTAAGCAAGGAAAACCCCCAAAATAGAATAGTACCTTATGAGTCATTCATCAGGGGGGTCTTCCAAATAACACAGGTTATTGCCATTATGCACTATAACTACACAATAAGACCCTGTTGCTGACAACACCACAGACTTTGGGTATAGGGCATAAAGAAATCATTCTCAAATGAACTAAGAAACTTCCTCCCTGCTTGCTAGCCTCCAGAGTTCTGGAAGTTGCTGTTGCAGATGCACATGGAGAAAAGACATCAATAATCTCACCTCATGCTAGACCCTGTATGCTGCAATATCTACCTGGAAGGCAATGTTTTTATGGGGTGACTGTTTCTGGGTGGATTTGAGGCTTTTCAATAAAAAGTTATTTCATGCCTAGTGCTGTAGAAAGTTCATCATTAGGGAGATCATAGACCCAGCTTAGAACCTGCTATTATTATTTTTCTAAATGATCATGTTGTCAAATTGCCTTCCAAATATTTATATTTATGCCCACAAATCTGGACTGCTTTCAACTTTGATCAGAAAAAAATTCCCTTTGGCAGTGAATAGCAGTAATGCAGAGAGGTATAGCTGGTCAAAGTGCTGAGAAAAAGAGACAGCTCTAAGAGGAACATTTATATTAGCACCATCATCGCCAATGCTCAGAAAACATTGAAGAAAAGGATGCTGAATGTATATAAGATTTAGTGAATGGTGAGGAGTGTGAAATGCTGACTCCTGGACATGGCAGGACTGTTGCAACCATGAAGTCACAGTACCTGTGGTAGCCTTTACAAGACCTAAACAAGATCAAGTCAAGCCAATAAACTCCAAGAGTAGACAATCTCCAGACCTGTACTGATTTGTGGGCATAAACATAAATATTTGGACACTGTTGGCTTAGGCACTTCCAGCATCTCCAGTCTCTCCCTAGGACAAGGCTATATAGACAGTCCCAGGGACAGTTCTGACTTTTCATTAAGAAATTTGGTCAATTTTCTTTGAAATCATTTTTACTGTAAGCTTTCTAGCCAATTTCTACCAAGTGATGTCATCATGGAGCCCAGGCTGGCCTCAAACCTGCTATGTAGGGAAAGGTGACTGCTGCAATATCTCAAGTGCAATGATGACAGATGTGCATCCCCAATCTCTGGTTTATATCATGCCAATGCTAAATCTAAAGCTGCCTGCATGCCACTCTACCAACTAAGCTCCATTCTATGAAAAAAAAATAGCACTGTTTTATAAAGAAAATGTATGCTTCAGTCAAGTTGGTGATTGGCTCTTTGAAAAATTTATTTTCCTCTCAACAACAACAAAAATATTTTAAAAGAGGAATTTTAGCAATAGATATATGAAATTTCATTTCAATTATTTATCAGTTAGAATAAACAACATTGCCCTATTATGTGGAGAAAATGCTTTGGACTCTGATACATTAGCACCAGTGGACAAGCTACCTGCAACACTTAGAAGCAAGTTGCCTTCGACCTAGACTTCAAGCCAAGTGTCTTGACTTTGCATAAACTTCCCATAAATAGTTCATACTCAGCTTTGAAATCCCAACTCAAAAAGATCCCAGCAGTGGTACCATGGCTATAAATCATCAGAAAATAAAACTTAAAGGAATGTTCATGCATAGTTGGACAGTTTAAATTATTAAAGTAGATAAAAAAGAGTGTAGAACATATTTCAAAAGTCCACTGGGGGGAAAAACAGTCTCATCTAGAGGCTTTGTTTGTTTTCTCTACTCATTTCAAAACTCTGCCTGAAATATCAAGAAAACATTCTCAAGAGAGAATGGGAAATATGTAATATTTGAGCTAAAATAGTTTGCCCAGAATACATGACTTCCTTTGCTGTTTACGTAGTTTAGTAGATTTTCACGAAGTCACTGCCTAAGTCACCCAGGAAATGAGAGAATTTCCACAGAAATAACATGCAAAGTTTACATAAGAAACAAGTTTTGTGAACCAGTTGGGGAGCAGCCAGCTCCTTCTGCATCTGCAGTGGTTAGGACTACAGTCTCACTCCACTCTGCCCCTTCCTGTAAGGCTGTGGAAGCAACTGCACACCATCTGTAAGAGGATGCCTAAAGCATCTATCATTCCTCGGTGACCAAAGTACTCAGAGTGGTCTAAAGAGATCTAAGAAGACAAAAGTGGTACACAAATAGTTGGCTTTGCAATTTTCTCCCATCCCAGCCTGCCCTCATGGGTCCACACATATACAATCACTTGTTCTCATACTCAAGACTTCATTCTTTTTTGACATCAGCTCACAAAATCTCTAATTGGCTTTCCCAGGAGTAATAGAGCAGTGTGTTATGAAATTATAACACTAAATATAAATAAAATATAACAGCACATAGATAAGTCTAGTGACCCACCTCAGTTGTTATTCAGCCCTCACTGCTCTTAGCAGAAAATGTTGTAATACTATATGAAAATCTTAAGTTATGATCTTTAAAAGTGAACTCTAACAAATAGAATTCCAATTCTAATTAGATTTTTATTCCAAGTACTTGGGAACCAGTTTTGGAGAAACCTAATACTTAAAGATAGACTACATCTCTACTTATATGCAAAGACTTCTCTTAAAACCAGTGTTTTAGAAATCATTGCCACAAATGCCTAGGTGCCCTGCATTCCAGTCTTCATCAGAACAATAATTTTGCTAAATGTTATACACCAGGAACACCATGCTATGACACTGTCAATTTCTATACCTGATTCATGGGTGGCAATTTTCAGGCCATGAAAAGTTAGCATTATTTAAAGTCTTTGTTGATTTATTGGCTTCCAAGACACCTCACTAGGAAATTAGTGTTGCCTGAACTTTTAATTATTCGGAATCATATTGATTGTGAGCAGAAACCAAATGTAGTGCCTGTGTTATTTTAAGTAACAAGCTTACAATTCTGTGAGCAATAAAGACGAATCCATGAGCAGCCTAGGAAGGAACTCATTTTAAAAAAGTCCTAGATGTCAGTTCTAATCAGAAGTGGCCCTCTCATGGTTGCTTGCAGGCAGCTAACTCGATAGCTGCTGATCTGGGAGATTTTCTTGACTGGCTATAGCTAGAGCTTCCAGACTTTGAAAAATCAATACCCATTTTCTAAAGGGCAAGTAGGTTGGGTTGAGAGATATGTGAAGAGTTTGATTCAAACACCACTAAAATGCCAAATTTCCAAAGTAAGAATAATATCCAACATTTTAAAGATTGCTTAGTATATGCCAGGCCTTTAAAAACATGTTCTCTAGTTTAGCACAAATTGCCTTAAGTTATTTGAATTTACAGATAAAGGGAAGAAAAACTCTCGTCTAGGGATGCAACTCTATCTGGTTAAATTTCTTCACAAACAGAACCACACTCACATATACACTCTGACTTCAACACTCCCGCAGCTGAGCATAAAGGGCTCGGCCTTTTTCCTCATCACTGAATGAAAACCACATGTAGTCAATCAACAGGGTCCATCCTCCTTAGCAGTGGTTCGCAATCTTCCCAATGCTATGACCCTTTAGTATAGTTTCTCATGCTGTGGTAACCCCCCAGCCATGACATTATCTTTGTTGTTACTTCATGACTGTATTTTTGCTACTGTTATGAACCGTAATGTAAGCATTTTTGGAGAGAAAAGTTTGTCAAAGGAGTCGCAACCCACAGGTTGAGAAACTATAGTATGTGTTTTCAACTTCAGGCCCAAATAACAAAGTAGACACACAGAAAAGCAGTCTATCACAAACTAAAAGGTATTCTAAATTATCTATCAAAATTGTTCATTTTTAATAACAGCAAAATATAGTTCCAGATTTTAGGATGTCAGTATTTCCTTTAACCTTTCCATTCATTACACCCTAGTCCACAAACACATGTCTTCAAATAAGGCTGGTAATTTTGGTCCTATCTCTAGTCCATCTCCCTTTGAAAATTATAATGTGCCACAATCAACGTTGTGGTTGATGACTTAAAGATATTCAACATATCCAGTATTTGTGTCCTACAGTTACAAAAGGACAACTGCCATTATCGTATTTTGTTTTCTGCTCTTTGTTTTTCCGGTTTCCATCTGTTTAGTCCAACTTTATTTATGTTGTGCTGTTCACTATAAAGGCCAAGCCATCTACAGACTACGTATGTGAGAACTAAGCATTACATCAAAAGTAGTTCCTAATATTCCATGTCTTGCCACTGCAAGAAAACGTTTGTACTAGATCAAGGCTCTTAGAGGTTAGGACTTGGGAAGCAAATAAGGGAATAAAAACCAGGAAACAATATGGACTAATAGATATGTTGAATACATAGCAAGTGTCAAATCCACAGTTTATGAACAAGTAATCCACTGCATGTCAGCTATGCCTCCATAGAGCCATGTAAAAAAAGAATGAATCAGGAAGTTGAAAAGGAAACAAAGAAAAGGCAGAGACAGGAAGAGGAGTAGATGCTTCATTTCCTAAAGAAAAAGCAAATATGACTTCAATTAGGAACAAAACCAGTAAATGCCCAAATACATATTCACTGTGCTCTAAAAAACAGAGATGGAAATTTAAGAGAAATGAGTTAGGCTCAAGGAAGTAAGATCTTTGGCTTTCCTCCAAATTAAATAGAATAGAAATCCACATTAATGAGCCTGTTTGTGATGAACTGGGGCAAATCTTGTGATTTGTGTGAGCTCGCTCACCAACTTCATTATCTTAATGTAATATACAGTGAAAATATCGCCAACCACAATTACAGTTAAAATGGAAATGCTCTGGCCATCTGTCTGAACCTCTGAAACCTGTATCATGCCTCATGGTTTAATTTAGCTTGGAAAACTATGCAAAAACAGTCCTTACTCTGTGATAGAATCTGTATTGGTCATAATGTAAAGATTAAAACCAAGCAGGAAATCTTTACTCTTCTGTAGGTTTTAACATAATTGGAATATTTTCTTCCCTGCAATCTTAATTTCTTCCACAGACGTCTATCCATCTCTTTTCACTAAATAGGACACCAACAGGCAACAAGACAAGAGAAAAATGAAAACAAAAGTGATTTTGACTAAAAGAAAACATGAGCATTATCTAAGGAGCAAAGAACCAGATTCCAAACATTTCAGTGTCCTTAATTCATAACAGGCCATTCTCATCTGTGAAAGTAATACATATTGTTTTTATCAGCTCCCTTCTGTCTCTTTGAGTCTCTATTTAGCTACATGAACAAATACATGCCTAGGAAACAGAATTTGTAATCCAAATTTGCTTGGCCAAGCTAAGCCTCTAGCTAAAATATTCTCTTTGTTTTTATACTGATATGAATATAAGCCAGTTTCTATCATTTTCTCTCACACAGTGTACACTGAACTTAAGTGTCAACAACAACTTGTGTGTTGTGTGATTTTTTTTGCCAGTGGAGAATGAGAATGAATTAGAAATAGTCCTGGCACACGTGTATCATTATTGGTGGGTGAGATCTGATATGGTATATTTGGTAAATTATCACTGCCTTTGTTTGAAGAACATTTTCCAGCAACCAGGACCCTGAGATGCTTAGGTATCCCCGAAAATCAAGCAACTTATGTGCCAGTGGGCAGCAGACTGGGAACTCCAAGTCTTTGCTCCCACACTTCACCAGCAGTTACTAAATATTCATAACAATACCACTAATTATTATGTGAGTTTCTTTTTAAGTGCCTTAGGAGACCAGAAGGTATGGTGACTAGTTTTCACTCTGAAGACAAGCAATTGAGACTCACTCTTATAATACTGTCTTCTTATTTTTATTGTCACAATAACAAGAAAAAAGCTGCTAGTATGTTTGTCTGTCTTTAGAAATATAGGTGAAGTAAGAGAAAAGTCTCTGCTCAGAAGCCTGAGGCTGTGGCCTTCATCTGCAACCAACAGTTCTGGCTCAAAAAGAACCAGTTCAACTGACTCCTGGCATTGGAGTCTCTGCTCACTTTGAAAGAAGACAGCCATCATCCTAGTAATGCTCCATTATTATGATTAACACCATGACCAACTTGGGGAAGAAAGACTTTATTTGGCCTTCCCATCAGTTGATAATGGATGAAAGTCAGGGAAGGAAGTATGGAGGAATGCTGCTTACTGGATTGTTCCCCATGGCTTGCTCAGCCTTACACAACCCCAAACCACCCACCCATAAGTGACACCATACACAGTGGGCGGGGCCTTTTCACATTAACTACTTGCCAAGAAAATGCTCCACAAATGTACACACAGCCATTTCTGATAGAGACAATGCCTCAGAATTAGCTTCCTTTCTTTCTTTTTTTCAGATATGTCTAGGTTTGTGTAAAGTTAACAAAACTAGCTAGAAAGCTCTGAATTTGAATGATCGTAGATGAGCATGAATACATTTCAAAAATGTTTTCAAACACAGTGATGGCTGCAGTCAATTTTACAAAACTACAGTTGAACTCAGATTGCATTGGCAGTGATCTTTTTCATTCTGATGTACTTAACTACACTTAGAGATGGCAATAAAAAGACAAGATCTTAATCAAACATTCTTCTTAGGAGGAGACTTTATAGATGTCCACGAACTTTGTACCCTCTATATGTACTTTGGAATCTGAAAATAACACAGGCAGAATTTTAAACAAAAAAAGGGGGGACAATACTTGAAGCCTGATCCTTAAAAGCTCTGCCCGATAGGAGAATCTACTGTGAAAAAATAAACTATACTTTACACAGTATTAAAATGATAGTTACTTAAAATGTCTGCAATTATATAGGACTCAGAAGGGCCACCCCCCACTGTGTTCCACTCAAATGAATGGAATGCACATGGTTAAATTACCACCTGCAGCGTGTGCGAGCGGACAGTATACGCAGCTGTCACTGTAGCCCTGTAATTATGAAAGTATCTTTCCACTGTTGTACAATTAGCAGGCCCTATCTTTCTTTCTCCCACTAGGTAATGTTTTTGCTGGTATCAAGAGCACATGACCTCCTCTACTTGTTAAGGTACTTGTGTCTCAATTGAACATAACCAATCTAGAGGGTGGGGCTCTCCCATCTTCAACATCATTTGAAGGGTGCTTTTAAAACATTTTTATAAAAATGAAGAAGACTGCCTGTCTTGTTTCAGTTACCTCAAATAATAGAGGAGTAAACTCCAACTTGGATCTCGCCTCTCTCCCTATCTTACAGCTCCTTAATTCTTTGCAATACAAAAGTAACAAAAAAAAATAAATAAAACTTTCTGTCTATGGTTTGTACTTACCTTTGACCTCTGATCTACTTTTGATACTGAAAAATCTTCTCCAGGACTAATTGCCATCACTCCTTTCATCTTTAAGCTTCAAATTGTCAGCTTCTAGCCGTTGCAATCCTGAACTCCCAATAGCTGCAGTTGCTATTGAATTTAATGGGTCAAAAAAAAAAAAAAGTTAAGAATGTAGGAAAGGCATTTGTAAGGAAGAAAGGAGACTGACAGGGATGGAGGGAGAAAAGAGAGCTTGAGGGTGAGAATAGTCAGAACACATAGATGAAATTGTCAAACAACAAATTTAACTAATAAAATCAGCATATCTGCACAATATAAAAGTGAGGATCAGATGCAAAAATTTGATAAGCATGACAAAAATTAACCTAGAAGCTATTAAACTTTTAAAAAATTGAAACAATTTAAGATTACTGAGAACTGGAAGGTAAATCAAAACTTAGATTATTCTGATTAAATCATGATAACAAAACCAAAAACAGTTGGGCAGTGGTGGCTCAAGCCTTTAATCCCAGCACTCAGGAGACAGAGACAGGTGCATCTCTCTGAGTTTGAGGCTAACCTGATCTACAAGAGCTAGTTCCAGAACAGCCAGGGCTGAAACACAGAGAAACCCTGTCTCAAACACATACACACACAAAAAAAACCTCCTACAGCTTTGCCTATGTCATCAGACACCTAGCCCCAAAAGTAAGTGCTGATTGAAGCATGGACTACAGACCCTCCCACTGTGGGAACAGAGGTGGGCATTTTACTGAATAAATAAAGTAGCTTGTGTAGTACATGCTTCATTACTGTTAATATACTTCTATTTAAATTCTGGAATATACTAATTTCATTAAATATTTAGCATATATATGAATATATAACATTTATAGGAAACCAAGAAGAGTCATCTGGGGCACTGGCAGCCAGTAAATTAAATATTTAAAGTGAGCAAAGTTCTAGAAAAAAAAGTAAATTTCAGAAGTTAAACATCACATACCAGTAAAACTTGTATTTCTGTAGCAAGTTTGCCATTAGAAGGCACCAATAAATGAATATCATTTGTGCTTTCAGATATGATCCTTCCTAATTCTGAAAGAAATACAAGTACTATATGCAAATTTAAGAGACTTATCATTATTTTACAATTTCACCAAAATTGTTCTATCACTTTTTTGTCATAGACAAAAGACAAATATTTTCAAAATTACTGGAGAAAAAAAAACAGGCTGTTTTAGGCTTTTATGGGTGAAACAAACAAGCAAAGCAAAAAAAGACTCTTAAAATTTTAAGGGGATCAGGGATCAGCAAGATTGTTGAATTGTTGTCAAGCCTGATGTCCTGGTCCACACAGTTTAAAAAAAAAAAAAAGACCTCTCCTGAAAGTTGTTCTCTGCCCTCCACATGTAAACAATAGTAGCACATCTGCCTGCACCCGAGGGTAACACACACACACGGACATACACATGCACACTAAATAGTATAGACATAAAATGTTAAATATGGCTGTCTGAGTGAGAAATGCCCCCATAAGCTCATGCATTTGAACACTTGTCCCCTTGTTAGTGACACTGTTTAAGGTTATTTAACTGCTAGGATGTGAACCTTGCTGAAGGAGTCATGTCATATGAGGCAGGCTCTGAGAGTTTACAGCCTCCTCACACTTCCAGCGCTCCCTCTCTGCTTCCTGTGTGCACGTGAGACATGATTTCTAGGGTTCCTCCTCCTGCTGCCTAGCCTTCCCCATTTATGGACATCTTGCCCTCTGGAACCATAAACCAAAGCAAACTCTTCTACAAGCTGCTTTTGCTCATGATATGTCATTACAGCAACGAAGAAAGCAATTGATGCAATAAATGAATGTAGTTTTTAAAGAGCATGTTTTCGTGTTGCTTCAGAGAAGAACGTCATAGGTTTAGGACACCGAAATTTGACATGCGGTGTCTACCTAAAAATAGCTAAATTGTCACAATTAGATGACAGGTCTCTGCATATGTGACAGTCCTCGCTTCTCAGTGGTTTATCCCTATTACAACAATACAAGACACATGATTAGTATCCTGACTTTTAGATGAAGACTCTGTGATTCAAGGTCACTTAGTAATTCTCACAAATCAAATAACTAGAGTTTCAGGAAGGAACTGCATGCAGTGTCTGACTTATGGCATTATTTCCATTCATTAGATCATAGAATATTGAAGCCTTACCTCAAGCTGGCTCAGTCAAGACTGGTTTTTGTTGGGTTTTTCATTTATTCTTTGAGAATTTCATGTTCACTACATTTTGATCACATTCATTTCCTACTGCTTCCCTTTAAGTCCTTTCAGACATCATCCCACCATATCCCCATCTCAACTTCATGTCCTTTTGGTTTTTATTTTTTACTACCAAATGAGTCCAATTAATGCCTTCCTATATGGACAATCTATGGGGGGCACACCCTGAAGAGAATTGACTCTCTTTTCCCTGATAGACATCCATCAACTGCCACTAGCTCCTCAGCTAAAGGGCGCGTGGTGAGGAAGCCCTTCCCTATCCCATGCCTATATTGACTGTGTTGATCTTTTGAAGGTCTTGTGCTGGCAGTTACAGCCACTGTGAGTTCAGGCAGTGGACTTCCATGTCCACAATACACTGTTTTGGAGCTGTCCTCCCCAACCTCTGACTCTTAAAATCTTTCTACCCCTTCTTCTGTGATGTTCTCTGAGTCTTGGCAGTAAAAGGTATGATGCATATTTTCTCTGTATTTTGACAGGTTGTCAAAATACAGGTCTCTATTAACTATCACCAACACTTCAAAACAAAGCTTCTTTGATAAGAGCAGAAAGATTCTCTGAACTATAGGTGTAAAGACAAATATTTGGAAGGTAGTTCAATACATTCAGCAAAATAATAGTATAAATTCTCCCCATAGGCCCAAGCTCTGTTTCTTGGCCAGGTTTTTTCTTGGCCAGTACTTTTGCCTTCTTTCTACTGGTCTTTTATAAATTCGCACTCCTTAATCAGCCCTGATACCACTTCCTATGATGCAGTCAGCTCTGGTCTTTGCAACCCCTGAGCCAGTGAGGAATTTTTACTTAACACACAGGAAAAATGCCTTAGTGCAAACAGGCCTGAGTCCAAAGGCTACACCTAAGTTACAGAAATGTCAACTTTGTCTTCAAGAGTCTGTCACTCTGTCGCTTGGATCTCCGCTTCTGTGCTCACTTCACTTTCAGCCCTGCAGTGTCTTCAAGGCTCCCAGGAGCCCAAGGCGATGTCCCCAGTTAGTCCCTTGGGAAACTGAGGATAGGGAACCTGAACTGACCCTATCCTATAGCATTACTGACGAATATCTTTCATATCACCATAGAACCTTCATCTGGTGATGGATGGAGATAGAGACAGAGACCCACACTGGAGCACTGGACTGAGCTCCCAAGGTCCCAATGAGAAGCAGATGGAGGGAGAACACGAGCAAGGATGTCAGGACCACGGGGGGTGCACCCACCCACTGAGACAGTGGGGCTGATCTATTGGGAGCTCAC
>NW_026067975.1:5784411-5961383 GCF_014885135.2 Alexandromys fortis | reverse complement strand
TGGGAGGGGGAGAAGATTGGGGGGAGGGGGAGGGAAATGGGAGGCTGGGAGGAGGCGGAAACTATTTTTTTTCTTATTCTCAATAAAATAAAAAAAAGAAAAAAAAAGACTATAATGTGGGTGCTTCTAATTCTACGTTTTAACTTACATCTTAAAAGCTTGAAAAGGTAATAAAAGGTGCTCGTCTTTCTGTCTTCCTCAGCAGTTTAGATAATGTAACCTTTGCTAAAATGATGAAACAGTCCTTCGATGAACCAAGTCTGATCATTGAGTTCCTCCAGGATGGGAATATCAAAATATCAGGAGTGTTAGAACAGCAAATGACTCGGAATGAGAAATGTTACCATGTCTGAGACAGCATAATCTCACAAAGGAGCTACACATATCATTTTAGACAGTCTAAGAATACGGAAAGTTAATGTATTAAGTGCAAAATATTATACCTTATGCAACAACATATTTGAACTATTTTCATTTCAAGATATTATTGACATAATTTATATTAAAACCTTTTTCATTTTAGGTAAATTTGGAGTTAATTTCCAAAACCCATCATTGTGTTTACTCTACAGTATAATCATAAGTTAAATATTTAACTGCCAAACTTTTGTCTCCACCTGCCTCCCCAGCAGGTAAAGTGCTTGTGTTACAGAGGAAGGACCTGAGTTCAGATCCCCCAGAAATCACACAAGGCCAAAAGCTAAAATACCTGTCTTTAATCTAATGGCAAGATGGGAGGCAGGTGGAGACAAAAGTTTTGCAGAAGCCCTTGGTCATTTAACCTGGGATCTGCAGCAGCATATACAAAGGTACTCTCTCAAACAAGAGCAAGGTCTGTCCTTTGACCTCTATGTATGCAAACAATGTGGCACAAATGCACACATGAGTGCATGCACACACACAAACGCACACACAAACGCACACACACACACACACACACACACACACACACCAGACCTACACAGTTTTAAGAATCAACCTTCAGTCATGCTTGCTTCATTTAAGGTGCTATATTGCAAGGAGGGCCCGCTTGTTTATCCCGGCCTCCCCCAAAATAACCACACCAAAATTGTATTAATTAAATCACTTCTTGGCCCATTAGCTCTAGCTTCTTATTGGCTAACTCTCACATCCTCATTTAACCCATTTCTATTCATCTGTATATCGCCACATAGCAGTGGCTTACTATCAAAGATTCAGCACTTCTGACCCTGGCAGCAGCTCCACAGCATCTCTCTGACTCTGCCCTTCTTTGTCCCAGCATTCAGTTCTGTATTCCCTGCGTACCTAAGTTCTGCCCTATCAACAGGCCCAAAGAAGTTTCTTTATTCACTAGTGAAAGCAACACAAAGACAGAAGGACCTCCTACACCAGTGCTAATACTTTTTATTTCAGTGGGAAGTATTTGCTTTTGGCTCTAAGTGGCCAAGTTCAAGGATGCTAAATGTCTTGCAATGAATAGCATGGCCTTGACAAGAAGTCTTTCTCTAACCAGAAAGCACCAGTGAGAGCACACTAGTGACATGAGAAAGAAAACAATGTCCGGATTTGCAGAGTTTAACAAGTGTATAACATAAACACTCCTTTCATGACTAATTTCACCTTATTAAACTGACATTAAAAACACAGAGGGATAATAATTACTTGATTAGTGCAGCTTTCAAGATCTATAAATATATTTTATTACTTCAATATATACAACAAAGTCATTGTGATGATTATTTTTGCCTGACAAAAGATGACCATGATAGGGAAAATCAAATTAAAGACTAATGTAGACTATTAGTTTCTATTTTAATTTTTATCAAGAGCTAGACTGTAGCAATAAAAAACTGATGCAAGTGTGCGCATACATATATGTGTACATATTTGTCATAGCAATGAAATATAAATCACTGACAAATGCTCTGGAGGAATAATTTTTTTGAAACAGAGTTATTTTCCCCTCAATTTCCTAGTACTGGCTGGAAGCAAAACATGTTTCTCATTCTACAATATTCTCTTTCTATATAAAACTTCTCATTTTATCTCAAGATAATATCTTGTAGAAGTTACCCTATCTATAATCTAAAGCTCATAAATAGGAAGTGTCTAAGTGCTATATATGAGAGAGGTTCTAATTTCAAAATATTAGGTGATTGTAAAAACACAAAATGAGTTCCATAAATGTCTAAATATTTCAAGATTTCATGAAAACAGTACATGGTTACGTGATTTTCAAGTAAACTTATTTCTATTTAAAAATCTGAAGTATAACTGAAAAGCACTTATGGTAGAATAAAATGTAAAAATGGCTTAAAATACTTGAAAATGGAAACAAAAACTCCTTTTAATGAGAACATAGCAGCTTATCTTTTGAAATTACTTCTGAATTAAGAGAAATATATTTGGATTTTATCACATTTGAAATATGTGCATATTTTGAAATAGTGTAGTGATATTATAGTATTGTTCCTTTAAGAAGTTAAAAAATGCATTAAGGCTGAAATTCATTTCCAGTAGTGTCAAAATAAAGTACATGTTATCTTGAATCTCGAGAAGCAGGATTATCAAAAAGAAAAACAGAAGCCTTAAAATTATGAAACAAAATACATGCCTTCATGGAAAAAGCACAAAACACGACATCTTAATGCCACCTATTGTTTAAAATGGGGTTATGCATTAGAAATAATCCCCAAATTGCATACAAATAAATGGGCATTATAACTTGTAGTCACTCTAAGAACAGACATGCATACACTCAGATACACTCAAACCCTAGACACTTCCGAAAGGTTTATATCACTTAAATAATTTGTTCAATAAAAGGAGAAAATTGGACCTCCAGAGTAAGAGCAAAATCAAACCATGGCAGAAAAAAGAAAAAAATCACCCTGTAAAACTTATCTTGGTGTCAACTTTAAATTAATGATCTTAAATATGTGTTACTTCATTAAATATCAACTTAGTTAGAAACCACACCTCCCCTATACGGACACCGGATTAAAGAGTCACAATTACAGTCTAAGAGGAAGGTGTGATAGCCAAACTTGCCACAAGATGGAGACATTTCACCATTAAAATGCAAATAAGCCCATCCTGGAGAATGGAAATTTCCCCCTTAAAATTGAAATGTGAAGCAAATGCCTTTCCTTTCCACCCATAGTAAAGTGACTACTTGAACCCACATTATCAATCCTATTTTATGGCCAAATGTGCCAATTTAGACACACCATTTAGTTTAAGTGAAAACTTTTTAACATTTGTATAATCAATATAAAATTACAGTAGATGCGATTTACCAGCCATTGCTGAACACTGGGACAGTGAGCTGCACTTTCCAAATCCCTACTAGACTGACACCACACTCAATGGCTTCCCCAAACACATCTATCCTGGTGGGATAATCCTACTGAACGCCTTCGGGACCACGCCGCTGTTCTTGTCATTGAGACTGCAAATAGCTCAATGTTCTGTAGAAAGCTGATTATGTTACAGTAGAAATGCCTATAATAGACAGATAAGACATTCTCCTGACAGCTAGGGACATGTTCCATAAGAAACATCTCTGTTCGTGGTATTACTAACAATTAAACAATTAATTTTCACACACACCTATCAAGTAAACAAGCTTCTATAATCCTATAAAAATATTCTTATATTTTTATAAATATGAGAATATAGAAAATATATAAGAATCATCTTATATAGTGAGAATTACCTGGGTTAATCCCAGAGAATTTAAAAGAACAATTATAAAAAAGATAAAAGAGTTCAAGGAGTTCAAAGAGAAGAGGATTAAACACCAGAACACTAGAGTACACTCAAAGAGGATAAAAAGAAACACATTTTTGAAGTCCAACAACCCAAACATAAGAATAAATAAAAACCAAGAAGGTAAGTCTTGATGTCAAAGTGAATTCACTAAAGACATAGAAATGGGTTAGATCAATATGTAAGAGCTAGCCAATAAGAGGCTGGAAATAATGGGCCAGGCAGTGTTTAAAAGAATACAGTTTCTGTGTAATTATTTTGGGTATATGAAGAGAAGAGAGGAGAGGGGAGGGGAGGGGAGGGGAGGGTAGAGGAGAGGAAGGAAGGGAAAGGAAAGGGAGAGGGAGGGAAGGAGGGAAGGAGGGAAGGAAGGAAGAAAGGATAGAGGGAGGGAGGAGAGGAGAGAGGAAGGGAGGAAGAGAGGGAAGGAGGAAGAAAGGAGGGAGGGAAGGAGAAAGGGAGAGGGAAATCCCAATTAAAATCCCCATGACACTATAATATTCTTTACAAAAATCAAACAAAAAAGTTTATATGATAGCACAAAAGACCCTAAATGGCCAAAGTAATACAGAGCAAAAAGAATAATACTGGAGAAGTAACAATATCAGATTTCAATTTATATTTATATTACAGCTATAGTTTAAAAGCCAACCAACCAACAAAAGAAAACAAAACAAAAACACATAAGCACACAAATAAAAAAAAATCTGATATTGACACAAAAGCAGAAATACAGGTCAATGGATCGAAAATAGAATACCCCTCCCCAATAAGAGTGCTCATAATTATAGTTTTTGATATTTGGAAAAGATACCAAGAATACACAGCATCTTCAGCAAATGATGCTGGGAAAGCAGATATCTAAAGAAGAATTAAGTAGACCTGTAACTATTACTCTGCGAGCGTGTGCGTGCATGCACGTGCACACACACACACACACAATCTAAATGGAAACAAATACCTCAGTCTGTAATCTGAAAAACTGAAATCTCTAGAACAAAGTGGAGATGTTGCCTTACAAGGTGTAGGTGCCAGCAAAATTTTCTGAACAGCACTTCATTCGCTCAAGAATTAAGGCCAACAAATGGGAACACACAAAGCTAGAAATTTAGTTCAATAAAGGAAATGATTATCCAGCAACAAGGAAGCCTATACAGAAATGGGGAGAATATTTGCTGACTATACCCCTTGTAGAAGATTAATATCCAGTAAACATAATGAACTGAAAAAGAAAAGGGAATCCATAAAACAATTTACCCAATAAAAAAAAAAATAGGCCATAGTTGTGACCAGAGAGTTTTCAGGTGAAATAAAAATGGCTGAGAAATATCTTCAAATGTTCAACATTCTTTGCAATCAGGGAAATATAAATTAAAACTATTTTGATAGTTCATCTTACCAGAGTTAGAATGGCTAAGATGAAATATATCAACTGACAGAAAATGCTGGCAAGCATGTGGGGAAAATAAAACTTTCATCACCTATTTTTTTAATTGCAAATTGGTTCGGGTACCATAGAAATTATTGTGGAGTATTCCAAAGGGAAAATAAACAAACAAAAAAAATAAAAGCAGTTCTAATACATGATCCAGCTACACTACTTGTTGATTTATAACCAAAAGACTTGATATCCTACACTACAATATAACTATGTTGATATCCTACTTGCATGACTATGTTGATTTTTCTTCTAGTAGAAATAGGTAGGAAATGCAAGGAGCCTAGCTAACCATGCTTCAACTGCTGGATGGATTATAAAAATGTCATCATATATAGAATGGAACTATATTCAGACATAAAGGAAATGAAGTTGTGAAACTTGAAGGTGAATATTGGTACTAGAAAATATACAGAGTAAAGTAACCCAGACCCATAAATACAAACACTGCCTTTCTCTTTTACTTGAAGATCCTAATTCTGAATGATTAGACTTGAGTATACAATACAGAATAACTGCAGGAGCTAGGAAAATGGAAAGGGACAATGATGGGAAACATGAAGAAGGAGATCTGGAGAGGGAGGTGATATGACAGAGATCAATGAAAATATCAGTGGAATCAATTCCAAAACAGTTTTAATTTATGTTTCCCTGATTGCAAAGGAAGTTGAAAATTTGAAGATATTTCCCAGCCATTTTTATTTCATCTGAGAATTCTCTGGTCACAACTATGGCCTATTTTAACTTAACTATAAAATACTGACAATTAATATGTGTGCTTCCCACATATTAATTGTAATATGTAAAAAGTCATAAAACTCTGTGCAGAGAAATTCATTTTACATGCAACATTAAGTATACACACACAGGACTTGGTGTTTATCCTATTTAGTTACATAATCTACACAGAGACATATAGTGAGAAAGACAGAATTATGTCTTCTGTTTTTTATATATGCCAGATATATTAAATAATATGTTAGTAGAATATTATAACTTTTTATATTCAATATAACTTTTCAGAGTTATATCTGCAGACAGATGCAGGTTAAGATCTTTCCTGGTAAGCCAGCTCGTGGTGCTACACAGAACATTAGAAATTGGTTAGATCAATATGTAAGAGCTAGCCAATAAGAATTTGGAACTAATGGGCCAGGCAGTGTTCCTGCCGCCCAGCTACCAGTATGGCTAGCTTACGCCCCAAAATAATTACACGGAAACTGTATTCATTTAAACACTGCCTAACCCATTTCTTAACCTGCATCTGTTTGGAGCAGGAGAATCATGGTGACTCCTGACTCAGCTTCTTTATCCCAGCATTCTGTTCTGTCTACTCTGCCTACCTAATTTTCTCTCCTATCAGAGTCCAAGGAGTTTCTTTATTACTTAACCAATGAAACAACAGATAGAAAGATGACCCTCCTCCATCAAGCATAAAAACAAATAACTCACTAATTTATCATAATTTGGTTTCATGTATTATAATGAGGGTTATTTAACTACTCTTTGCAAGACATTCATATTAGGGAATCACCCTTTCCTCTAGTTCCCTTTTTTATGCTAACTATCCTGTTGTTTACTATATTCCACACATGGTGTTGAAAACTTCAAATATTTACAATGCAATTATTTTTCTTTTTTACTCTCTTTTTTCTTTTTCCTTTTTATTGATAAAGAGATTCTTCTATCACACAATACATCTAACCACAGGTTCCCTACCTCCCCAGCTCCCCATGACCTCTTTCTTCTCCCACAGATCCACTTTCCCTCCATTTCATCTTCAGAAAAAAGCAGGCCTCCAAGAGACTATAGCAAAACAGGACAGAACAAGGTATAATAAGACAAGCCAAGACCCTACATTTCCAGGCTGGACAAGGCAACCTAGTAAGAGTAAAACATGGAACCTGCATGGGTTTGCACCATGTCCTCTGCGTATATGCTACGGCTGTTATTTTGGTGTTTTGTGGGACAACTAACAGTAGGTGTAGGCAAATCTCTGATTCTTTTGCCTGCTCTTGGGACTCCTTTCCTCCTAATTGGACTCTTTAGGTCAGTAAGTTTCAAGAAGAGAATGCATTGTTCCTGTGGTCCTTGGAGGCTCTAGTCTTAGGATAACATTATCAACTATATGGTAGATATAAATAGATAAGTGCATAGATGTTTGGAATGTACCATGAAGTTGTTTGCATATAGGATAGGTATAAAACCACCTAGATGGCGTTTGGCATTTCTTTTATGTACTAATTAATGGAATTTGTTATTATATTTTCATACAGGTGTACATCTTGAATCAATTGCATTCATTCATTCTTCCACCTGAGTCATTGCCAGCTCCTAGTTATATACCAATTTTCTCTGAAATTGAAATATTGTGTAAGAAGAAGTTTTCTTAAGAGTCAGAAAGGTGATAAAACTTATAAGGCTCGGGAAGTAAACAAGTTTAAGTTCCTAGAAAGTTCTGGTATTTTTTTTTGGAGGGGCCTTTTTATTAAAGCAGCTGCATATTTAGTCATAATGCCCCTATTAATAAGCCTCTCACCCAGAATCCTGCAAATAACTTCAGTGTACCCATTGGTTAACTCAGCTTTACTTGGATGGAATTCTTCCTTTTTTGTGATTAAAGCCCTATCTGGAATGAATAGATATTTGTATATGTCTCATCAGGAAGTCACATAACACTCTAGTAATCCCTCTTCTATTTTGAAATCCATGTATTTTTCTTCTATTATATTTTCCACATATGACAGAAAACACATGATACTTACCTTTCTTCTTTTATCTTATCATAACATATCTCCCAATCATATCCATTTTTCTACAAAGGACAGAATTCTACTTTCTTGTTATTAAATAATATGAAATTACTTATGCTTTTATGTAATATTTTCTTTATCCATTCACATGTTGAATAACAGGCTTATTTCACAGTTGAACTCTGTAAATAATTTCAGAATCACCATAGGCATGCCTGCATCTCTTCTTTGTGCTGACATTCTTTTGGCTACATACACTGATTATATGGTTGACTTAGTTTTAGCTTTGCAGTTTTTTTGTTTGTTTGTTGGTTGTTTTTTTTTTTTTTTGAGAAACTGCTATGCTTTTACAGTTGCTTTATTCATTTACATGCTTACCAACAAGGTTTCTTCTTCTTTGTATCCTTGTTAACATTGTCACTTTCACCTGTATTTTCCTAATAACCATTCCAGTTCAATGGGGTAACTCTGCTCAGTCCCCATGTCTTGCTCTGTGCAGCTGAAACACCTCTTGATCAAAATATGAGAAATGAGAAATGACTATTGGACTTTGGGGAATAAAGTTGCTTGTGTATCAGTGTGATGTCAAATGTCTCCATTCACTAATTGTAGAAGTCTTCAAAGGGCCAAGAGGGAAAATGAGCAAGGCTAGACAAGCACGCAATCCCATGTTAATAATATCATTCGGGCACACAAAGACTGTAATATGGTCCTTCTGAGTCAAGCCATCTGAGGTTTTGTGAGACTGACCTGAGGATCCTGTAAATTGTAACAGACTTGAAACTGCAGGAATGTTTTAAAGCTGTTTGCTTTCTGTAGAGATATTAAAATTATTCACCACTTGATAAACCAAGAGAATGAGCAAAACATCCCTTACTGCTTCTCAGTAAGTCCTTCATTCCACATTTCCCAAGAAGAGAAAAAAACTGGGAATTCCAGGCACAGAAAAAACAAGGCAGGAATCAGAGAGTGCTGGAAGCCCCCTCAGTGAGCCAAGCACCTTTACAGACAATGATGATGACCTATCAGATGGCAAAATTTGAGTCAGAACCATAAACACTTTTCACATGAAACTACAAGAATCAGTTTCTCTGGTGTTAAAGCACATATTCTGAGTATCCCTGAATCTGTACCAAATAATTGACTGTGTCTATCTTCCTCATCCATAAGAATTATATTGGCTATTTGGTCATATATTGAAGTCTTTGACACATTTGGAGTCAGGTTTTAGGCAAGTTGCAAAATATGGATTTATTTTCAGTCCTTCTACATACAGCTACATAGTTTAAGAAGCCATCTTTTCTCCAGTGTACATTTTTGGCTTCTTTGTCAAAAATCATGTTCCATGCTGCATGGATTTGTGTTCAGGTCTTTAGTTCTATTCCATTGATCAATATGTCTCCTATTATGCCAATATCATATTATATTATTGTGATATCTGTAGTTCAGATTGGTGACACCTCCCAAGCAGGTTTTTTATTGTTCAAAATTGCTTTAGCTATCCTGCGCATCTTTTCATACAAAGTTTAAGGCTGTTTTTTTTTCTATTTCTTTAAAGAGTTAAATTGGAATTTTTTATGGAGGTCATTTTGACTCTACAGGTGGTATTTTGTATGGTGCCCATTTGGGGCAATATTAATCCTACAAACTTATGATCATGGGATGTTTTCTTACCTTCTGGTAGATTCTTCAGTTTATTTCTTCAGCATGATAGAAATGAAAATAGGAACTACACTCAAACTCACAGGCATAAGAAAAGCAAGACAGAACCCTGATAGCACAGACATTAAGACAAACAGTTAATAAGTGGGGCCTCATAAAAGTAAAAGGTTTCTTTACAGCAAATGATACATTCCTTTGAGTGAAGAAATAGCCTACAGAGTTGGAAAATATGTTTGTCGGTTATATATCTAATGGGGGGGGGTTAGTATCTAGAATACACAAAGAACTCAGAAAATGAATCAAGAAAACAAACAATGCAGTTAAATATCTCACATGGAACTAAACAGAGGAATTATCAAAGTTGAAAGCCAAATGGTTGAGAAACACATAAATATGTTTCAACATCTTTAGCTGATGTGGGCTTCCCCTCTATATGCTATGAATATTTTAGTAGCATTGGTTAATAAAGAAGCTACTTCAGTCTATGACAGGGCAGATAAAAAGCCAGGCAAGAAATTCGAACACAAATACAGAGAAGTAAGCAAAGTCAGGGAGATGCCAAATGAGACAGATGCTGGAAACTTACCAGTAGGTCACAGCCTCATGGTGGTACATAGATTAATAGAAATGGGTTAATTTACAATGTAATAGTTAGTTAATAAGAATAAGAAGCCTGAGCTAAAAGGCCAAGCAGTGTTGCAATTAATATAGCTTCTGTGTAATTATTCGGGTCTGGGGTGCCAGGAATGAATGAGTGGGTTTCGTGAACATTTAGCCATTGGGAAATGCAATTAAAATGACTTTGAGATTTTATTCTATCCTAGTTAGAACGTCCAAAATTAATAAAACAAATGACAGCTGATACTAGTGAAGATATTGGGAAAGGAAAACACAACATTGCTGGTAGAAATGCAGACTAGTAAAGTCATTATGGAAATTAGTATGAAGCTTCCAAAAAGCTGAAAATAAATCTACCATAAGATCAAGCTATACCACACTTGGGCATATACCAAAAGGACTCTACATTTTAATATAAAGATGTTTAATATAAACATGCTTATCCATGTTATTAATGTTCTTTTTAGAATAGCAGAAATGAAAACATCCCAGATGCCCATCATCTGATGAATGAAAAATTAAATGTGATGGTACATTTTTACAATAGAATATCATTCATCTGTTTAAAAAAATGAAATTTGCAGACTCCCGCCAGAGCAAGTCCAAGGTAGCGACCTCCGTGAAAGGATGTCAGAGCAAGCAACCTCCTTGAGAACCACTGGAGCAGGACCGAGTCAGCAATCTCTGCAGGAGCAAGTACAAAGGAGCGACCTCCAAGGGAGCAGGCCCAAACCAGGGACCTTTCTGCTCCAGACACAAGCCAGTAACCTCTGTGGAAACCGGCACAAGGGAGCAGACCTGAGTCAGAGACCTTTGCAGCACCAGACACAAACCAGGGACCTCTGCCAAAGCAGGCCCAAGCCAGCAACCTCATCAGAGCAGGCCTAAGCCAGTGATCTCTATGGGAGCAGGCCTGAGGCAGCCACAAATGGACTTAACAGACATCTATAGAATATTCCATCCAAACATAAAAGAATATACCTTCTTCTCAGCACATTCACAGAACCTTCTCAAAAACTGACCACATTCTAGGTAATAAAGATACAAAAAAAAAATGGAATAACCTCATGTATCTTATTGGATCACAATGGCTGAATATTAGAATTCAACAGTAAAACTAATTTCAGAAAGCCTACAAACATATGGTAACTGAACAATGCTTACCTAAATCACAAATGGGTCAAAGAAGAAATAAAGGAAGATATTAAAGACTTTTTAAAATACAATGAAAATGCCATAGAACATACCCAAATTTAAGGGACACAATGAAAGCAGTGTTAAGAAGAAAGTTCATAGCACTAAATGCCTAAATAAAGAAGCTGGAAAAATCTCACACTAGTGAGTTAACAAAACACCTGAAAACTCTGGAATAAAAAGAATCAAACTCACCCAGGAGGATTAGATGGCAGGAAATAATCAAATTGAGAGCTGAAATAAACAAAATAGAAACAAAGAAAACAATACAAAGAATCAATGAGACAAAGAGTTGGTTCTTCAAGAAAATCAACAAAAGAGACAAACCTTTATTCAAACTAACCAAAAGAATATGCAAATTAACAAAATCAGAAATAAAAACAGGGATATAACAACAGACATGGAAGAAATAAAGAAAATCATCAGATCATACTTCTAAAACCTGTACTCCACAGAACTGGAAAACTTAAAGGAAATGGACAATTTTCTGGATAAATATCACTTACGAAAATTAAATCAAAACCAGTTAAGTAAATTTAAATAGACCTATAACTGCTAAAGAAATAGAAAAAGTCATCAAAAGTCTCCCAACCAAAAAAAAAAAAGGACCAGATGATTTCAGTAAAGAATTCTATAAGATTTTCAAAGAAGAACTATTACCACTACTCCTCAAATTGCTTCACAAAATAGAAACAGAAGGAATGTCTACTCTTTGTATGAGGCTACAATTACCCTGTTATCTAAATCACATAAAGATATTACTATAAAAGAGAATTACAGACCAGTCTCACTCATGAACATTGATGCAAAAATACTAAATAAAATACTGGCAAATTAAATCCAAGAACATGTCAAAAAATCCATCATGATGAGTAGGATTCATCCCAGAGATGCAGGGATCATTCAACACATGAAAATTTGTCAATGAATCCACCATATAAACAAACTGAAAAAAACATATGATCATCTCATTAGGTGCTGAAAAAGCCTTTGACAAAATACAACATCCCTTCATGGTAAAGGTTTTGGAGAGATCAGGGATACAAGGAACATACCTAAACATAATAAAGGCAATATACAGCAAGCCAACAGCCAAAATCAAACTAAATGGAGAGAAATTCAAAGAGATCATACTGAAATCAGGAATAAGACAAGGTTGTCCACTCTCTCCATATGTATTCAATATAGTGCTTGAGGTTCTAGCTAGAGCAAAAGACAACAAAAGGAGATCAAGGGAATACAAATCAGAAAAGAAGTCAAACACTCATTATTTGTTGATGATATGATAGTTTACATAAGCAACCCCAAAATTCTACCAAGGAGTTTCTACAACTCATAAACACTTCAGTAATGTAGCAGAATACAAGATAAACTCAAAAAATTAAGAAACCCTCCTTTACACAGATGATAAATGGGCTGAGAAAGAAATCAGAGCAGTTCAGGATTTCAGGGTAAACTGACAACAGAGAGTGACTATACTGCAGGCTCATTCATCAGTAACCTTGAAAAGAAGTGAATTCTCCCCAGTGGAATTAGTTCTTCTGCTTGTGTAGAAGACAGAAGTAGTCAGAAGGAAAACATGCACTGGTTCCTGAGCAGTAGACAATGGCCTTCCCTCTGGTCAGGGGATGAGAAAAGAATGAATTTAAAGACAAACAAGTGCACAGCTACATCACAGTTCTAGTGGAGAGAAAGTGTGCATATTTAAAAAAATTAACATCCACCAGAAACTACGAGCCCTTGGAAGGGGAGTGGGCAGCTAAAAGGAGAAGATAAGCAATGAACATCAGCAAATGTCTTCATCAACATCCAGACACTCATCATTGAAGACACAGTTAAGAAGTAGGCACAAGGCAGAGATTGGGGCTCCGTATGGACCCATAAGAGGAGAGTCCCATTCACAAGCTATGTATGCTGCTCTGTGTCTGAATATCCTTGTTCAACAGTAGGATGCAAGGTTAGCTGACTATTGGAAAACAACCTCCCCTGTCTCTCTAACATATTTGAATTTTTTTTTGGCAGAAGAACTGGTTGCTTTTGTTTAGTGTATGTGTATGTGTGTGTTTGTGTGTGTGTTTAGCATTTGTGCGTGGTTCCACTTTTGAATCCATGGACTTCTGTATGATAGTTCAGTGTTTTACTAATGAATGGAATCCTCGGCACCCAGAACTTTCCCTTTTAGAATTTTTATTGCGAATAGACTAATATGAACTTAAAATACTAGCTAGCTGCCTCTCTGTCTCTCATCAGGTAACAGTACAGACCATGCATATGATAGACTCAAAGCAAGTAACCATATACAAACTTGGAAGATTTTCACTTTGATATCAACTGTGTTTTGTTTAAGGATAGTTCTACAGTGCTTTTAACCACAAACACGCTGGCAACAAATGAGCAATTCCAAAATTCCTGTGTGGAGCTGCAGAATAATATCACTTAAGTTATCAATGACTGGCTCCTCTAACCTCAACCCACTTGAGTATCTTTTGTGAGTGGACACAACCTTATTTGAAATTGCTTGACATTTTCCATTGTTACAGCCCTTTCCATACATCAGATTCACAGCTAATCTAGTCTGTTGTTGCTTAAAATATTTTTAAAAACCTTTTCTCACATTTGTCTATTGTATGCATGTGTGCATGCCTATACACACAATATCTCACAGCTGCCAGGAGAAAAAGATGCGGAATAAATGTAAGATTTATAACCAACAGAAAGTTTATAAATGTAATATAGGAAAAGAACTCGTGCTCATTAATAATCTTCAAAAATCCAGCATTAGATGTATGGTAGCAGAATAATGAAGTATTTGGGATACAGCATACTCAGAATTAAGCTCTTCATTAAAATGACAATCCGTACACTGCATTTCTGGGTAGACGTTCAAGACTGTTATTAAATGTATAAAGAAAATTTGATTGGAACTGTTAATGCCCTTTTTATTATTATAGAAGATAAATGCTTTGTTAGAAATAAACTCATCTCATGCTTACTCTTTCAGCATACTAATTAATAGGACAGAAGTGTAGATTTGTTAATTAAAATAAGATACCTCAGAGAATTGAAATTAATTTGGTGTCCTACCAGACCGCCTTCTATCAATAAATTTCCCAGATGTTTTGTCAGCATTATGTGAAAATAGATAAAGCCATTTTTTTTCACAGTGAGAAGGAATTTTCTATTTTAGACCAGTTACAATGCACGGGGTGGATTAATGTAGTTTTTCGTTAAGATTAATCTCCATGGGTGTGGCAAAGAATTCCAAATGTGCTTTCCGATATTATGTATGTAAGTCATTTGTTCAGCTGTGATCCCGTTTAATGGTTGCTGAAAGCAGTAACCATCTGCCAGATGTTCCCTGGCCTCTGTGAGAAGAGTTGAGGTGCTCATTTCTGCATCTATTGAGCACATGGCCAGGTCACCAGAAATACCACCACAATTTGCACCCTAATTAGCGATATCAAGCGCACATTGTGAGCTGCATTGTCATGGGCCATAGCTACCCTCCAAAGCTGGAAAAGTCTATTCAGACACAAATAGAACCGTCCCTCAGGGTCAGAGCTAGAAAACATGCCTTTCTGTGCAACATGGATTTCAGAAACAAATATTTTCTTTTTACTTGAGATATTTTTTTCTTTTATTCAATTCATGGTACAGAATATATTGCAGAACAAGGAATACTGACTTTGTAGTTCTCAACATTTTTAGGAGACAGGCCCTTCAGAAAGTCTGATAAAAACTACACCCTTCTGCCTTAAAATTTTACCTTGCATAAAACATCAGAGACCTTTGTCTTAGCACAATTAAAAATTGTATTAAATATGATCAGTAACTTAACTGTGATACCTACATAGGATAATATCAGACACATGTTTTATTATAATATTAAACCTAGTAAACATACGCATGCTAAGAATTTCTTTCCTTCAATAAACTCTACTTCTCTTCTTTCATATTCTGAAAAGAATGGTGCATAGCACACCATGCCCACCCCCCCCCACACATACACACCACCACACACACCGCACACACACATATACAAAGAACGACACACAAACATATTACACATACCACACATCTATGCCACACACATCTACCCCACTTACTACACACACATCACATACGTGTATACGCATACCATACATATACACCACACACACATATTCGCCATATACCACACACATACACCATGCCACTCACTACACACATATAGATACACCACACGCACAGAGAAACATAACTCACATCACACATATATTCATATACATCATTCACATACTACGCACATACCACATACTCAATTCACATACATACACCACACAGACCACACAAACACATATACACACCATACACACTCATATACACACCATACACACTATGCCATACACATTGTAGACCCTACCTAAACACATTTACACACATGAATGGGGGATCTCTGTAAGAACTGAGGCTCTCTGAGCAGTTCCTAGGAGCCCGTAAGTGTATTGCATTAGAGCCTAAACTCTCTGAGCAGATTTACAACTATACCTTAGACAGGAACAAAACAGAGATTCAGATTGCTTGAAAATGCAGTTTATTGAGAAATTGCTGCTGCTGTTGGCGATGCTAATGTATACTAAGGGAATGTTTTGTAGGCTTGAAATTTATAAACGATTAATGATTGTAATGGGTATTTATTCATTTTAATAAACATTTTATACAAATCTCAAAACAAGGTTTATGAATTCATAGCATGATTTGGAGGGGGATCAAAATTAAAGCCAGCATGTAGATTAGGTCCTTCAGGGAGAGAATATTTATTGATAGAATTAAAAAGAACAACAAAGATGTAGCAGAAGTAACATCACAATTAGAAGGCAAGAAAGACAAACCAGGAGAAAACAATGTCAAATATGCCAAAGGAGAAAGCTGTTTGAAAACAAAGGACTTGTCAACAGTCAAGGGCGGGGAGAGGCTGCGTGGATCAGGATTTCAAAGCACATTCGGTTTTGGCAACCAGAGGGTCTTGTTACCTTGGAAACAGCTATGTGAGAGGGATGGGCACTGAATTGCTGACTGGAAGGAAGCCTAAGGTCACTTCTCCACAGAGTGAATGGGTGGCAGGTGGGGATAGGAAGCAGAAAAGGCAAATATTGACATATATTTTAGGAAGCTGCTTTTGAAATGAAAGAGACAAAGGGGTTGGCATTGCCACTAACAGGGACACAAAGGGAGGCTGGGCATCACATTTTCTTTCAAGTGATACTAAAATTCCTGGACAGAGCATTTCACATAGATTTAAGAACTTCCTCTCAAGGAGGGGAAAGTCAATTAAACATTACAATGGATTATGACGTGTTCTTTGTAGACTTCCCCTCCTGGCTACATTCATCAAATTGTCCATTCGCTCGAAGCTGAAGAGATAAATCAAAGGGCCCCTTTCAATCCCCAAGCAGCTGTCATTTGTTGATTTTTCCTTAAACAACCTTTCTGAGAAGAATGTTAGGGAAGCTACTGAGTCATTTTAAAAATCTCCTTGGGCGGAAAAATTAAACACCGGTCATATATAAGTCCCAATTCCATTTTTTTACCTCGAAATACTCGCGACCAAATTTTACTTCGTTGTCCACATGTTCTTCCTTGCTATTTATTACTTTCTTTGTTTCTACCTAAGTCAATGGACTGTTTTCTGTGTTCTTTGGTTCACTAATTCATGTAACTGTAAGTACTTTAAGGCCATGGGGAAACCTTGGATAAATATCTATGTGTTTGTTATATATATATAATAATTTTTAAAACTTAGAAGTCTCAAGTAAAGTATGTTTTCTCCTTAAAGAAGCAGACTAGAGAATATGATAGGTTTTATCAGATGCATAGGACCCACTTCCAAAACCATACTTTAGTTACAAACAAAAGCTGAAGCTGTTTTGTCTTGTATTGCCCCCTCACCCTTTCAAGGTTTCAGTGATAGCATGGCCCAGGTTTTTTATGTAAATGAAAAGTCAGGTTTCTCACTGTTGTGGTCTTGCAGAAACAAAGATTATGCTTAGACACAGCATGTTCTTCAAAATGTAGCAATTGTACATGGAAATTATAATTGCTTATAAACTCCTCAGTGCTGTTCTGTCAATCGGCATAATAAAGCAGCCAAAAAGGGTGTTCAGAAGACAGAAAGGGCTAGCCTCAAGAAGTACCATGAATGTGATCTTTGGCCTGGGAGATCCCAGGCTACTCATTCTTCCTTTCACTCTCTGAAAGAACAGATTGTGTCTGATCACCTGTTTGCTTAATTTTCTGACTAGACACATGTTAATAGACACCTCTAGGTCTTCTAGGAGAAACAACCTGATTGTTTTGTCATGTCTACCTAACAGTAAGGTCAGAAATCTTCGTGCCATTGACACCTTAGGAGAAGCTCTGAATGCAAACTGAGAAATAGATCATGTAACTTTTAGTCTTCCTGGGCATTTGTCTTAAGAACATATTTAAAGCCAATGAAATCAACCATAACTCTCTGAAAAACACCGAGTTCCCAGTCTCAGCTCTGAATCCCACTAGAACTCTTGCCGTGTGGCTGGTGCCCACAGAGCACAGAGATTTTTCTTGGAAACTGAGGATTTAATAAGACACATTTGGAAAACCATCTACTGAGTCTTGATAATATTTTTTCTCTCCTAACCCTAACTTGTGTTATTTTATGGCCTACTTTCTATGAATAGCCAACAAGAAACATGGTTGGTACCAAATTGTGTGGAAAATAATACATATCATTAATAAAAATGGAAAATGTACCTTATTTTGCTGTGATTAGCTAAATCAAGATAAATGGATCTCTAGTCCCTTAGTACAGCAAAATCTGATGCAAAATATTCAGGTCTATTAATGTTCTCCCTTTCTGTTTCCTCCTCCAAACACAACACCTGACAGCCACATACAGGCTTGTTTCTAAAAGAAAAAAAAAGTTCCTTATTTAAAAGCCTTAGTCTTGCCCCCAAGACAATTTCTGTTATGCATTCTCAGCCAGGCATACACAAATCCCAAATTGGAGCTTTAAAAAGGAATAAATAATTCTCAGAGTTGGAGTGTGAAATCTGCAGCTCGGTTTGGGGTCAGTTCCCATCTCCTGCATTGTATCCATGTTGCTTCTGAAGAAATGGGATGTAAATTCACAGAATCTTCCTGTTGTTCTCCAACATAGCATTTCACTAAGAGATACCACACATACTACGTCCAGGCAGTTTCCTTGTTTGGAATCCAGGTCCCCCTTGAGGCAGGGCCTTTCAGGCTGTGTGGTGCCCAGTGTTGTCATGAATACGGCGAGGCAGATTTTTGCATTAATTACAATAATCTTTCTGAGAGCTGAAAATTGATTCTAGTTCTAAAAAGTCAGAAGAGTCTTCCAGGGCTTGAGGAGATGGCTTGGTGTATAAAGTACTTGGCGGCTGAGTATGAGCACCAGAGTTTGAATCATCAGACCCCATGGAGATGCCTGGTGTGTTCCTGGGCGGAGCAAACAGTGGTACCCCAGTGCTATGGACAGACAGAAGAACCCACAGAAGCTCCGGGACACGAGATTGTCTCTAGAAAGGTGGAAGGTGATGACTGACGCCAAGAGACCAACGTCAAAGTCATTGAACTCATCCTCTGATCTACAACTTGTGCTGGCATGCTTTTACCCACATTTACACACAAAAAGTATGCACACACTTGCTCATACCTACATATGCTTGCGCGCACGCACACACTGTACAGACCAAAAAAAAAAAATGAAAAGAAGAAAAATGTCATCTTTTGTCCCTAAAACCTACCTACATCCAGCTCTATGCCAGATAAGCGACCTTGTTTACTTCATGTTCTGAGACTTCTTACATCAATTTAAAGTTAATAGGAGACAAGAAGTGAAGGACAGAGGGCTACATAAGCTAGTGTATAGGTCTTTCATGACCCTTAATCCCTTCATGCTCTCCAGAAAGCCAGTCACCTCTTCTTCTGGATCATATGGTAATTTACGACGTGCTCTCTGCTGAGAAACTGACTTCTGGACCAAGAAGGAATCTTTTTAGCTCCAACACTCCGACGTTTATAAGCAACCACGTTATAATAAGCATCTCCAGTTTTCCCTGAGTCCTGGGAGTGACTCTCAGAGTACACACAGGCATGGCACCCAATGCCCTTTCTGGGAGGCAGGCTGCACATTTATGATATCTGATCTGTTAATGAAAGCCTCCTTCAGAGGACAAGCATAGCAATGGGGTCTTCTGAAGGGAGAAAGTTATGAAGAAGAAAACTCTCACAGAAAAAAAAAAGACTCATTCCATGTGTTTCTGTTTCTCTTTAATTAGGAGAAACAACCCTATACCTTCTCTTTATGATGAAAAACATCACTCCCAATTGAAAAAATCAAAAACAGTGATTTGAAGGTTATTCTAAGTGCTCCAGACAGCAATGCCTAACCATTCAGATACTGCAAAAATACGTCTTATCCTAACCCCATCACTGGGTCATTGTCTTCTTTACCCCTCTTTGAATAGATAGCAGGTATATTTAAAGATATTTTGAAAATACAGATCAGAAGATTAAAGATGTTACAAAATTCTAATATATCTAAATTATCTCTGATTATTATAAATATCTGAAAATATTTATAATTTGGTCCTAATTTAATGCTTCATTTATTTACTTAAATACTATTTAGTAACTAAATTATATTAGATTTAAAATATATTAGATTTAAGGAAATAATATTTTATTTGACTACATTTTAAAATAAAGAAAAATGTACAATTACTTTTATGATTTTATGATTTCTATAAATACAGTTTTTATTGTTTACCCAGAGCAAGTTCTCTGTGTCTTAGCCATTCATTAATTTTTAAAAAAAATTGAAAACCAGTAAAAGATTTATAGTATGATGACATATCATACTGCAGAATGAAGTCACGTGGCAGAAAAGAAAACAAAGGACAAATAACCTTAAGTTCTAATCACTCACTAAGAGGAAACCATTCTCAGCACCAAGGTCTAATTAATTCTCTTGTCAGACAATCAATTGCTCAAAATGTCACCCCATGAGTACGTGTTCCTTCACTTTGAGCCACACATACACTTACATTTAATTTTAAATGGAAGAAAATTAAAACTTGTCTTATAGTCTATAAATTATACAAAAATATAGCTTTATTTATTTTAAACATCAATGGGTTTATTAATCTTAGGAAAAAGTGATAATGAGACTGCAATGATGGCTTCAGGAAGGTAACCTTGGTAACAGTTTGGCTGGTTTCCATGGTTACAAAGAGTACAGCTGAGAGGCTCAAAGAATCACAATTTCCTTTGATTGGTAGATTCTGAAAATGATGATTTGGAAAGTGACAAGGGATTTAAAAAGAGGGGGAAAAATCCCTTGTGAGGAATGAGACATTAAGTATAATAATAGCACATTGATGGCCGGACACAAGACAGGCCTTTGAAATTTAATGAAACCTCCTTTTGCTCTTTCATAAAAAAAAGGGGGTGGAATATCTCAATCTATAGCAGCATGAATTCACAGACTGTCTGCCTTGCTCCTGATTAGCTAGCTAGAATATATTATTGTCTATATGTTTTAAAAATTGGCTTAAAATCTATTAGTGGACTAAAAGTATGAATAAAAATAAAAGTAAAATTTCCAAGACAGGGACTTAATGTACATAAAATAAGCATTTTTGATGTCTTCGTATTGTTTTATAAAATTTGTTAGTGAAAATAAATCAACAACTTAAAAACAATAAAATTAATATGAAGAAATCCAGGGCCATGTGTCTATTTCCTTACTATTGGAATATATGTAGCCATATAATTTCATTTGTTACTTAGCTTCCTTTTGAAGAATTAACTTCTGGTACTCAGTATAAAAAATAATACTAACTTCAAATAACTACCTAAGCTACTACACAGCAGATTTTTGACTGATGATGGAAATGTCATATATTCAAAATGCATTTCCTAGTCTACTAAAAAAAAAATAGTAGCATGGCACTTTAAAGAATATCTGTGGCTGACAAAGAGCTGCTGAATGATGCTTTATCATCATCTCTATAGTGTAAACCTTGTATTAGCTATCCCAAAGGAGGAGGGGGCAATGACTGAATTTTACCGTTAAAAAAATATCTATTGGTTTCTTTATCATCTTTTCCTAAATTTTAAAAAGAAAAAAATCATAAGTTGAACCAACCTGTATAAGTCAGCAATTCCTATAACACATGTATTTTATTTATTTGCTAATGTATCTATTTTTTGTGTATGGGTGCTTTGCCTGTATGTATGCCTGTGTGCCACACCCATGCTTGCTTCTCACAGAGGTCAGAAGAGGGCACCAGATTACTGGGATTCAAATTACACAACTGGGAGTTGCCTTGTGAGTGCTAGAAATTGAACTCGGGTCCACTGGAAGAGTTGCAAGTGGTCTTAACTACTGAGCCACTTCTGTATCCTGACATGTGATTTTTCAAAGTCTCTTTCCATACCTTTAATGCTATTATTTTAAAATATTCCCTTCTATGTAAAACAGACACTTGAAGAAGTATGTTGCCAAGATAGAAAAATTCAAGTCATTAACTCTAGATATCTAGGTCCTCTGAAGTACATCAGTTTCAGAGGAGGTGAATAAAATTGAAAGAGCCCAAAACTTTTCATTATATTTTCTCCAGAAAGAAGGATGTTTAAAAGAAAGAAATATTTAGCCAGAAATAACTGCTTCCACTTACAAGATAAAACAGTTGAAGATACAATAAAGTGGAAAACCCAAAATCCTGAGAGTAGAATTCGAAGTACTAATGGCCATAAATCTGCGAATGTTAATAGACGTTCCTCAAATAAACACATACAATAGAAAACAAAGTCATGAGAAGATTTATCTCAAAAGAATAAAGGACTATATGAATCAAAAATGCTTTAAAAATGCTATGAACAAGCAGGTAATAAAGAAATACTTCTCCAGTCAGATAGGCAAGGCCATCGAGATACTGATAAGGTGAGAATGCCTGCTATATTATTTAGGATTCTCTAGAGGAACAGAACATACAAAATGTGTGTATATATATATATATATATATATCGAGGGAATTTATTTGAATGGGTTATGGGCTGTGATACAGCTGGCCCAACAATGGCTGTCTACCAACAGAAGATCAAATAATTTAGTAGTTGTTCATTTCACAAGGCTTGATGTCTCAGCTGGTTTTCATTATAAGCCAGAATCCTGAAGAAGTAGGCTCTAATGCCGGTAAAGGAATGGATTTGCTAGCAAGGCAAGACCAAACAGTCAAAGAAAGCAAGCTTCCTTCTTCCATGTCTTTTATATAGGTTACCAATAAAAGGTGTGGTCCAGATTAAAGGTAAATCTTTACACCTCAAAGTATCTGGATTAAAAGTGGATCTTACCACATCAAAGATTTAATTAAGGAAAAAAATCCTTCACATTTATACCCAGTTAATTCCAGATGTAGTCAAGTTGACAACCAAGAATAGTCATCATACCTACTGTGTGGTGGTATCACATAAATATCCAAAATGAAGAAGAACAGATGCTACAGTGATATAAAGGAAATAAAATGCAATCTGTGTGTATTATACCCAGCCAGTGTGACCTATAATTTAAAGGCATGAGTTTTCAGAACTGGCATGTATGAAGTAAGTAAACCCTAAAATGTAAGATTGTGTCTGAATATTAAACAGTGTGCTTAGGATAGACCATGTTTAGATGATGGTGATGAATAAAGTCATCATTGAGGTGAGGTAGTTCACCCACAAATATTTTAACAGCCTTCTAGCCTTCTAGATAGAGGAACCACTTAGAACAGATGTCCATAGTGGGAGAATTCCAAGGAGGTGTGAGCAGTAACAAAGATGCCAGAGCAAGTGAAGTTGAATTAGAACACGTGATTAAGAACAAGGTTTAGGACAGCCAGGCTACACACAGAAACCCTATCTCAAAAAAAAAAAAAAGTGATTAAATTACTAGGTAGTATAAGATCTTTCTGGCTCACTTTAGGTTGAATTGTACAATCAAAACTGATTTTCAGTGAGGAAGTTTGCTTTTTGCCTTGAAAATCAACACTAGAAGCAGGAATAAAGATAAAGGAAGACACTTAGGAGACTAATATAATAATCCAAGCATGAGGTTTTCATGTTGTCTAGGAACGGGAATGGCAAGAGTAGGGTATTGGTTGGGAGAAAAACAAATGATTCCTATAAGAGATATATAGCTAAGAAGGAATTTATGATTTCACCTAACAGGGATAGGTTGCCATGAATGGACTAAAAAAATTAAGAAGTTGTTTTTGAACCTGAAGAAGCAGTATACAAGTGGGGAATTTTAAAGAAAAGCTTACACTTGAGATATTTTGGAGCAGTAAACATACATAATATATTTAAAGAAATCAAACATAATAAAATCATCCCAGAAGTGAATGAATAGAGAAAGTGACTAAGGTTTAAAATCTGAATCAGTCCAAAATAGAAAGGTTTTTCTTATGAGCAAACTCTACAAATGTGATATGCTAAATGACTATCGAGGAAAGTGTGTGACACAATGAGCGTTGCCAGCAGGATGAGAGAAGAAATTGTTCTCAGTCACTAAATAATAGTAGGAATGTTATCATTAGCCTTATAAAATCACGTTTGTAGCATGGTATAGATAAAGGTTTGAAGGGGTACTTCAGAGAACATGTTAGAAAGAGAGCCAGAGGCTGCAAGTGCAGAAATTTCTTTTGAAGAGATTTACTACACCGAATATCACATAAAAACCCATGACTAAAAAAATGGAACAAATCGGGAAAAATAAATGTTTGCAATAGAAGTAATTTCAGTGTGTGCACTGACAGACAAGACAATGTTAGCACTGAAATTCGGAGACAAATAGAAAATTGTCCTGGTCAAAGGTTCTTGAGTGTGGATGAGTCAATGAGATAACTTATCCACACAGGAAGGAGGGACCCAGAAGTGTGAACTAGGGAGGGAAGAAGACAGATCATACACATGTCTTCTGTGTCAGGGAAAAATGGTACTGAAATTTTTTCAGTTAAGATACAAAGTCATCAACTGGTAATAAGGATAAGACAAGAAGCATGGGTGTTTGTTGAGAGAAAATTTGTGAACCAGTCATACAGAAAAGCTTGTAAATGAAATCTTAGCCCCAGTAACACAGTTCCAACAACACCACACCAACTATTTCTTCCCAAACAGTTCTACTACCTGAAGATCAATGCTGGAGAGGAGACAAAAATATTTGAAATGTTGTATTGGAGGACTCCTGAGAAACAGTGTTTTGTTTTTGTTTTGCTTTTTTTAACATCATAACAAATATAGGCCTTGTTTTCCCACATTCCCACAAAACCTTTGCTTCTATTTTGTGAAGCATGGTTTCACATGGCTGTCCCAGTTTGCTTTCTATCGCTGTGGCAAACACCACTACCAAAAGCAACTTGGCAAGTAAATAGTTTATTTGGCCAGCTGGTTACATCACCTAGGAAAAACAACACAAAGACTCAAGGCAAGAACCTAAAAGTAGGAACGGAAGCAGAGAGGAGTGCCACTTACTGGCTTGCTTTCCCAGATGGCACCCCCCCCCATCATAGGCTGGACTCTTTTACATCCATTAGCCCGCAAGTATATTCCCCACAGACCTGCTCATCTGACAATTTGAAGAAGACAAATTCCTCAACTGAAGTTTCCTCTTCACAGATATGTCTAAGTCCATGTCAAGTTTACAACAGCTACCCAGCACTGTGATTTATAGGATCTCATCTCACTCTTAGCTATTGTTTAGCAAAGCATCCTTTCAAATGTGCAGTTTTCTCAATGACTTAGCCCATAAATAGCACAATAAGTAAATAATAAACATGCACTGTTAAACATAAATTGACTCTGGTATGTTTTGCCTATATATTTAATGTATATTTATTACAATAATTACCCTATTTTCATGGGAACTTTGCTCCTGGGGGACTGAAACTCGGGGAAGCTATTTTTAATGCTAGAAAAGGGAAGAAAGTGTGCTGCACAAAACAACTGGTCTAACTGGCTGCCTCTGAACTGCAGCTGCCCTGGCTCTGTGTGGTACAGCTTCAGCCAGTGAAGTCAGTTCTATACAGAGATACCGGGCTAGAGGCTGCAGTAACTGAAGGGCTCGTTGCAGTGTTTTGGTGATATTTGTGAAGATGGAGACAGATGTTGAGAGGAAAAAGTAGCCACAAGGTAAATATAACTCAAATAATGACCAAATGAAAGACTTTGAAACGGCAAAGGCGTTCTTATTTCGGTAGTTTGAAGTCTCTGGAGACTGGTAATATTTTGTTCATCTCTTTATTTGCTTCGTCTCTCCAGCCCTCCCCCTTCTTTCTTCTCTCTCTCTCTCTCTCTCTCTCTCTCTCTCTCTCTCTCTCTCTCTCTCTCTCTCTCTCAAATTTATATAAACCAGAAGGTCTCAAAATGCTCTCTTTCCTCTTAGACACTCAGAATAGCACCAGAGATGATAAAATTTTCATTGTGCATAGCAGGGAGTATTAGAACAAGGCCATGAAGACAGATTTATGTTCAAACACCATCATACCTGAGTCTTGCTGATGTAAATGTACAAGGCTGAGACAATGTAAAGAGCAATAAGCTAGGTAAATGTCTGCTTCTTTTGTGGGATTTGCAATCTACTGGCGGGAGACAATTTATCCACATGGACAAACGAAGACACTGAGCACAGGTCTTCCAATTCAATCTTTTATTACTCCATCCAAGTCAATGTGAACTCTAGGTAAGCATGGTGAGGAACCACATCAGACCTATTCTGCTGAATGCCTAGGGTTCTTTTCTCTCTGGTCCTTTAAATTGTTATCGTTTGTTTTTCCATCAGAGAGAAAGCAGATTGAAACATTTCTTACTGACAGCAAAGAAGCGTGATGCAATTTACTATTCTCATTACTCACAAATGAATATTGCAATAGCTATTACTCTCCTGTTGGAAAGTAACAGAAAATGGGGGGTTGGAATTTAACATGTGTGTGTGTGAAACAATTAATTGTCCATCTCATTTGAAGACACATCATTGATACTAATTAAGTGGTTTTTCAGAAAGGGAAGGAGTAGTGTCATTTTATTTTCAGAAGATAGAAACTGACTTTTAATTGTCAGAAATAAGTAGATTATTGAATTCTGCTGTGATAGTGCACTAAGGTGCACATTCCCCGGGGTGGGGCCATGTCATTAGATGTCAGTATTCTTCATGATGCCATGAACACAGTGACAAGTTAATGAGTGTTTCTAAATGCATACATTAACTAAATGCTGTGTCAAAAGAGCAGGTTTGAGTAAACAGTAAATAAATGCACTCAGGTGTGATGTTTATGCACAACTGTGTAAATGAATAGTAGTGTTAACGATAAGAAACATCAGTTCACATGAAAAGGTTGTTTTTTTTCTATTTTTTTTTTTCAAATTTCATGGATAGCTCTGTATCTTACAACTCTGGAAAAATACCAACAATGATATTTCCCCGTATCTGTTTTTCCTTTATTTATTTATTTATTTATTTATTTATATTTATTTATTTATGTTCTGTTTGGTTCCATAATGTAATTGCGGACATGGAAAAAATTAAAGACTAGATTTATGAATAGAAATGCATGACTCAGTGACTGCTGAGGAGATGCAGATGGTTTCATCTCTGAGAGATAAAGGTGCTTGTCACCAACTCCCACAAGTTGTCCTTTGACCTAGTTGCCATAGCACACACACACACAATAATCAAGTCAATAAAATGAATAAATCTAAAGATTGACAACAGGCCACATAAGTGAGGGTATGTAGGGGCCCAGTTATTGTTTAGAACTTCCTTTTATGGGGTTTGGGAGGAAGAATAGCTGGTTGCTAGGTAATAGAATTTGCATGGGTCCTCATTTTAACTGATAGAAAATTATGTGCCCACTGCACTTAGGTATGTCCTTTCCCATAACGAGTCTTGTTTTAGTCATATTCATATGCAATTAGAATAGCAGAGAAAGGAAAGCACAGCATCTATATCATCATGCAGTCACCTAGGTGTGTGATGTGTTCTGGAGTCGGATGTGGTCTCTTACGTTCTCAGAGTCAGAGAACTCTGTGCAAGTCATCCTGTACTCTAGAAGGCTGTCATAGATGGAAATACAATTCCTTATATGTTCAAACATATTAACTTTTTTTTAACTTTTTTGCAAATGCCAATAAAATGTTAGAGCCACATTTTTCCTCATTTTGTCATGTGATTTTTGTCTGACCCATACCCCACAAAACAAACAAGAAACCAGAAGATGATAGAACCCCAAGCTCTTACGCTTGTAAATAATTCTTTATTTTTAGTTGTGAATGAAACGTGATCATGGTAAATAGAGGACTGCCATCAGATATCCACTTGAGGAGACATAATTTTGCTTCATTGTTGTTGTTTGTTTTCCTGCCAGCTCATTATTTGATTTTCCTATCTGGCAGTATTTCTTCATTATTTTTTTTTCTTTTTTGTTGCCATTGCTGTTTTTGTTAGACATGCTCATTTTGTAATAGCTCTGCTTACAAGAATCAAAATTGGGAATGAGAAAACTCATCACCATAGCAAGAGAAGCCACTGCCCCTGGTGGAGGGTGTGGCCATCTTGAACTATCATGGGGACCTCTGTTCTACTATGAACACAGCACTCTTAGGACTGGTAGCATTGAAGGTGAAATTGGACAGCAATTGCTCCAGAAGGAGACTAACTGCCTATTTCTTCTCTTGTGCAAAGCCCAAAGCCACAGTAGTTGATTATTAGGATACTGAGAACCATTGGCACATTTGAAACAACTGAATTTCATAAAAGATGGGCCAGTGCATCTCCTTGAGGAAGAATATGAATCCAAAAAGAGCATAGAAGGGAGTCCTGAGGCAGCGGAGAGGAATCTGAAAAGAAGCAAACAGTATTGGATCGGTGACTGGCCACACAGAGAGAATGCACAAGAGAAGAAGAAGGCAGTGGCACACTGCAAAGAGCCATACCACGTTTGAGCAGGTAGAAATGCCAGGTTGCCAAACATGGTATAAAGAGCTCAGCTGTTGGTCACATGACCATATGCAATTGCAGGGATGGTGTGCCCTCTACAGGCCAAATGTTTAATCCTGGTTTTCTTTTCATTTCAAAGTGGATACTCTTTAGAATAGTCTAAATGACTGTCCAGTTATGATCACAATTTAAAACACTTGGTAAGATAGTGTAAATTAATTTCTTTCTATTAACTTTTTTGTAAGTGCCAATAAAATTTATGAAGTTTGATTTTTAAAAAAATACAAATATAGATTTTCTGTGGAATAACAGCTTAAATAAGATAATTAGATTCAGGCTCAGACTTAACAAGCAAAATAAGACAACAACAAAAAGTTGCGTATCAAGTAAGAAAATCTGTGCTTGTAATATGTACCCTATTTAAACTTTTTTTTTTTGTCCCTATACCTTCTGTGGCAACTGTATGACAGAGCAGACAGTGCTTTAGTGTATCCAGTGCTATATCACTGCGACTGACGAGGTGAACAAAGTCCAACATCCTCCTGAGAAGCTGCACTCACAACCACCAGCTGACTCTTGAAGGTTGAAATTTCATTTTCAGTACCCGATGAGTCAAGTGTCTGTAGGCTTTGCTTAGCTCCATCAAGGTGCTAAACTTTTGTGTTTCCCAGTCCCCATGATTGATCACGTTTCATTCACAACTGAAAATAAAAAAAATATTTACATGTGTAAGAGCTTGGGGATCTATCCTTTTCTGGTTTCTTGTTTGTTTTGTGGGGTATGGGTCAGACAAAAATCACATGACAAAATGAGGGAAAATGTGGCTCTAACATTTGAACAGATCAGGAATTGTATTTCCATCTACGACAGCCTTCCAGGGTATAGGATGACTTACACAGCCTCTGACTCTGAGAATGTAACAGACCACATCCAACTCCAGAACACAACGATATAAATGCTGTGCTTTCCTTTCTCTTGGCTATTTCTAAGTAACTCTTTCAGCTACCAAGCTATATGGCTTCTTCCAAGTAGGTCTTTTACCTAGGGTGATGGCTTCATCTCCTCCTGTTGTCTGAACAGATAAAATCAAACACTCTAGAACCAACCAGGCGCTGTGCCTCTGCTGTCTGTAAGCTGACATGAAGCGGACAGCAAGGGTCGGGAGCTTTATTCCTTCTGTTCTCTCCGTGTTGAAACAGGAAAAGACTTTCCACCTGCCTGCCTTTGAAGGGGACTCAGACTGCCATGGCCTCTAAAGGTAAGGGTAAACATAGCCAGCGTCTAAATTTGGCCTCGTATATGTTATAACGACAAGTGCATGGATATTGGAGCATTATAACCGGTCTGGCTGGTACTTTAAAAAGCTGTCATTTATTGCTTTTGAACACTGGTATTTGAATTATTTTACTTGAAGGTTTACTTTGTCCTAACTGAAAACACACACCCCACACTTTTAGCCAAAAGAATGTACAGAGTCCAGCTGTACAATGTGTTTTTGTTGCTGTAAATGCAAACCTAGCAATTTAATAAGAAAAGCTGTAAAGCAACTTTGAGAGTAAGGAGGTTTAATTTAAACACAGAAATGGGATGAAATTCTAAGTCTAAATGAATCTGAAGGAAGGATTCCACCTAGACTTCTAAAAAATGTTATCCAAACATTCATAATTGCTCATTTGTTGTTCAAAGTCACGTGGCACTCAGCCCAGTGAAGAACAGAATATCAGCGAAGCCTCAACTAGATGCAGCAGAACTAAACATTTGTGCTTTATGAACTTAAAATATTTTAAAAATACTTTGGTAGTAAATTCAGCATAAAAAAATCAATCAAAATGATCAAAATATCCAATTTAAGCAAGAAGATCTATTAGGGACATTAGGAGAAAAGGGTGCAATTTCACTTAGAACCCTAAAACTATTGAAATATGTGTTTTAATTGAGACAGATTTCAAAAGAGAGAGATAAGGTTTTATCAGGGCTAATAATACACAATCACAGTAAGATATTTCTAAAAATAAAATTATAATCCATTTTTATTCAGTTATCAAAACAAAGCACTATTAAGCTCTTTAAGGAAAAGTTTCAGAATGAGTAAGTTTGATTTGTGAAACTTAAGGGAGCATTTAAAAGTAGTCACAAGTGTAACCTCCCCTAAATTATTTAAATAGATGACTCAGTCCAAATAGTGTGAGCCCATTCTTTTTTGCTTCGTGTACACATCGCTGCCATCTATTAAACAAATTAGGTAGTCTTTATATTTTTCATTCTTATTTAATGTGGGTCTGGGAATCCCCGGGAAAGCTTGTAAAGAGATGAGAAACTTCATCAGAAAGAGAAAAATAGTGACCTTTACCGCATGTGTGCAGAACAGTCTCTATGCTGACGACAAGCAAACACAAACCGTGACAAACATTCCTTGAAGACTGAAACTATCACAGGCCAAACACCTCTCGTTTTATAAATTAAGAGGAGCGACAGAGCGGCCTGGAAGGAAAGAGTTGCAGAGTGTGTAAATTATTTATGGTTCAGTTATACATTTTTAAAAGAGTAGATAGAAATTCAAAGCCCGATACCAATTCAAAGGAGATTTCTATTCATCTGGTGGTCCGGGTCTTTGAAGAAAATGTGACCGGAAAGCAAGATTATGATTAATCTGCCAAAAAGAAGTGATGTTCAGTAATGAAAAAGACTGTATTTGTGAATTAAAGCTGCACTAAACCTAGAGACAAAGTTTAAGACAAAAACAAACATCCCTCTGGCCAATTGAGAACATTTAGCCCACGGTTTGGACAGAACATTTATTATAAAATCAAAGAGACAGGAAGATATTGTTTAAATAGAAAATCTTGTTCGAGCAATAGCCTTATCTAATTTTTACCCCCCAAAAATGTTTGAGGCCATGTTTTTCAAAAATGTTTAAAGATATGACCATAACTCCATAGTGGTCTTTGGCCTATGAAACTGTATTGTCCTGTAGCATCTCCTGAGAGACTCGGGGTTAACAGGGCATTTCATAGACAAGTCCATGGAAGCCTGAGCTCAATGCCATAGATCCAAAGACATGTGTATCATCTGGAACCTCTTCAAGTGGTAAAAACAAAGACAAAGAAAGGCATCCTCTGAACCTGCTGTAGGGTGAGACATCTGGGAGCTCAGGCCAGGGATGGGCAGTCCTTGTGGGAAAGCAACTGCAGCCTCATCACCTACAAGTTCTCTTACAGAGGGGCCAAAGGACAAGTTTCTTCATTTGTTTAATTCTCAGGCAAGTCCTGTACGGATGTCAAATGCCACAGACAAATGCAAACTAAGCAACCGACATCAATATTAATATAAACCCAGCCGGTTCCTACAACCTAGGGGTAAATAAATAAATGAGTCATCTGGCAATTGCCCCTCATTAACACTTCCTGTATGCACAAGCTTAACAAGCTTGTCATTACTAGAATCAATTTATTCCTCTGTCCAAAGGGCCATTTGTCTGTGTCCCTTCATCCCTGTTCAGACTACGCTTGGGTTTTCTTAATGATAAGATAGGCTTATTATCTTGGAAAGAATTCTACTGCATTTTTAAACTGTGTGATTACAAGATACAGAAAAATACCTCAGACAACAAGAAACTTTTTATAAAACTGGGTATCCTTGTAGAAATAAGACCATATAATTTATATTAAGTATTTATATGGCACCCCAGTTTTACTATATGCTCAATGACAGAATCACTCAAAGGTTATGCAGCTGCTATAAATTTATTCTTTGTATCAATCCAGAAGCAATTCCTTCATCTCATTCATGTGCATGTTACTTAACAAGACTTCAGTCTGTCCATGATGGACCACAAAGATCATGGTACATAAAATGTTGCTACCCAATAATGTTAGAGACTTTTAACTTTTAAACATACACCATGACCTTCACACATCAATGAAATTACCTAATGATTGATATATTCTCAGAAAATGTTAATGCTGTTAAGCAATGTGATGTTTGACTGTGCTTGCTTTCATGATGAACCCTACTACAGTTTGAAAAAGAAAACTTGGCCATTCGCTTTCTTGTGAATCAACAGCTAAGATAATGCAACACAACATTGAGAAACAACTCAAATTTATTCACATATTTTTCTAAAAAAAAAAAGAACCTTGACACTCTATGAGGATGAGAATCATGAACACCAGTAGTCTATGGGAAAAAAAAAAACTTAGCATCTAATGAGGGAAACAACACAATGATATTTATGAGAATGAAATAGGGGAACTAGTAGAAAGCTAACATTTAGAATTTTAAATAAAGATTCTCCTGCCTAGGGCTGATGCATAACATCACATAGACTAATACACAATAAATAAGAAACTCACAGAGTCCAATGTGAGATGACTGAAATAGAAGCAAATTTACTCAGCAGTAATATTCATACCAGGGAACTAATAAAGTGACCTTTATATAATTCTATATAAATATACTAAGACACAGATAAATTATGAGCTTCTTTAAGCTTACTCAGTTTAACAGTGGGTTTTCAGAGGATATCCTCATACTATGAGGACTATTAGTGTTACCTAAGATCTTATCAAAAGGCAACTTTGCAAACCTTCCACCCCAATCTCTGAATCAATAGCTGGAGAGAGGACCAACACCTATTTTGATAGGTCCGCACTCCAGGTGGTTCTAATGAAGGTTGAAATATGAGAGTCATTCAATTAAACTGGGCTACAATATTATGACTACTAAATTGGGCAGAGTAACTTCATAAAGTACAAGGCAGCCCCATAATATTCAAAGAAAGGAAATTCTGGCTTTAATCCCAGCACTTGGGAGGCAGAAACAAATGGATATTTTTGAGTTCACGGCCAACCTAGTTTATAGAGCAAGTTTCAGAATAGGCTCCAAAGCTACAGAGAAACCCTGCCTTTAAATAAATAAATAAATAAATAAATAAATAAATAAATAAATAGTAATGAAAACTTGGAGGAAAAATTCAAGTCTAAGCTATGAGTACAGGCTAACAGGTGTTACCTTGCACTTATACACAAACATATTTATACATGCAATGTATCTCCAGGCCAGTTATTTAAGTCAAGTTATTTAACTTATTCTCACAACTACCAACATTCTTCTATGTTCCTTTTTCTCTGGCTGAGAAGTCAAGGGGTGGTGGTATGGAGTAGTAAAAACAAAGCAAAGTGCACTGACATGAGAGATGTATCAATCAAGGAGCAACTTCAATCTAAATCAAAAAGAGAAAAGAAAGGAAGGGAGGAAGGAAGGGAAAGAGAAAGGGAGGGAGGGAGTATGGGAGGGAGGAAAGGAGGGCGGAAGATTAAGTAGAAGCAAAAGCAACCTAAATTTTAGCACACATATAGATATTCATCTCTTGCAGATTCCCAGAATCAAAAGCCTGGAAGACTGCCTGGTTTTCTTCCAGGATCTACAGACCCAGATCAACACTGTCGGGCAGCTTCTTCCCCTCCCAGGAAACAAGCAAGGCAGCAGCCTCATGACCGTCAGCCAAGTCGTTTCCTGCCAACAGCCAGTCTCCCCCCTGGTCTAGAATATTTAAGCCAGGTTTGCATGCCTTTCCACTTCTACTCTTGTGTTCCTTTTAAAGGCAATTCAAACTCGGTTTCTTGTTTTTCAACCAATAATTTAATGGAATGCAGAATGCATTATAAATCATAAAGTTATAAAGTACTGACTTTATATGTGTTATGTAGATGGGATTTTATTCGACGCTATTGTCACCCGTCCTTATTTGCTTGACAGAGTGATGAGACTAAATAGCTTTGGCTTTGCTGTTTAACATGTTTGTCTACTTTCTGTTCATTGCTCAAGGTGTGGAGGCATTCTCAAGGAATTATTAGACTAGGCCACCTACGGCTATTAATTAGACATGTATTGAACACTTGGATATTCAAGGTACATAAGAAGCATAAAACCTACCCCTGTCACTCAAACATTTCATTAGTTAATGATCAAACAAAAAACATTGATTAAAAAGTACAAAGCAAAGCACGAAAGCCAGGAAAACACACATCTTTAAGGGAGAAGGCAGTCGTGGAGACTTCAGCAAGGAGTTGAGACTTTTCAGCTGCTCTCAAAAGCAATGTGAAAATCCAAGGGAAAACAATTTACCAAGGCCACATTACTCTCTTCTGATGTTCCTGAGTCTTTAGGTCAACCTGCTTGAACGATTATATCTCACTATTAGGTACGGTTGCTGTTCGAGCTGGGGCACATAAAAAATCTTTGTCATGCAGCACATAAATAGAAATTGTTCATATGTGAATGTATTATTGTTGTTTTAACACATCACCCTACACAAGATTAGAATGACTCTAACACTAATATTGAGATGTCAGCACATCTGCTACCACGCTCCCTTGTTTGGCATTCCTTCAAACATAAAGTCTATCTATTTTATCAAAATCAAATCTCGGTGTTAATTTCCTTAAGGAACAAGAGATTTCTGCTATGCCTGATAGGGTTTAAGCTGCATGCAGCATATGTTCCTGGGAAAATGTTTATAATTGCAGATGCCTTCCCCAGAAACCCACTGGCAGACAAATGTTCTATAGAGACTGGCGAGCTCAGGGAGCTATGGAAAGGAGCTGGAAAAGCTAACCTACCATCTTCCATCTTCCATCTGCAGAAAGGATCAGCTGTAAGAGCTGGCTAGAGTTGATTAACTGCTGCAAGCTGTTTGGGAGTGTTGTCAGGCAAGGTTTTTGCCAAATATAAAAGTGATATACCAGCGCCAGAGGGCTGAGGTTTGATGATCACATATGGTCATCACATATTCTTCTTCTGCCCATGAAAGATGACATACCGTGGCCAGATGCCTGACGTGAATACATGTTCTAACCTTCAATAAATAGACAGAAGAACTCAGGAGCTTCAGTTTCAAATGCAATGCATTTTCTAAAAACATACGTCTGCCAATATTTTTTCAGAAAACAAAAGATGCCATAAATTGTTAACATTTTTTCCTAAAGGAAATGACTTACTCATTGTGTACTAAAAGAATATGGGTTCACTTTAAGCTTTGTACATATAAAAAGATATGTGGGAATTTCAAAAGTATTTCGTGTAAGTCTTTAGGAGAATGCCTGTTAAATGACTTTGTGTGTGCTGTTTTTCCTTTTGTTGAAAATATGCTTTTTCTTCACATCCTAAATCCTGATTCCATTCTCCCCATCCTCTTCTTCTCTAAGTCTTACCCCACTTTCCCTCTCTTCCAGATCCACTCCTTTTCTGTCTTTCATTAGAACATAAACAGGCTTCTAAGGGATACCAATATAATTATAATATAATATGATATAATACATAATGAGATTTTTAAAACTACCACATTGGAATTGGACAAAACAGACAGAAGGGAAAGAGCTCTAGGGAAGGCACAGGAAACATAATCCCACTCATTTACACACTTGGGAATCCCAGAAAAACACTAAAGTATAAGCCATAATATGCATATAAAGGATTTGTTGTCTTAAAAGAGGAGAAGGAAAACAAAACACACATACACACATAAAAACTAAAAAGATATATAACTTTTTTAAAAGGGAAAGTCCTAACATTACAATGTGAGTCAAGGAACCTCCAAAGATGCCATTGAGTTCATTTTCTGTTGGCCATCTATTGCTGGGCATGCAGCCTACCCTTAAGAATAATTTGTTTCCCCAGTGATACTCCATTGGAGAAAACCAGATTTTCATTTGCAAGTGATTATCAGTTGGAGATAGCTTCTGGGTTAGGGATGGGGCATGTGTCCAGTTCTCCTTTCAGCCCTGGGCACTATCTGGTGCAGACCCATTCAGATCCTGTGTGTGCTGCCTCAGTCTCTATGAGTTCCTATGGTTTCAAGGATGTTGATTTAGAGGACCTTGGTTTCTTGGTGTCATCCAACCCCTCTTGCTCTCAAATTCTTTCTACCTCATCTTCATTAGGGTTTCCTGAGACCCAAGGAGAGGGATTTGATGGAGACATCATTCAGGGTTGAGTGTTCCAAGATTTCTCACTCTGCATAATGTCTGTTTGTGAGTCTCTTCTGTAGTTGTTCTCATATGTTGCAGGAGGAAGCTTCACTGATGATGACTGAGTAAGGAACTGATCTAGGAGTATAGATGATTGTCTTTATAAGCCACTTTATTGCTAAATTAAAAAAAAAAAGAACAATAGTACTTGTTTTTACCTTAGATCCCTGGGATATCTAGTCTCAGGTTGTTGGTTACCTAGGCAGTGTCTGGTATGGTTCAGTTCATGGGCTAGGCCTTAAATCTAATCAGATATTGATTGGTTATTTCTGCGGGCTTTGTGCCACCATTTCACCAACATATGTTACACGCAGGACAACCTTGTAGATCAAAGGGCTTGTGGTTGGATCGGTGGAGAGTGTTTGTCTGTATCTAAGATGCTAGCACGCAGAAGTGAAAGCTCTATGTACTTCATAAAAGTCTGTATAAGAATGTCTGTTAAACAACTTTGCGTGTGATAACTTTCAACTGAAAGACATACAAATTAGTTAAAACTACGAATATTTGGAAATACTGCATATTTCAAAAATAAACCAGGAAAATATAAGAAAAATCTTTCTACATTAAAAACTAGAAGGTTATTTAAACTCTTACTATATTATTTGTGAATTAACTCTCAAGAACATTGTGTCAAACAATTTGAAACTAAATATATGTATTTATAGTAGGATCTGAGAAGCTAGTAGATACTTTCTAGATTGACTAATATTTACTCCTTTAGTATCATAGTATAAATATTAACATTTTTTCAGTTATCAACAGAAGGGTAAAATCACACACAAACATTCTATTCATTTTTAAATTTATTCAATGATATCAATACTTGTAATCTTTATTTTAAATTTTAAGTTATAATATTAAAAACTGTCATGTTTTCATTGACTCAGTATTTTAAAACCACTTTATTTGTCCTGGTATCTGGAGTATATTTTAATCTGTTTAAAATTTCTACTGATTCTTAGTACATCAGCCAGCAGGAGACAATGGAAAGGGTCCATTTAGGACAGTTTATTAGTAGCTCAGGACTATTCAAAGGAAAGTATAATAACCAAATCAACATTGTCAAAGGAAGGGTGCTTGTCCACAGAAAGAGATTAGTTCACTTTTTATTATGCAGGATGACAAAGATGAGAGGAAAACAGGGGGCAGAGATTAAGGTGTCACTGTGGAATTGCTTCCTTTGTCCCTAAAGTTAGGTTAGCCATGAGACAATGGAGTAGCACTGGTGGCTAGCTGCATGCTGTGTTCTTAGAGCTGGTTCCTAATTTCTTGGGATGTCCATCTAGTTGACATTTTTATTTATTCTTGACAATCCAATAAGACAATATACTAAAGTCTATAGTTCAACAAATACTTCATGTGCATCATTCAGTTAACATCTGGGAATCAGAGATGCAGCTTCCCTTTTCATTCTGTAGTAGATCTCTATAGGTTCAAAATTTAAGACTAGAATTGGATCCATGACACCAATATTCAAAGATGATAAACTCAGACATCTTATCCCTAATCTTAGTGTTCCAGTCCTAATTTGATTCTTCTCAGAGCTAATAGCCACATACTTTCTGAAGGTCTTTCCCCATTTTTTTTCCCACAAAGGAAATCTCCATTTTCTTCAAGAAAGCAAAAGGGATGTGATACACTCAAAATCTCACTCCACTTCAAGATGCTTTACCACGATTGTTAATATGATTTTAGAAAAGTTCAAGTCATGAAATGACATCTATAAAAAATATTTGCAATTTTAAAAAGAGGTCACATTGTCCTTTTTCATCATCAGTAGGACAAGAGGAAATATTTCCCTCACCTCAGGATATACAAGGACAATGAAAAAGCGAGTACAGCTTCAAGTTTTCTGGAGTTGTAGATTTACAATCAATACCAAAGTTGATGAAAAAAAAATGCCTTGGCTTAAAGAATCCTGTGGAGTTTACATGCATGAATAGAGCATACCGTGACAATAATGTTGGTTGGATTAGAAATGAACCTTTAGAAATGTGGTAATCAGCAGTGCAGTCAAGGCTTGTGATTTGGCTTTAGTAGGTCTATGAGCTGATTCAACTAAAAATACAAAACCCGAGGCTGTTCTAAATCACACATTACATATTTCCTTTGCAAAGGTCCTATATGGGCTGACAAGATGGCCAGGGGGTAAAGGTCATCTACTCCGAGCGTGACAACATGGCTTGCATTCCCAGAGTGCACATGAAGGTAGAAGAAGAGAAACAAGCCCTTAAAATGTATCCTCTCAGTACTGTATGGGTGCTGCGGTATGTACAACATACATCATGCACACAGACACACACGATAACAAATAAATCCGTAAACTGCAAATTTTTTTTTGCTTAATTTCTTTTTAATTACCTAGCCCAAATGCTGTGGCGGGTATTTGGTAACAGACCACTTATTCCGCTTCAGTTGACGTTCTGTTGGTGTCTGAAAGTTTTCTGTCTTCCCTAGCCTGAAGGAAAATAAGAATAAGAGCTATTTATAAACTGTCATCTTCCAACTTAAACAGATATTTCCTCCTTGAGAGGTGCATGGTGCCAACTGACGGAGCCAACTGATGGATGCCCATCCTGTGGCTTCATTTCGTCACAAGAAACTTGGGGACATTTTAAAAATGTCTTCAATATTACTATTCAGAGGTTATTTTTAAAACTTTCTTAAAATACTGTTTCTCATTTTCAGAAAGTTAGCATAACCACTGCTGTTTTTCTTGTTCTTGGCAAATCTGACTTGGAATTTTAAGAGTTCTATAAATTATTAGTTGGACAATAACATTTGGTGAAGACAGGCCACACATCCTGTAAGTGAAACATAGCCTCATATAGGAATTATAGAGTGATTATTTGAGTAAAAAATTCTTCCTTATCAAATTTGAATTGAAATATCAAATTAATTGAAATATAGTACAAATATGTTTGTTCATAGATCCAAAATAAAAGTTAAATAATTTTTTTTTCAGAATTTGCTTTGATTCCTATGGTTAAGTCTTTGCCTTATAAGTTGTGAGTGTTTGGAATGTTTTAATGAAAATGACAGATTTCAGGCTGCATAGTAAGGGCTGTGGCAGAATGGTTTCACTTCCTGTCTATCATCCTTTGCAGCTGGACCTGATAATCATTCATCAGCAGGTGGAACTTCTCGGGAGTAAGTACATTGGAGTTTGCATTTATTAAAACTTTTGAAAAGGCTTTACTGTTCAAAAGAAAATGTTATAAACAATGGGTAGAAAGATTGAATGATTGCTTAACCTATTTTTTAAACAAAATTAAACTTATTAGTTTAAGCACAACTAAAGTATAAAAGTAAGTCCTTCATAACAGTGACATCCATATTCTAATAAAATCAGTCTTAAAGTGGCAAGCAGTAATCAATATCCCATTGAAATTTCTTAACATTCTGAGAAGGGGATATCACAGTTGAGAGCATATTAAAATGTAATCAACACAAATGCTATCATTTTATTCCTTCACAATCACCTCAATAAAATAGGCACACACCTTATCAGTAGATAGATGTGTGTAAGGATGATTAACAATTTCAAATTACTTGAGTGTTTTCTGTTTATAAGATTCTATATTACTCCAAAATATGGCAGAATTGAAGAAGTTGGCCAGTACCACTACTGTGGATGCTAAAAGAAAATTTAGATACAGTAAAAAAAAAAAAAGTACTACTGTAAATTGTCCAAATAACTTGCAGAAGAACAATAGGGTTATTATTTGAGCAATGATTTCTTCCTTACACAATGTTATTTGGTTGAAAGGTGTCACAATATGTTTGTTCATAGTTCTAGAATAAAAATTAGTTATTAGTTTTGTTCTTGGTTCTTGCTCTAACATCTAAACATGGAAAGAGATGTGTATGAAGATGAGACTATCAGTTCAGTATATCTGCAGCAACTCTATGTTCTCTTAATAATCCTTGACTTTTGACAAGTGGTGATGCCAATCAAAGCATGCCTTCATATGATGTGTTTTTTGATAGTGATACTCGGTACTGAGACTTCCAACAAATACGAGATCAAAAACAGCTTGGGACAAAGAATTTACTTTGCAGTGGAGGAAAGCATCTGTTTTAATCGTAATGTGTGTTCCACGCTGAGAGCCTGCACCCTGAGGATCACAGACAACTCGGGTCGAGAGGTGATTACAGTGAACAGGCCCCTAAGGTGTAACAGCTGCTGGTGTCCCTGCTACCTACAAGAGGTTGGTCACCGCCTCTGAGCATCTTTCCTTTTTAAGATCATTCCTTTAAGTGACATTCATCTGGAGCTATGCGACAGTCAACATAAGGGTTGTTTAAATTTATATCTTCCCTTTTAGGATAAGGAAAACATGAAGATTTGGTGAGGTACTTTTTCCATTTGTAACCCAAAACTACATTAGCTAGCATTAGATTAAATGCTAAAGGGAGTTCATGCTTCCTGTAAAAATAAGACATGACCTCCTGAACTAGTGTATTATGCAAGCAATTGCAATATCTTCAGGTGCCCACTACACAAATACAGTCATCTTCTCTAAGAGTAGCAATGCCCAGGAGGTGCCATGACACTTAACCTCTACTAAGATGCCGTCTTCCATTGGTGTTATTCTCCTCAGATAACATTTACCATTTGCATATTCAATAAACCCACAGTATGCAATAGAGTGATGTCATTTAATTGTTTTGTTTTAGAACATAATGTCATTGTCATTGTTAATAAAGCTGTAACAATAATTTTTATTGATGTAGAAAACTACTCAATTTGATATGATGTCTCTGTGGACACTAATATTACTTCATCCTCTATTCAGCAGATTATATGTGTGTGTGTTTTGAGATCTAAGACATTAAGTATAAAATATATATTTCTATATATTACACATGTTTATATATGTTTATACATAAATGTCATATATTTATATATGTTTGGCAAGCTTGATTCATAGGAAGTTAAAGTACTTTGGGAAAGAGTGAATTGTGTGCTTTTACTATATATATATATGTATGACTATGACATGTATGTCATATGTATGACATATGCCATATATCACTATATGTGTGTCACATATATGAATATATATGTATGTATATCTTGTTTCCTTCTAAAGAAACATTTCCTATTGCCCCCATTCCAAAGTATCTTACAAAAGGATTCTACTTGGCTTACACTCAAATGCTGAAATAATGTCAGAAATAAAAAATGTGAACACTCAACAACCGAAAAAAAAGGTTAAAATGGATCTGTGCTATGGATACAACTGAGAAGTAGTAATTGAGTTTGTCCATGCTAAAAAAAAGTTATGATTCACTCACTGTCACAGGTGAGGTGGGACGACAGCTGTGCCAAGGACACAAAGGCATTTAGAGGGGAGTGTGACACACATCAGCAGAATGAATTCTTATCATTTCCATGACACAATATAAAATGTCAAAAGAAAACAGCAATATTCTTCCTAAATAATATTTATAATGATTATTATAATACATCAGTGATTTCATAACAAATACTATGTAGAAGTAAGTTGGCATTCTTCTGTAATTGATGTGCAACAACCTTACGAAAATGTCATTTTTTACAATTTTCTCTTACAGCTAGAAATACAAGCCCCTCCTGGTACTATAGTTGGTTATGTTGCACAAAAGTGGGACCCCTTTCAACCCACATTCACAATCCAAAATGCAGACAATGAAGATATTTTGAAAATTGTTGGTCCTTGTGCAACCTGTGGCTGTTTTGGAGATGTGGACTTTGAGGTATGAATGACAAAGTTTTGCTTAGGTCCTGATTTCTTGCAACATAATTCAATTTATAAAACGTCCAAATCATGGGGCTGGAGAGATAGTTCAGTGGTTAAGAGCACTAAGTGTTCTTCCAAAGAACTGGGGTTCATTTCCCAGCTCCTACATGGCAGTTCACAACTGTCTGTAGCTTTAGTTCCAAGGAATCTGGTATCTTCACCCAGACATACATGCAGGCAAAACCCAATGTACATGAAAAAATTAGTTAAAAAATTCCAAATTATGATAGGCAGTCATGGCAAATGCCTTTAATCCTAGAACTTAGAAGGCAGAGGCAGGTGGATCTCTGTGAGTTTGAGGACAACCTGGTCAACAGAGTGAGTTCCAGGACTGTCAGGACTGTTTCACAGAGAAGCCTTGTCTTGAAAAACAGAAAACAAAAAAACTCAAAATCATAATGTATCACTTAAATACATTTTAAGAACTGCATATTAGTGTAATACTCTAATAAATCATGTTTCCATGCCAATAACAACTAACAGACATTAGTCCAGAGATTCTAAGTCCATGTTTTTTTTTTTTTTAGCAAAAACAATGCTATGACAATATACTGATTGGCCCATTTTATCTGTCATAAACAACTGCACATGTAATTCAAAGAAATTTTAACAAATAAAAATGAGAATTATAAAATTAGAATTCTGGACCTATTTGCCAAATACAGTTGATATCTATTGTACTTCCTTACATAAAACAATAAATGTCTTGTTATTTTTAATTTCAGCCTCTAAATCATTGAACATCAAGAATATATATATATATATATATATATACATACATACATACATACATACATACAGAGAGACTGTGATTTTTAGGTACCCAATATGTTCAAAATGTTGTGACCGTTAAAAGTCTTGGTAACCCTATGTTTGATGGGGTTGATTCATAGGGAGTTAAGAGCACATGGGGGACAGAGGGCATATGTGCATTTTGATCATCAAAATTACCTATGCCCTTTCCTGTTGGCCTGCTTGATGGAAATTTAGCCCCATTCAGGTCTCATTTTAGAAGCATACTGCACTAAAGTGTCACTATATAAAGCTATATTTGAAAGACTGTATAATAATGCACTCTCAGATTTCTGGTACTGAATACTAAAATGAGCCATTGGAAATTTAACCGGCAACTACATATGCTCTTAACAGATTATTGTACACATACATTATATGTGAGAAAACCATTCGGTTTTAAAGTATCTCCTTTTCATTATTTGTACGGATCCCACATAGGTCTGTTTTCCCGACTTCTGGAGGAACCTATACACACCAAGAAAACAGACTTTGTTAAGTGACTTGTCCTAGATCCAGAATTGTGAAAGGGTGTGATGTGTTTTTTGTTGTTTTGTTTTGTTGTTTTTTTCAAGACAGGGTTTCTCTTGTGTAGCACTGGCTGTCCTGGAACTAGCTCTGTAGACCAGGATAGCCTCAAACTCATAGAGATTCACGTGCCTCAACCTCCCAAGTGTTAGGACTAAGGCATGTGCCACCACTTCCTGGCTACATGACTTCTTAATAATGTGACTGAAGTGAGTTTAAATACCAGGGTTTAGTTTCCATGCTATAGCTACGTCCTAAGACATCTCCCCTATTTTCAATTTTCTATCACCCTAGGGAAAGGGAAGGTCCATATTAAATAAATTTATCAGCACAATAATCAGGATAAAGAAATAAATATTTGATGAATCAGATGTGGATTCCTCACTCAGTGGGCGTGATAGGTTTCAATGTCAGACTCACCCTAATCTCCTGTTTACACACTAATTAGTGATTTCTAATACTTATAGTTGTTTAGAAGGAATGTGTTGACAAATGTCTGAGTGTAACTTAAAAGTGTAGTTTGACAATGCATTCGGTTTAAAAGCTTCACTAATTACAGAATTAATCATTTTTTTAAATTTATGAATTATACCTAGAAAATATGGAATGCATCCAAATAGAAATTTTTAATATCTCCGTGTGTATGCATGTGCATACACACACACACACAAACACACATAGTATTGTCCATATACTTTATGATGGCCAGTTCAGGTTTAAAATCTGAACACAGGTACCTTCATGCTTAGCTACATAACTAAGAGATGTACCTGCTGCCATCTTGTGGTTGTGTAGCCTTAATTATTTACTCCATCTACATAGAAAACGAAAAGGAAAGCAAACTAGAATGGTCTACAAACTGTGGCATCTGAAATCCTTGAACACTCTGGAGGTGAGTATTCACACTGGTGCTGATACGCAGGCACAAACACCGTAGAGCTACTTTTTGAGGTGGCGAACAATACAGTGGCTCAAATACACCATGAAACAAACACACTGAGAAACGGCAACTATTCTCTTTTTTATTTGCAAAGCTCATAGCTCTTATTTTTCTTTTCAAAGGTGCAAACTGTTGACGAAAAGATTACAGTTGGGAAGATTTCCAAGTACTGGTCAGGATTTGTCAATGACGTGTTCACAAACGCTGACAACTTTGGGATACATGTCCCTGCAGATCTCGATGTGACACTCAAAGCAGCAATGATTGGTGCTTGCTTTCTCTTTGTAAGTTTGGTCTAAGCTGCATGGATGAATTTTGTCCTTATGTGCCAACCTCTATAGAGCTTATCCTCCTCAACCCAGTCTTGACCCACAAAACATGCTTTATACATAGAAGACAGTTTAAGATAGGATCATCGTCCTTTGGAAACCAGAACTTAGAGCTTTACGTTTTGCTCAGGCTGATAACACAGGAGTCAAGTAACATCTTTGCCAAAATGCTTGACTAGTTCCTGCCTCGGATCTCCCCCTATCATGAATATTTTGAACTCACAGAAACCTGCCGGTGTGTCTGTCTTTCTTTCTTTCTTTCTTTCTTTCTTTCTTTCTTTCTTTCTTTCTTTCTTTCTTCCTTCCTTCCTTCCTTCCTTCCTTCCTTTCTTTCTTTCTTTTTTACATAAGCCAACATCTTCCTTCTTCCTTTTTTGTTGCACAGAATTTAAGATCTCAAACCTAATGATTACAGCAATCTATGATGCTGTTGAATAAACTCAAGCCATTTATTGTGTCTCCACTAAAGATGCTCATAAACAACATTAACTAAAAGTAATTCCAAGGTTATATTTTTAATGGACACAGAGAATTAAGTATAAACTAGGTAATATATATTATATATACATATATATACATAGAGATATATATCAGAATTATTTCTTCAAAATCTTTTGAGAAATAGGCTTAACTGTTTCCTACCATTAGTAGTTGGTCCCTATCTTTATCTACAAATCAAAGTAATTCCAGTTAATTTTTCCTGACATGAAATATTAATTCATAGGTCTTCATCACTTCCTGTTTATCCTTCCTATTTTTGCTCATTACACATTCAGCAGTAACCTTTCAACACACACACATGACAAGCATGCACACAAAACAATTACACACAGAAGCATACACTTATACACACACACGCACACAGAGAGAAAGACATTCTCAGACAAACACACATTCACATACCCTTTCTCTTGTTCATTAGATCTTGATCAAGTTGTTCACTTTATTTCTCTATTAAAAACAGTCCATCTGTGATCTTCTTTATTGACCTACTTGGCAGACAGACTGGTGACAAAATGGTCCTGGTAAATAATAGATGGTTCTCAGATCTTAACCCTTGCTGATTTTTCTTTTTATTGACTTTCTGAACCCTTCTAAATATTTGTGCTTTGACAAGTGTGTTTTCCGTCCTTGACTCACATTCTTTGGGAGATTAATGTGATATAGGCAGGTTGTTTCGATCCCATCAATATGTAGTACATCATACATTCTCTGTGTGGCACAAAGATTGTGGAATTGCAGATTTCACCTGGGTGCACCAGGGTCAGTTCTTGAACATGACATCTAATGAGTCCTCTGGGCTCAATAAACTCAAATGAAGACTGATCTAGATAGTTCCCCAGTATGAATGGGTAATGCTCCAACAACTAAGAAAGACACATACTTAACTGACAATAGAAAGAACTCTCATCCACTTCTTGTTAAATCAGAACCTCATGGTATCTTTGTGATCTTCCTAGTATATGTTTTGAGACAGCTTCTTAAATGTGTCACTAAGGTAGGTCATAAACACTGCAAAGGTGATGATTGTTATCACTTCTTCCTCTGCCTTATTATGTTTACAACTGAATTTTACGGTCTTGATAACCCCCCAAAATTTTGATTGATGATATTGGGATTACTTAGATAAGTATTTAAGTTCCTTACAATAAGAAAATTCAACATTTGAGAATCACAAAACTTAAAACATAGTTTTTTCTTCCAATAAATCATGAATTGCTGAAACACCATTAGGAACATCACTGACTCACATAATCAAAACTGGCATGTCAAGCTCTTGATCCTAATTGTTGCCTCTTTTACAAATTCACTCATGTTCACTTTATTTGTTTGTAGGATTTTATGTTCTTTGAGCACTCACTTGCTGGATTATAGCAAGCATGACGATGAAAACAATAAAATATGCAGAAGGCATTTCAGTAAGTAAAAGGCAAGTTTAAATGATCTCCTTCCTTTGAAGATGTCTAGGTTTGACACTCTCTAATTCTTTTTCATTTTCTTCTAGATGTCCCTTGGGCTCTGAATTTAATTTCTGAATGGCTTGACTATTCTAGTTTTTATGACTAAATGTTAATTATTATATTTATTAAAACAGTGCAATGATACAATTAGCCTGGTTGTGGATGCATGGTAGCTAAATACGCAATTACTAGCATGAGTACAAGGTTACTTTGAGAGATTTCCATTCTCTTCTTATCCTTTTGAAGTTACCGCAATGGTAAGCATGAAAGATGAGAGCTAAAGCTTGCAGCATCACTGATGGGAATTCAATGTTTAGAAAACGCTTTGAAGTATCTCTAGTACTAAGGGTGGTTACTAATCAAAGGGCTTGAATTTCTAAAATATCTCTTCAAAAGTAGTTCCTTTTGACTTTCTTAATTTTATTTCTTTTTAAAATTTTTACGCGTAGTCTTAACAAGATAAAGTATAAGTATTATTTTATAATGCATTTTTTCACATTTTTGAGAGAGAATCTCATGCATCTCAGACTTGGTTAATTTTCTTATTAAAGTAAAAATATTTTATTTATATCGGAAAAGTTGGAGATCAAGTAAATGATATGTGTAACAATTTGGAGGAAGATAGATAGCTTCTATTTCTTGAAGTTGCAGAGGCACAATTATATTCTGTAAGGCAATTAACTAAAGTACTGAGCAGACTCATCTCAGAGATTTAAATAGTCATACAGATAGACTCTAAATTAGCAAAAGCCATCTTATCAACCAGCATTATAGCTAACTGTTATGAAGTTTCTGCCAGTTACAAGATCAGACACTTCAAAATGAAGAATGGACAGCTCAGGAATTAAAAACAAACAAACCAAACCAAAAGAGTCAGGCCTGGATCCATGCAGCAGTGCAGAGGGAAGAAAGCATAGCAAATGCCACTGATTCAGGATGTACATGGTGCTGGGTAGCACTTCTGATTCCTATACCCTACTTGTCCCTGTGCTTCCAAAGCCCTTCAGCCAGGATCCTCTTCCTGAACATCCCAAAACATGGCATCAACTGGGAACCAAATCTTCAAATACCTGAGACTATATGAGATATTCTCATCCAAACCACCACTTGAGTCCAAGGCCATACTTGGCTGCAAAATCATGCCCCATCTCAACCTCATACAACCCCAAATAAAAACAGAAAATAATATCGTAATTGAACTGGTGTTCTGATGTTTAGTAATTTTATGAATGATAGCTCACATTGCCTTGTAGATGTACATACTTTTGCAAAAGCCAGTCCTTGACTATCTAAGTTTAATGCTAGTTTTAATTGTTGTCCATTGAGATGATAAGGTATTAATCAGTTCTCTCCTAAAAGGGCAAGAGTTTTGTATTTCCAGACCCAGGAAGAAAAGTAATTCGGGATAAATAAACAGACATAATTAGAGCTGTTAATTTGAACATAGAGGAAAAGAAGTCAGTAAGAGATAAGAGCATTTAGGAAAGAGAATTCTTGCCAGTTGAAAAAGAAAGTGCCAAGTCTCTGAGTCAAACATGCTGGACAAGTTTGATTTCAGAAGACTGATAAACACAGGAAGACTGAATGTAGTGGGATCATCAAGAGGAAGTACAATGCCAATAGATTTTAACAGAGTATTCTTTGTGAGCCAGAGAACCTTGAAACAAAACACTAAAAGCTTCCCGTAAGTCACCAGTACTTCTTTTATGAAAGAGAAATTTGAACTGGCACAGTGACATGTACCTATAATCTTCATATTGGAAAACAAGAGAATCTGAAGTCTGAGGCCAGTGTATCACAGAAAACTCAAGACGAGCCATGTCAATCACCAAAGCAGTTATGATAGATAGAGAGATAGGGAGATGCAATCGCACAATGCTAAAGGTGGGTTATAGTGCAGTGATGGAGAACTCTCATAGCATATGCAAGGATCTGAGCTTGATCATGAGGACTGAAGATGAAAAATAAAATTAAAATAAAAAGGAAGAATATTTGCTAGACAATCTGAAAAACCAGGTGACATATCAACAGCTTTCTAAAATTTTGACTCACTTGAAATTTAATTAGTATGCATACAAAGTTTTATATTTGTAATTTTTACTACAAAAACAACAAACTTTTAATGTCTTCATAACTTGACAGAATTACTATTTTATTTACTTTATTACTTTATGTACATTGATTTTTTTTTCCTATAGGCATATCTATACACCACTTCAGTGTTTGATGCCTATGGAGGCCAGAAGAGAGCATCAGATTCCATGGAACTGACATTATACACTGTTGTGAGATGCAGTGTGGTTGTCTGGAGCTGAACTTAGGTTCTCTGGAAGATCAACTCATGTTCTTAACCTCTGAGACATCTCTCCAGTTTTTAAACATTTCTATTTCAGTAGTTATATGTCGTTATTTCTCTGTTAAAATGAGAGGGTCTGGAACTATTGTTTATAATATTTAACTTTTCAAGTTACATATTTTTCCTTTCCATAAAAATTTAAATTTTTGAGTTTTTTTGTATATTTTGGAGGTCAGTCCTCCATCTGGTGTGGGTTTGGTGAAGATATTTTCCCATTCTGTAGGCTGCTGTTTTGTCTTGTTGATTGTGTCCTTTGCTTTACAGAAGCTTCTCAGTTTCAGAGTGTTCTATTTATTGTTTGATGTGGGAGTGTCATATATCAATCTTTTGATTTCATTGGTTAAGTTATAATAAACCAGCTGCTTGGCCTCATGGCTGGAACATAGATGGGAGGAGTAAACAGAATAGAATTCTGGGCGGAAGAGGAAGTGAGGTCAGACTCTGCTCTGCTCCCGGAGAGACCCGACAGCTCTGCTCTGGAGCAGAGACGCCATGCTTGCCATGCTACACTCTCCCAGGATGGACGAAGGCTAGAATCTTCCTGGTAAGCGCACCTTGGGGTGCTTACACACATCATTAGAAATGGGCTAGTCCAGGTGCGAGAATTAGCCTATAAGGGCTAGAGTATGGGCCAAGCAGTTCTTTAAATGAATACAGTTTGTGTGTTGTTATTTCGGGCATAAGCTAGCCAAGCGGCCGGGGTGTTGGGGACGCAGCCCCACCGCTCCTATTTCAACAATTGTTTCTTTTAGTGTCTGTGCTACTGGGGTTATATTTAGCAAGTGGTCTCCTGAGCCAATGCGTTCAAGTATACTTTCTGTTTTATCTTCTATTAAGTTCAGTGTGGTTGGTTTTATGTTGAAGTCTTTGATCCATTTGGACTTGAATTTTGTGCATGGCGATAGATATGGATTTATTTTCATTCTTCTACGTGTTGATATCCAGTTATGTCAGCTCCATTTCTTGAATATACTTTCCATTTTACATTTTTGCTTCTTGTCAAAACTCAGGTGTTCATAGGTGTGTGGATTGATATTCAGGTCTTCAATGCATTTCCATTTCCCCTGTGGCTGTTTTCAATACTGTAAATCTGTAGTAACAGTTTGAAGTCAGGGACTATGATACTTCCAGAAGTTCCTTTATTGTACAGGATTGTTTTGGCTATCCTGGGTTTTTTGCTTTTCTATATGAAGTTGAGTATTGTTCTTTTGAGGTCTGCAAAGAAAATTTTGCTGGGATTTTGATGGGCATTTCATTGAATCTGTAGATGGCTTTTTGTTTTGTTTTGTGGAGTTTTTTTGTTGTTGTTTGGTATGCATATAGGAGGCTAAAGGACAATCTTGCAATGTTTCTCATGAGCTGTCCACCTTGGTTTTTGATACAGGGTCTCTCATTAGCCTGGAACTCACAAATTAGACTAAGCTTGCTGTCTAGTGAGCCCCAGGTCACAAACTCTCTTTACTTCCTTGGCAATGGCATTATGATTGCCTTCCAGTATACAGAGAATTTTATGTGAAATGATAGAAACTGGACTCAACTCTTCATGATTGCACAGGAAAAACTGAACTGTCTTCAATCCATAACATTTGATTTTGAATCCTTGAATCCTTATTACGTTTTTTAAATTTATTAAATGTGTGTTTTGACCATTCTGTTCTTTGTTACACTGTATTGATTACTCTCCAGGCTTACCCTCACTTGCCTCCTCTGTCAATCCCATACTCCCTCTACCAATCCCTTTACCATATTGTGTTTATGATTTGCTTTGAGACCTGGTGTGTTGATAATCAGGGTCATTTGTGTGACTGTTTGGAACTGTTTATTAGAGCCTGGTTGGGTCACAGAAGTTATGCAACTGATGGCAGTTTCTCCCACAATCAATGAACACTAACTAGTTCAGTGGAGTAAACAGGACCCTATTCCCCTCCTTCAGTCATGATTGACTGTTGACAGGTCCACTTCTGTGAAGATGCAATACCAGCAAGAACAGTTGCACTGAGTTCATTATTGGGATGGCTCTAATGTGGCACTTTCTAGCCTTTCTTCAGACCTGTCTCCCAGCTCTTACATTTGTTCCATGTATCTTCCTCACAAATGCTGCTTGAGCCTTAGAGAAGGTAGTATAAATGCATTGTTTGTGGCTAAGCATTCAACTTTCACTCATTCTCAGCTTCTTGATAAGTCATGTGTGACTTTGCCCTCACTGCCTTTCACCGCAGAAAGGCTTCTCTGATTCAAGATGAAAGTAACATCAATCTATGTCTATAAATGCAAATAGTTAGGAGGCAGTTTAGTTTGACATCGTGTCGATTTAACTAAGCAACACTAAAAGATTATTCTCAAGGTGTGGAATTTTCACTTTTTACTAGGACTTGCATTGCCAAAAACAGAGTCCATCCAGTTGGACAGAGAGCAGTTGGTTATCCCATAATAGTCATGGATCTTTTGCATAATTAGTCACATCTTGCCCGGCAGACAGGTACTGTAATGAGTAAAATTTACAATTAGTTTGAAAAGTTTACATCTACTGGTGCCTTTCCCACACCCACCCACAGTAACCTGCATGACATCTTCTCGTTTATGAAACTTAACTAACAGGGAGAAATCTTCCATCTCATTCCAGATGAGTCTCTCTGTGCCTTTATTTCTCTAATGACTCCTTCATTTTTCAATAGTGTATTGTTTAATCTCCATGAGCTTGTGTCTTTTTAAAGATTATTTTTCTGTTGACTTGGAGATTTATTCTATTGTGGCCAGAATTACTGCAATTTTTCTCCACTTGTTGAGGTTTATTTTGTGTCCCAATATATAATCTATTTTAAAGAAATTTCCTTGAACTCCTTAGAAGAGTGTGTACTCTATAGTGTTTGGGTAAAATATTCTAGAGGTATACATTGGGTACACTTAATTTCTGATAATGTTTCTCTTTTTAAATCTTGTCTGGATGACCTGTCAGTCAGTGAAAGTGGAGTGCCGAAGTTACTTAATAATGCTGTATTGAGGTTAATATGTAGCATACTGCCTAGTAATATTTATTTTGTGAAATTGCTTGCACTTGAGTTTGGTATTTAAGAATGTAATGTCGTCTTGGTGGATTGTGCAGAACAGAATAAAATGACTTTCTTTATCTCTACTCATTAGTTTTGGTTTTACTTTTATTTTATAAAAGTCTAGTATTGCAATGCCTATTTGTTTCCATCTTCTATTTGTTTAGAATACTTTTTCCCATCTTTTTTTTTATCAAAAGTAGTGTTTCCCCTTGAAGGTAAAGTATGTTTCCTATAGACAGCAAAAAGGTGGCTCATGTCTTTAAATCCATTTGGTTAGTGTTGACTGAGGTTTCTGTCCTGCCTCGTTTCCACAGTCGTTAAGTCCCAAAGAAATCACACAGAGGTTTACATTAGTTATAAACTGATTGGCCCATTAGCTCAGGCTTTTTTATTAACTCTTATAATTTATATTAGCCCCTTATTCTTGTCTGTGTAAGCCACGTGGCTCGGTACCTTTTTTCAGTGAGGCAGTCACATCTTGCTTCATCTGTGGCCAAGTCATGACTGTGGAGGAATGGGCTTCCTTCTTCCCAGAATTCTCCTGTTCTCATTGACCTGCCTCTACTTCCTGTCTGATTGTTCCATATATACTTTCTGCCTGGCTAATGGCCAATCAACATTTATTTAAAATATAATTGACAGAATACAGACCATTCTCCCACACCAGTAAGCCTGTATCTTTTAATAGAGGAGTTAAAGCCACTAATATTTAAAGTTATTATTGAAAGTTTTACATTGATTGCTGTCATTTTATTGTTTCTGCGGTGTTAGTTTTCCTAGCCCTAATTTGCACACTAGTAACAGTGGCATCATTTGTTTTCTTCCTGTAGCCTCTTGGATATGGGGACCAGTCCCTTCAGTCTGAGAAATCCCTTTCAGTAGTCTCTGTAGGGGTGGTTTTGTGGAGATAAATTTCTTTGACTGATTTTGTAAGTTTTTCTTTTCGCTTCAATATGACAGATAGTATTGTCAAGTATAACATACTAGTTTGACATATGTGATCTTAGGACTTGAAGAACATTGCTATAAGCTCTTCTGACTTTTAAAATTTCCATTGTGGGAAAACAGCTGATATTATTATAGGTTTGCCCAAATGTGACTTGTCACTTCTCTCTTGTAGCTTTCAATACTCTTTATTTGTTCTATATGTTTAACATTTTCATTATTAAATGATATGGGAAGATATTTCCTGGTCCTATTTGGTGTTCTGTGTGCCTCTTGTACCTATAAGGGCATATCTTGCCCTAGATTTAGAGAATTTTATTCTGTTAACTTTTTGAAGATATGTTGTATGCATTAACCAGAACTTTCCCCTCCTCTTTGAACCCTATAATTCATATCTCAAAGATCCTGCATATTACTTGGTGGAGTTCTTTCTAAAAATTACCCCTTTTTAATTGCATGATTCAATTCTTCTGCCTTATCTTCCAGCCATAATATTTTGTCTTCTACATAATCCTTCTGTTGGTGAGGCTTTCCACTGACATTTTTTAAATTTACTTACTGAATTTTTCATTTCAAGTAAACTTCAGTTTAGGATTTTTTCCTGTATTTCTGTTTACTGAATTCACTCTACATATCCTGAATCATCTTTATTGTATATTCAGCCATTTTTTTGTGTTTTGATGTGGGAGTGATTTCTTACTAATAAAGAAACTGCCTCGGCCCTCATAGGACAGAAAATTAGGTAGGCGGAGTAGACAGAAGAGAATTCTGGGAAAAAGAAGCTGAGAGAGAGTCGCCATGATGCTCCCACTCCAGACAGACGCAGGTTAAGATCCTCTCTGGTAAGCCAGCTCATGGGCTACACAGAATATTAGAAATGGGTTAGAACAATATGTAAGAGCTAGCCAATAAGAAACTGGACCTAGCCGGGCCAGGCAGTGTTTGAAAGAATACAGTTTCCGTGTAATTATTTCTGGGTATAAACTAGCCATGCGGGCGGCCGGGTGCCGGGGACGCAGCCCTGCCGCTCCTATTTCAACAGATGGCGCCCAGACGTGATGGGCTAAATCCACTTAAAAACCTGAGAGGGCTTAAAAAGGAGAGAGAGAGAATTTAAGACAGCTTTTTGCTGTTTCTGGGTTGCGTGCCGCAAAGAAATTGTCCTGACTCGGCAGCAGGAAAAAACTGGCTGTTTTAAAATGCCGGCTTTCTGGGCTGTGCCGCCATTGTGATCTCTGTCTGGCTCCGGCGGGAGACAGAGCTTATGAATGGAGCATTTGGATTAAAGTGCTACGATTTGTTTGATGGCAACTAGACTGCTGTGTGCCTAAAAGGGGGACATTGTGTGCCGCAGCTCAGAGGCACAAGCAGCTCCGCCATGCTAATGGTGCAATGTGCAAGGATCAGAGGCACGAGCGGCTCCGCCATGTTGGACTGGGCGGGGCCAGCATACAGTACCTGTTTTTGACCTAGGAATGTCACAGCTTAGATTCTTAAGCGCTTAGTGATTTAAAGGCGCTTAGTGATTTAAAGGCGCAAAACAAAGTGCTCCTGGATAGTAAAAAAGTTACAGATTCACAATAAAACAGATTCAGACACTGTTGGATAAATGTACGTAGGCTTGGGAAAGAGAAGAAAAAGAATATAAAGAATAAAGTTAATGTCTTAAAAAGAAAAAGGGTAAAGTCTTTAAAGAGACAGAGTACAGAAGTACAGATAGTTATAGATTAAGAGAAATAAAGAAAAATAAGCCACGTAAAAATGGAAAATTCACAGAGAGTCTGGATTATGTACATTGTGTTTTCTTTAAAATTTTTGACTGTGAAGGAGCTAAGTACAGAGAGACATTTCATTATATGGGCTGCCAAGCTAAACCAAAATGGATTTCATGAGGGTATTATGATTTCAGAATTTGGGTCTAAGGATATGATGCTTTGGAGAGGGTCTTCTTTTGTTTTTGCAGAGGATGAGACCCTGTGGATTGCATCTATTCCGATTTGGTATGATAGACCACGCCCTCCTGAAAGGTTGCTGTGAACACCCTCAAAAAATTGCTTCGCTCAATTGCCAACTGAGATGAAACTAGCACACAGGTTATATCATGAACAACCTAATTAACGACGCCCCTATTCAGCAGGAAGCAGTTTGGAGAGAAAAAACTACGCCCATGTTCCCAAATATTGTTTATAAATGTTCTTTTACATTTAAAGGGGGATATGATATAGATATGAATAATTTGCATTGGTATGGATTTTAAGGTCAATTTTGTTATATGTATATGTATTTTTGATCTTGATTAAGGTATTGTGATTGTGTAGTTCATTTAAAAATGTAATGTATAATTAGGAAATATAGGTTGTTAATGGATAATCATCGCTAATAGTTAAGCTTGTAGTCATGTTAATTAGATTTTCTAGATATATAGAGATATATTTCAGTTAGATAGGCATTCTTCATATCTTTCAAAGACTGCAGAATATGGCATTTAAAATATTTTAATAACTTAGGACTTTTCATGACAAGGAGACACGTCTGCTCCTGGCAGCACCAGCTACTTCAAGAGGAAGATGGGCATCGAAGAGGATCCTTATGGAGTTTGATAGTCATTTGGGCAAGAAACTGCTCTTGCCTGGACTGTTGCATAAACTGGACACAGAGAACCCGCAGAGAGAGGACTGCTGAACTTGCCTAAAGGTGAGATGGTCTTTCGGGGTTCCTGATTCATGAAAGAGTCTGCGAGACATTCTGCAGGACACAGCAGAAAATGACTGAACTGTCTTTGAAATTTCCTGCTTCATGGAAATGTCTCTGGATACCATGGGCCTGTAGGCCGAAGATGGATGCCCCAACGGTACAGAGGAACTTTGGGTGACTGTCCAGGCAGCGAGATGTCTCTGTCATTTCTAGAGTTTTCTTATTTCTTGTTTACTTAGGTAATATTATATCCTTCTGGAGTCTTTGATGGAGTTGAAGAATGAATAGTTATAGTTTTCCTTAGTTATGATAAGAGATAAAATAGATATAAATATTGTAACTGTAATTCTTACTTGATAACTGTTTTGTTATATGTAATTTTACTATGCTAAAGTTAAAGCCTTTCTTTTTTGTTTAAACAGAAAAAGGGGAAATGATGTGGGAATGATTTCTTACTAATAAAGAAACTGCCTTGGCCCATTTTATTGGATAGAAAATTAGGTAGGCGGAGTATACAGAAGAGAATTCTGGGAGAAAGAAGGTTAGAGGAGGAGTCGCCATGATGCTCCCACTCCAGACAGACGCAGGTTAAGATCCTCTCTGGTAAGCCAGCTCATGGGCTACACAGAATATTAGAAATGGGTTAGAACAATATGTAAGAGCTAGCCAATAAGAAACTGGACCTAGCCGGGCCAGGCAGTGTTTGAAAGAATACAGTTTCCATGTAATTATTTCTGGGTATAAACTAGCCATGCGGGCGGCCGGGTGCCGGGGACGCAGCCCCGCCGCTCCTATTTCAACAGTGTTTTCTTGGACTTAATCAGCATTTATCCTGTCCTCCTTAGGTTCACTCAGGGGCTTACTAATGTCCATATTGAACTTGAGCTCTTCGAACCTGCTTATAATTGTTCTCTTAACCTGCATCTTAAGGACCATCTACATTGTCTGCTTGAGGAATATTGCTGTAGGATTGATCGTCTTTTAGGGACTATATTGTCTTGATTTTTTTGTATTACCTGTTGTTTTTACAGAGGGACCTGGAAAACTAGAGTAAGGTTGTTGGTGAGTTTATTGCTTACATGTGCTGGGTGGTGGTGTCATTTTCTTTTTGCTGTTACCCTAACTTGACTGGTTTTGGAGAATGTTGGGGTTTCTTGAAATTCAGTCTTTTGGTCCCTCAATGTTGTTTGTAAGTGAAAAGGCTAGGATGATTTCAGAAAGTAATAGAATCCCTGGGGTCTTACTGGCTTCATGTATACCAGTTGAGCAAAGTCCTGGGGACAGACAATGTAGGGCTTTGTTTGATATCATTGGTGCACACATAAGGGTTCCTTGGGCAAGGCCCCAGGATAAAAAATTGAAGAAACTGAGGCATGTGACTGAGGTATTGGCCTTGTGTGCAGCTGCTTAGGCTAAGTCTTAGAACAGTAAGGATGGGTGGACCCAAGGATTTTTTTTTCTACCTAGACCAACCTTTGTGGTTGCTTGGCAACTCTTCAGGGCAGGGGTATGGGTATAAGAGCCAAAGGGTCTCATTCTTATTGGGAGCTGCTGCCTATGTGGATGCTTAGGCAGGATTCAGAAAGTGGGTGGCTAAGCAAAGCAGGGCCAATAATTTTACGTGTGTGTGTGTGTGTGTGTGTGTGTGTGTGTGTGTGTGTGTACGGTCCTAGGGTAAGGTCAAGGAGTTTCACAACTACGTTTTTAAACCTATGGCTTACCTTGTAAGAAAAAAAATGCTCTTAAATAAAAATTGTCTGAAAAAATTACTCAAATTTTGTGTGCTACTTATTATATGACATTTTTTTTTTCACTGAAATCACATGAATGAAGACTACTCAGTCATGAGTATTAAGGCTCCTTCTAACTGCAGATGATATGTGGAATTACACTTCTACTGGAGATCACAGCACAGAGACATGATATGAGGAAAAAGTGAGGGGGACAAACCACTGGGCATCACCACCTCTGGCAGGTTGTCAGCCCTTAACCCACTAGAAGTCACATATAGAGATCTAGATATTGCAGATATAAATAAAAACTAAATTGATTGAAGTCTCCTTAAAGAACAGGAGGAAAATGCAGAGGGTTTCGTTTACTGAGCCACTGCTGTGTGGCTGCCCATTATTGTTGGTGCCTAATATCCAATTTCACTTCCTGGGAAGTCTCTGTCTGTAAATGTCTGCTTTTAGAAGATCATATACCCTGGACTATAAGAGATTTAAAGCTTTAACATTTGTTATCTCGCCTGAAACAAAAAAAAACACGATAAAAAATGTTTCATAAATACATAAAAAGCTAGCATTAATGAACATTTTAGAATACAAGACTTTTTATGCATTTCTCATCTAATTTTTGTGTAAAATAAAAAAAAATAGTTACGGGTTTGAATGAAGAAATCAATCTAAGCAGCAGATGTTAAGTAACCTGCCCGACGTCACAGATCTGATCAACTTGTTTCTATTTTTTAGGATGCGAATAGGAGGGGGCAGAAAATGGAGGAGAGCGGGGGCTTTTAAACACAGAATGAGAATCTGGACGTGTAGGGAAAGAGCATCTTCATTTCCTTGAAAGAAGCGGCATTCTCTTCCACTCTGCCTGCCAGTCTTATTTGGAAAAGCAACACGAACAATGAACTTAGAATCTTCCCTCTGAGGACAGTGTGTTTACATTGTCCCCTTAGCAGTGGGCTTTGGCATGACTCCTCCATAACTGGAGTTCTGCAGCCTGTGAGACCAGCCCCCAGCGCTGCACCCAGGGTGCCAACAAAATGCCTTCAAAGCAGTGGGAATGGAAGGAATTTGTCTGAGGGTCTTTAGGAATAAGTTTCTACCCATCTGCGGGGGTGGAGGGAGGACTCTCTTTTCCCCTCTCCTCTCCTCCCCTCCCCTCTCCTCCCTTCCCCTCCCCTCCCCTTTCTCTCTCTCTCTCTCTCTCTCTCTCTCTCTCTCTCTCTCTCTCTCTCTCTCACACACTCACTCACACACTCACTCATGATCTTAAGGTCTTGCACTCTTTATTTCCAGCTCTCGTTCTCTCAAGCCTCTTTGTTCATGCAGTTTTTAATACATCCAATACAACAGACTTCAGACCATTTTAAAGGGGGTTACAAAACCTGTTCTCAGGGTCACAATGTGTTCCTTGAGTAAACGATAAGGGAATAAGGGACAAACGGAGAGTGCTTGTTAGCTGTCGGATTGGTGGGGTAAAAGAGAATTCTGGCTAAGGTGTTATCTCTAACAGAGGCAGGTTACCAGAGTTACAAGGGAGAAAACCTCAACTATAGGGGAATCACAGAAGGGGCCGCATACTAACCTATATTTCTTTGCTGTGATTAGCAGTATAAGCTAACCTTTTAGATTAATAAAGCCTGAAGGTGTGTTTCCCTAATCCCAAACCCAGCCACTGTCCTGACAGGACAGTGTTGCACAGCTGAAAGCAGTTTATGGGCAATCTATGGGCAAGGGGGTGGGGGTGGGGTAGGCCTGTGAGTAACCATGACAACCAGCGTAAAGCAAGGGGCGAAAGAATGTATCAGCACGTTCGGCAGAAAGGCTGACAATGAGAAAACGTCCCAAATCCAAAAATATATTTTCTTATCCTGTATGTAGCCCACAGGGTAAGGAGGAAATTAAAGGAGGGAAGTTTGTAACTTTTTATTGGAGGCTGTGAGGCCAGGCTCTATCTGGCACTCTCTGGCCGTCTGTGAATTCTCTCCCACAGTGACTGGTGTAAAGCTGTTTCCCTCCGGACCTGGCTAATTGGTTAATTGCTTTCACCTGTTACACGTATACATTTCAAGACTTACACGTAAGCGGTTTGTTGTCTGAGCCTAGGATCCTGTATCATAAATTGAGGTTAGAAGTTCTTGCAAGGTGCTAATTGCATAAGGAATTTCGTCAGTTCCAATGTCTTGCGCAGTTATCCACTGGACCTGGCAACAGAAACTGGCAAGTGATTTGGTTTCCCTGCCCACCTCCCCACCTAAAAGACTTTGGTTCAACAAACCAGACATCTGCACCTCCGTCCTTGAATAATAGCTGTGAAAAGTCTAGCTTGCAATCCATACACAGAGAGTCACCCAGTCTAGCTAATTTGTCCTTAATTGCCTTGCCGGCTAGCTAATGATAGAAAACAGGCTTCTAAGTTTCTTACCATTTCATGGAACAAGGGCTAGCCTATAAAGACGTCCTTTATTCGCCAGAAGTACACAATAAAGGAAGAAGTCATCTTTCTGTCAATTTACAGGAACAGCAGCGCCCAATAAATGAGAAACACACTGCCAACAGTTGTGGGATTCATCTGCGCATGCTTGCGTACTTCCGCACTGGAAGGAGCAGCCAATGCATAAACTGGAAAAGTTCTCTTTGTTAAAAACTTTAGGCAAGATTAATATTCATATTGAGCCAACAGTAGTAGATTTGAAGAATAATTCCTGATGTAACTTATTGAATGCTCCTTTTGTTTGCCATCTCCCTGACGCTCAAAATTAATTTAGCCTAACTAAATCATCAGTAAATATAAGCTGAGTATTTCACTACTGAGACTTCATTCTCGAGTCCTTTGTGCATTTCAGGCTGTCTTTAAACACCTTGAACGGTAGCAATAGAAAATGCCGAGGAAGAGTAAAAAGAATGAAACAGTTCTTACTTTGAAACCCACGGCACTTATTGAAAGCCCAATAATGAAAGGGAGGTAAAGGTAATGGTTTTAGTAATTTTTCCATGCTGCAGATGGCAGCAACACTTCACATTACGGTGAACACACTGTAGCTAGGCAGGGGGAATCTGGGAAAAGCACATTTCGATTAGTGATTCACTTTGTGCTCTCTGTAATCTGCGAAAGCATGCAGGTTTCGGCAGTGGGAGGGTGAACTTTGATGTTCATTTCCTTATCAACAGAGAAGCAGGCCGTCTTTCTAGCCGCTTGATGCACACCGCCGAGGTTTTGGACTTTCTGTTTTCAGGGAATAGATGCAATAAAATCCCAATCAACCCTGTAAGTGCCCATCTTCCCTATTTTTCCATGAAAACTGATAGTGTTAGTCCAACAAGTAAAGTGAGAACAACAGTAACCGTCAAGCTCAGGAGCTGGGTGTGATCACTCCTGTCATCCCAGGGAGTGAGGCAAGAAAGGTGCAGAAAGTTCATGGCCAGCTTGTTAGATATAGTGAGTAAACCCCAAAGCAGCCTGAGCAGCACAGCAAGGGTCTATGTTTAAAAAAAAAAATTCAAGCATAAAACTAGATAAAAGTAGGTCTCAAAATCTTATTTCTGATTGTCAGTAAGACTTAAACAACCTTAAGCAAAAATCTAAAGTTCCTAAGACTTTTGTCGGAAGCCTGTGCAGAATGGCCATTGCTACTGCATCAGCTCAGATCTCTTTCCTGGTGTGATTCAATCATCAAGCTAGCGTTAGGAGGTCTGCTAGTGAATTGATGTAAAAATAAGCATTTAAGATCGTGAACTAGTATGAGCACAAAACCATGATGCATGCGCCATGCAGAGCCAGCTGTGACATCAGAAGGGAAAAGGGGAATTAAAATAGAGAGAAATGGCTCTATTCTGGACAAGTGATTTTCAACCAAGTATGTATTTAAGCACATGGTTAGATATTTTCTTAAATGCCATTTTCCAGGCCTCTTTGTGGACCAGTTAAATTTCAGTTTGTGCACCAAATTTCTTGTCATTGTATACTATTACAAAAACAGTCTATCTAAAAATTCTAGAATAGTAGCTACCTATGCAATGTTAAGGAAAACGTCAATTTAGTTTGAGTCCAAACTCCACATTTATCATTCTAAAGCTTCAGTAAATAAGCTTTTAGTGGATTCATGGTACTCAGGGATCTGTGTGAAGATGCAGCAATTGCAAACTAACTATACTATTAGTAATGTCGTCTCATGTCCTAGAATCCTTCCAGCATTTCAAAGCATTTCTGCAGATACTGTCCTGAGCTTGACCTCATAGGAACTCAGAGGGTTTCAGTCACTAGAAGTGAGCAGGTTGATGCCTCCCTCATACATAGAACACTTAGAAATTAATAATTAACTAGAAATTAAACAACTTTATTCAGGTTTATGTTAGGTTGTAAATAGATAAAACTTGTAAATAATGGTGACACATGACACACACCTTTAATACTAGAACTTGGGAGGCAGAACAGCAGATCTCTGAGTGCAAGGATAGCCTGGGCTACAGAGCACGTTCCAGGACAGCCAAAGCTACACAGACAAAAACTCTCTAGAAAGAAAAAAAGAACATGTACATGAATATAAATGTTTGACAGCATCTACAACTCATAAGAGACTAAAGCAAGTTGAGCTATACAAATGTTCAGAACCACAATTTGCTTGCAAAACCATAAAAAAATTGCATACAAAAATAGAGGGAGAGATGGAAACAGAGAAGAGAGAGAAGGTAGAAAAGTATGGGGGGAATCTAATTTCCTTATTGTAGAAGTTAGCCATCTAAAGGAAAGAGATATTCATTTTCTTCAGCTATGCAGTTAACAGAATGACAGGTAAGACACAGGTCCACTACAAAGTATTTGAAAGTGTAATTTACACCTGAACAAGCCTGTATAGCTCTAACAGCGCTGCTGTAATGATCTCACAGAAATATTAAGATCCTAGATCTAATTTCAGAAAAAAAAAAAGTTTATGTAGCTTGGATTTTTTTTGTGTGTGTTTTAGGTTTTTGCTTTTGTTTTGTTTTGTTTGTTTTTCAGAGAAAAAATTCCTGGAGCTATATTTCTGAACTTGAGTTGGCAAAATGAGGCTAAAAGGTAGAGCTCGTCCTTGTCCACCCAACTCAGAAGAAATAGACACAGGAGCACAGATAGGAAGCCACCTCTTGGGGATTCTTGGCACAACTCTCAATGCCACAAGAGAGCTAATGGCCCTCACAATTTCTCAGAATTCTCATAGGAGAACTCTGAGAATTTAGACACTTTGTTTCAGAACACAAACTTAGCAATTGCTTCTTCGCCTTCTAGTTAAGAACAAACATTGTGTGTTTTGGTTGGTTAATGCATTTTCAGATGGCATCTTGTCAAAATTAACTTAAAAACTAGCTGTAGTCCTTGTATACATGACATGCAGAGAGAAATGAGGTGAGTAAATAGCATGAGAAGGTCAAATTGCCTGTTTGCAACAGCAGAAACACAGCTACACGTTCATCCACAAGCCACATAAAATGTGTGCACTGGGATTAAAAGGATGACAGCCAAAATACCTCTACCCTCCAGGTCTTAGACTTCTCTAAAAAATAACTGCTTCTTCCGCGTTGCTCCATCTAACAGAAAAATAAACAGGCATTATAGAAAACGACATCAATAGTCTTCTTCTTCTTCTTCTTCTTCTTCTTCTTCTTCTTCTTCTTCTTCTTCTTCTTCTTCTTCTTTTTTTTTTTTTTTGCTTGTTTGGTTTTTGTTTTGTTTTTAGGGTTCTTTGTTTTGGGGGGTGTTTTTTGTTTTTTTTGTTTGTTTGTTTGTTTTGAGTCAGGGATTCTCTGTGTAACAACCTTGGATGTCCAGGAACTCTCTCTATCGATGAGGCTGGCCTCAAACTCACAGAAAACCTTCCTCTGACTTCTAAGTTCTGGAATTAAAAGCATGCACCACCACCGCCTGGCCTTCTATTCTTAAACATGAGAAAACTAAGTACCATTATAATATCTGTGTACACGTATATACACATATACACCTGTACAGACACATGAACACACACACACACTCACTCACACATACGTATGCATACATCCACAAACGCATGTACACACATTCACTTATATACATACATTGGTGGCTAATCTTTGTTGTCAACCTGAATATATCTGGAATTAATTAAAACCCAAGCATCTAGTCACACTGTAAGGGATTTTTCTTCTTTAGATTACTTGGACTATAAAATCTACCCTAAAGCTGGAATATTTGAGTTGGAAGACCCAACCTAAATCTGGGTCACACCCTCTAGTGGCAGCCCACATAGGTGGCAGGCCTTGTTAAAGGACATTCAAGAAAGAAAGACTTGCTTTGCTTTTTGCCTGCTTTCCCTCACTCTGGTAGGAAATCCCATCTGTCCTGTTCCTGAAACTCTCCTTTGCTTGTGTTAGAACCTACTTCTTTGGGATTCCACCACAGACTGAAAACAGGCAGCTCTCCAGGACTTCCCTAGGACTTCAGCACCAGACTGTGACTCCGGAGACACCTAGTGTCTCATGGACTGAGGAACAACAAGATCCTTGGCCTCTTGATCAGGAGACAGCCATTTTGTTGGCCTACTTGCACCACAGCCTATAAGCCACTCTAATAAATCCTTTTTCTGCATATGTGTGTGTATAGTGCACACATATGTATGTGTGTATAACATATATTTGTGTATAGCATATATATATATGTTAGTTCATTCTATCATTTCTGTTCCTCTAGAGAACACTGACTAATACACATACATACATATAAACACACATATGTACATGTATCCATACATACATACACATATTCACAATAAGATGCATACATATATACATTTATATACATATACACATATGTAAATAACAGAGACAGATAGAGCAGAGATCTAAGATCATGCACAACTAAATCTTTTTTTCTCAATCTATTGTTCCAGTAAAGAAACAACTACAGTCTGGGGAAAGGAAGAGAATAAAACATTAAAAAACAATATTCTGCTGTGCAATGGAAAATGGAGACATTTTTATATTTATTAAGGAAAACTGGGAAACTGTAAAGTGAAAAGAAAAGGACTCTTGAAAACAAATACATATTACTATGATAATTTAGGATCAAAGAAAATTTACGCATTTGTTTTTGAATGTGCAGTTTGGGCTCAATTTCTAAGAAATGATCTAATAAGTAAAACAATGAGCAAAGTCCACATATTACTCTTTCAGTTATGTTTCTAAGATTAGCTTTATTTTTAATGTATGTGTATGTATCTGTGTGTGTCTTTCTGTCTGTCTGTCTGTGGGTGTGTGCATCTGATTGCAAGTACTTGAGGCAAACAGAGGTGTGAACCCCAGAACTGAGTTTGTAGGCTGCTGTGAGACCCAGAGTGGGGGCTGCAAACAGCTCCAGTTTTCTGCAAAATTAGTAGACACTGTTAAGGCTGAGCTGCTTCTCCAGCACAACTTTCTACATTGTATCAGATTTAATTAAAATAACAACAGCATTTTCTCCATCTCTCTCCTCTCACCAACCTCTCCTACGCCTCTCCATGTCCCTCTCAAAAGGATAGTCTTTTGCATATATATACATATATATTCATATATGCATATACATACACAAACATACAGCTGTACAACCTTCTGAGTCCTTTTAGTGTGGCTTGTATGTATATGTCTCTATAGTTGACCACTTGGTAACAGATAGCCACTTAGGTTGCTCATCCCTGTGGAGGACTAATTGTTCCCTCTCTCAGCAGTTGTAAGTTGTTTGTATCTTATTATGTTGGAGTGAGCCCCATGAGACTTCCCACATCCACATTAGCATGGCAGTTGGTGCTGTCACTGTTCAGGTCTTGCTCAGGCAATCATATTGTTGAGATTTCATGGGTGCAGCTTCCCTCTCATATATCAAAGATTTATTTCACAGCAGACTTCCACTCCTCTGGCTCTTACAACATTTCTACCCTCTCTTTGGCAATGAACCCCGAGCTTTAGGTAATAGAGTTTGAGTTACTGAGGTATCAGCTGGGGCCAGGCAACCTTCAGTGAGTTTTTCCTCAATATTTCGATGAGTTGTGCTTTCTGTGATGTTCTCCTTCTGCTATAAAAACAAACTTTGTTGATGAGCGATAAGATCTGCACTCATCTCTAGGTATAAAGATTGTAATACACTCAGGAATTCAGTTGTTAAGAAAGGTGTCAGTTATAGGTTGTCTTCTAAGTTCCATGACCTTACTAGCCCCATGTAGTTGGTTAGGTTTACACTACAAGTATGATTTGCCTCCTGTGAAGCCAACCTTTGTAGGAGGCAGCTGCTTGTTTGTCCCTGCCTCCCAGAACTGAAATAATCACACAGAAATTGTATTAATTAAAACACTGGTTGGCCCATTAGGCCTAACTTCTTATTGGTTAAATCTTACATCTTAATTTACCCCATTTCTATTCATCTCTGTATCACCACAAGGTTGTGGCCTACCAGCGAAGTTCCATCACATCTATCTCTGGCATCGGATCCATGCTCTCTCTCTCTCTCTCTCTCTCTCTCCCTCCCTCCCTCTCTCTCTGATTCTGCCTTCTTCCTTCCAGCATGTCATTTTATTTTCCTCAACTACCTAAATTCTGCTCTACCCTATCAGGCCAAGCCAGTTTTTTTTTGTTTTTTTGTTTTTTTTTTTTTTATTCATTAACCAATGAAAGCAACACATAGAAAGAAGGACCTCACACACCAAACCTTAAGTACAATTACTTGGTTACCGCCAAGATGTGAGTGAAATTATTGCACCTTTTGGAATATCTTTCCATGCTGATCATTACTGTAGTTTATAGGAATCAAAGCTTGGTAAGACTATTTAATGGTTTCCTCCTTTGGCAACTTACATAGCACCTTCCAGCACTATTAAAGTTAGTCCTCCTGGAGGAGACACTATGGTTCTATTCAACTATACTTTTCCAAGCCGCATGTCTAAAGTACATGGGAACTTACCTTCAATTTCTGGCAGGCAACAAAGGGAAACAGGAATAACCTATATTGTCTTAGAAGTCTCTTGGATTACCTTGACCAACAACTCAAAAGGTGGTTCCTTAGGTTTAATCTTGGTATTTTTGTTAGTCTATGACTCTCAAGGTAAGCATTATCATCCCAAATGCTGTGTGTGTACACACACACATACACACACACACACACGCACATACACACACACACGTGTTGACAGAGGTTTCTGTCCCACCAGGTCCCTCAGTCATTCAGTCCCAAAGAAATACACAGAGATCTACATTAATTATAAACTGATTCACCTAGTAGCTACAACTTCTTATTGATGCTTATAACTTATATTAGCCCATAATTCTTGTCTATGTTAGCCACGTGGCTTGGTACCTTTTTTGGTGAGGCAGTTACATCTTGCTTCCTCTGTGTCTGGATGATGACTGCAGACTAAATCCTTCCTCTTCCCAGAATTCTCCTGTTCTCATTGCCCTGCCCCTACTCCCTGCCTGGTCATCCCACCTATACTTCCTGACTAACTACTGACCGATGGGTGATTTATTAAACAAGCACAAGAAACAAATCTTCACAGGGTAAAACCATTGTCCCACAGCACTTCTCCCCCCACTTTAATTTCAAAACAAGAACTCTGAATCGAATCTCGCTTGCCTATTATCCATTATTCATACTTGTAACCAACACTCTAAACAAAGAAAAACATTCATAATCCATTGGGGGGGGGGATGTAGGCTTAGTTTTCCAGGCTACTTCTGGCTGATTGGGAACGCTGATAATCTTACAGGCATCTGAAGAGAATTTAGAATTATAGTCAAGTCCTGACTGGAAAATTCTGTGAGGCTTGGTCACCTCAGCTAGCAGTCTTGAAACTGTTCTAGATGTAGAATTCAGCTCCCTCTCCAGCACCATGTCTGCCTACATGCTGCCTTGCTTCTGCCATGACAATAATGGACTAAATCTCTGAACTATAAGCAAGTCACTCTATTAAATTCTTTCCTTTGTAAGTGTTACCGTGGTTATGATGTCTTCACAGCAAGAGAAACCCTAAAAAAAAATGGCCAACATGTAAATATCTCTGTAGAATACTTCAATCACTCAGACAGCAAATGGAGTAGATGCTAGGGCTGAGGAAGGCTTGAAAATCACTATCCAGCTGCTGGGGAGATGGATCATTCAGAAAAGTGCTTACTATTAAAGCACATAAACCTAAGTTTGGATCATTTGCATCCACATAAAAAGCCAAGTGTCACAGCACATACCTGTCACGCCAGTGATAAAAAGGCAGGAAGGATTCCTTAGGCTAACTGGTGAGCAAATCTAGTCTAATCAGTGAGCTCCAGGTTCAGTGAGAGACTCTGTCTCACAAAAGAAAGAAGAGAACAATTTAGGAGTATACCTTGGGTCTCTTTGTAGCACACACACACACACACACACACACACACACAGTCACTCTGTATGATGCAGATATGGATTTCTATGCTTTGTACATTCTATGTAATTGCAAAAGCAAAAACAGAATTTGCAGTTCAACTGTCTCAAACTGGCGAGACGCAGTAAAACCTCCAAATAGAAACTCGAAATCCTAGCATTAAACTTTCAAATTTAATTTCAAAGCTCAAACAATGGCATCTAGATTTTGAATACACACAGCTTAGCTTGCTTTATTCAAATTCAAACATCCTCCAGGTCCATAGAGATCCCACCCACATTTGTGAACGTTTTTCTGCACTCTTTAATATCGTCACGTTTTTTATGTGTCCAAATTCCTTACTTTGTTTAATGATGAAAGGCTTTCTCTCTCAAAGCTACCCTCTCATTTTCAATCCATGTACATTACCTTCCATTCTCTTCGTGTCTGTAAATACAATGATAAGCTTATTGTTGGAAACCACCCTATTCTATTGTGTGGAGTCCCTGCTCCACTTCTCTCCTCCACTGTTGCTGAACTGAGCTGACTGAGAAGCCTGTGTCACTGCATTTCTTTCTGTTTTTTTTTTTTTTTCAAACGGTCTCCATTGGGCATAGAACACTTTGTCTTACATGCAGTTAATTTCAGATCTGTTTTGTTTTTTGTAAAAAGAAATTAAGCAAATGTTTAGTGAAGTTGTCTAAAAATAATTGTTAGCACTTTATTAGAAGGTATGTCAACAGTAAAAGAAAAAAGAAGGCTTTTACTTAAGCAAAAGTTCCAGTGATCGCTTGGAAATCAAAGATTTCCTGAGAGAACTGACAAAAAAGTCTGTCTATGACAAAGGGTGGCTGTGGTACTGTGTGTTCCAGTGCTCCTGTTTCCTGTAGGTGACAGACACTACAGTTATAAATTCAAGCATTAGTATTGCACCAAAGCTGAGGCTGTCTGGGAAAGGATGATGAAAAGAGTATAGAGTTCATGTTCTCTGAAGAATCAGTTAACAGATGGAACAGGAAGAGGAGGAGGGAAGGGAGGGGAACGTGGGTCGGGATGTACTGTATGAGGAAAGAAAAAAATAATCAGTAACAATTTACATCACCAGCAAAGGAAATGTGAGCTCTGTTCTGAGTCACTTGGGTGCGTCAGAGCATTCATCTATAAAAGTGACGCAATGGTTGTAAACTCCTCCCAGGACTTTCCTGAAGATTAGGTAAATCACCAAAATAGCTCTGTGCTTAGAGTAACTCATGGAACTCAATGAAATCTATGAACAAACCAGCTTCTACTTCCTCTATCTTTTAAAGTGGATAAGCAATGATAGAAAAACAGAGGCAGAGAAAAAGCTTCACAGTAATTAGAATTACCTCTAGTCTCTCAGGATTGAAAGGCTTTAACTGTTAACTTAGAGGCCTTCGCTGTGATCTTCTTATAGGGGACATCCTCATCCTTCAGTGTGAGCTTATAGGGGACATTCTCACCTTGGGAAGAAGTCACGTTAAATCTCCTTCCAGGCAGAAGGCAGGATTGCTGATATTTGGAATGTGGCTGTCACCAAGAATGCTGAATGATTGCAAGTTCCTGTTGAACATTCTGTCATTCTTAGTTGGGCAGGAACAGTCCTTTATCTCCTTCCCACGTGGAACCGTTGGAATTCCTCATACATTCATCACAGTGCCATTAATTTGGCACATACGTGTGCTCCTTGGACTTTCTGATCCTTGCTGTATGATACTAAAGTTATCATTCTTTGTAAAGAATAACAAGCTCTGAGAGCTAATAATGAAAGTTGAAAGGTCACTGAGATCTGAGAGCAAGAGCCAGCCACAGGAAGTCTCAGGCTCTCTCAAACATGGCACTCCAGCTATCTAAAAGATAACCTCATTTATAGAGATGAAGCAGAGGCCTGGAATAACTAGGGCATATATTACCTGAAATGTTCTAAACATCTGCAACAGAAAGCCAGCATCAATAATGAACTAACGATACTTTTGCTTAGAAAATCTACCACTCTGGATAACTGAACCATTAAAAAAATATACAAACGTTACAGGTTTGAGAATGGAGACTAACGGGAGGGGAGGGGATGAAGAAATGTAATGTTGAGCTCTTCTTGGACCTCTCATGAAAACTAATAGGGTGATAAGAAGAAAAGGTAGACTAGGCGAAATTAGAAATTCATAAAAAGCATGAGAGAAAGCAGTGAGTTTCCTGAAAATTTGAAGTATTAATGTAAGCTCTTCTGACTTTCTCCTTCCACATTTTTGATTTATCAGCTCAAGCTGAGCCTGGTGTATCGGAAATAATTACGCTGAAAGGAAAATGTGAACATAAATTTTGAAAGTAAAATATAAAGACAGAAGAAAGAGAATGGAGATAGACACTTTCGGAAGACTCCCAGCTTAACTCCAAAATGAAGCCTCTCTGATGAGGGTTGAGGTATTCACAGTCTAAAAGTGTAAAGATTTACAAAGGTGTGGATATAGGTGGAACTGTTCAAAGTATTTTGAACTCTATATTCTAATTAAAATACTTATCTTGATAAATGTCTGGGAAAGAGGGGTGAGTGTTTAGAAAGAAGGCTTCGAGGTGTAGAACACATCATGCTCTTGCAGAACCCAAGTTCAATTTCCAGCACCCCACCAGGCAGCCCACAACCTCCTGTATCCCCAGGGAATCTGCTGACACCCTTTTTGACTTCCACAGGCAACTACACTCACACTCGCATATCCACCACAGACATACACGCATATGCACAGTTTAAAATAAACTCTTAACAATGAAAGCAAATTAGAACTACAGAGCAAGTACTATAAAGTGAAATAATTAAAATACAAGAGTGTTGTACTGACAGATTGGGTTTGAGGTCGAAGATTAAATATGAAATAAATCAAACAACTCGTACCTATATATAGGGAGATTACTCTTGTGTTGTCACCTTAAACCAATGAAGAATTACTATAAGTAGCATTAAAATAAGTGAGGAAAGAAAGAAATAGCCAGAATACTCCTCTATGCAATATGAAAATTAAATATTACATAAAATGAAAAATGGTTTCAATAAACACTAAGTTAAAAAATGGAATATATATATATGTACATATATTTGTGTTTATGGAAGCTATCAGTGAAAAACTTGGGAAACACGAGCCATCCATCAACAGCCTGAAAGTTTAGACCTATTTTGACATTTGTAAGATGATAAAGCCTTAAAATACAAGACGTCAAAGAAATTATTAGTACCATTTTTGATGTTTTCAAGAAATCCTGAAATGTTTTGATTGATCAAAATGAGCGAATGGTGGCCATTCTGAGTAAATGGACCATGAATTTCAGTGGAAGTCACAGTCAAAATGATTAAGAATTTTACCTTCTCAAGGAGAGCTAAAGGTATATTAAAGTGATTGCTTTTAATTTGGTTTAGCAATAGGAGTTCTATATACTTATTCAAGTGCCACAGCTCTCTGGTTTTCATAAAGTATATCATTGTCAAAAGCTGGACAGTTTTGAACATTTAAAACTCAATTGTGTTTACACAATTTCACACCTCTAAATATAATTTAGAAAATCCTGGTACTGAAAAAAAATAAATAAACAAAAAGACAAACTTTCCAACAATTTTTGAAAGTTAGTAAGAGTTGAAAATCGAAGACAGTCTAAGTATGTGTGTGTATGTGTGTGTTTGTGCACATGTGAAATCAGCGTCAAGCAATAGATTTAAGACATTTGTGGGTCCTTGCACCCAGCCTGGGCCCTGCTCCCGAGAGAGTCTCTGGCAGCCCTAAGTTGCCAGCAAAGGGCATTCACAGAGCCTTTGACAACATTTCCCCACCCACACAACAGCACAGTTCTTTTTTTTTTTTTCTTTTTCTTTTATTTCCGTCCATTTAACAGCACAGTTCTTGATAAAAAAAGAACCTTAATTAGTGTTTGGTTAGTGAAAGTTGATCTTAACTTCCGCAGAACACATATGCCGATGACCTCTTTATCTTTACCTCAGTGAGTTAAAGGAACATATCTCACACAAGCATTGATCTGAGTGACTCACTGGTGGGTGTATATTTAAGACTTGTGTGATTCTGAACACCAGGAAGTAAATGCTACTTGCGTGGTTCAATGTCGACAAATCTCCTAGGAGTTGCATATGTAGTTATTGATATAGTTATATACAGGCAACACAGAAAAGCAATTTGGGAATTTTATAGATGCCACTTTAAAAATAAAAGCATCTGGAATTAGCATGGACCTCACTAGGTAGAGTGATTACATGGTATATTTTAGGCCTGGAGTTCAATTCCCAGAACTCCATAGGCAAGTCCAGGCCTACAATCCCAGCTCCGGGGAGCAGAGACAAAAGGGTTAGAGAAATGCCAAGCTATCTTTGGCTACACAGGGGAGCTTGAGGCCACTCTAATTCTAAGATCCCATATAAAAACAAAAACAAACAATGCCATCGAAACTTGGCTTACTTAAAGTTAACATATCTCCTAGCAAAATCACATTAACAATAAATTACAATATTAGTAAAGAAATTAGTAAAGCAGAAAGAGGGGAAAATGTTCACCTTTATCTTCTACAATGGCTAGATCCAATACGTTTAATATATTAAGAACAATACAGCACAAAGATAGTACCTAAACTGAGACACTTTAGCCGTGGGATAATAACTAGACTCCACACCTACTTTTTCAAATCATTCAATTTCCCGGCTGATGGAACTGTATGTGCATTTCACAACTCAAAAGAGTTTTAATCACAGAGAGTGCAGGTTGTATACTGGGGTATATCTCCATGGCAAAAACTCACCTAGCCACAGCTGCAGGAGGTTCTGATTACAGCCAGTTAGAACATTGCTACTATTTCCCAGGTTATTCTCTTCCTGGGCTGTCTGTGTAACTGAGTTTTTTTTTTTTTTCCCATGGATACAACCACTCATTTAATATTGAAATTTGTCTTCCTCAAGATTTTTTGAGTAAATTGGGAGCTTGGGTACCTTGGGAGACGGTTGAGGGAGAGGGGAGAGGCAAGGAGGAGAGCAGAGAAAAATGTAGAGCTCCATAAAAAATTTTTTAAAAAAGAAACTAGAAAAAAATTATCTTCCTAAATGTAATCTTAATGAGAAAAAAGGATTAAAAAAGTAAAAGAAGCAGTGAATCAAATAATATTTCCATACTATATTCTGATTTATGTCACACTGATACTGAGCACTCAATCTATGTCAGGAAATACATTATGCAATGTATCAAATCAAATATTGGTGACACTGTTATTTACACTTAGGAGATGACCAAGGCAGGCACTGAGGCCAAGTGACAGAGCTTGGAAACGTTATCATCTTCCCAGAGTTTATAGTTTAGTCAATACCGTCAATTCATGCACTGTATTTGGTCATATATGGTGACTTCTTAATGTAACAAATGTGGGCCTGGCCTTACACATGAATATGAGCACAGGTTCTGATGTACGTCTAAAGTCAGCAACTCTAAGTGATTGACCAGTTTGATAATATGTTGGCAAAGACTTGACAAGGCCATCGACCTGCCATGGTCTGATGCAGATGCAATGCCTCCACTGCCAGGGTGCCTTCACTGTGCCTTTCCTTGTCTGGATGGCCTGTTCCTAGAGCCTAGGAAAAGCTAATACAGCTGAGAGGGGGCATCTAGCTACATTTATCTCATGGCAAAATTATTTTCCCATTGTAAAACACGGAATCATTATAGAATATATCTCTTAGAGAAGTGGAAACTAAAGCTCTCAAAAGGAGAGAATGGAGAGATAAGAAGAGGAAATGCGGGAGATGAGGAGAGAAAGGCTGAATCTGTTAAAGATACTACAAGACAGAACATCGAAGTTATGAGATATTGAAATGTTGAGGTGAGAAGAGTGTAAGATCCCAGGGGATGGAGGTCACCAGGAAAGCAAGGTCCTCTAAACCAACTATGCAGAGATCATCTGAACCCACGGTAACTGAAGCAGCAAGCACAGGGCTGACACAGGTCTGCCCCAGGTCCTCTGTTCACATATTACAGCATTCAGCTTAGTATTTTATAGGACTTTTGAGTGTGTGAATGACTGTGTCTTTGATTCTTATGTCTTCTCTTGGGCTCTTTTCCTTCTGTTGGCTTGCCTTGTCCAACTTCAGTGTGCTTGTTTTGTATTAAATTATATTTTATTTTTGGCATGTTGTGTTGCTATCTCTTAAAAGCCTGTCCTTTTCTAATGAAAGACAGAAAAGGAGATGGAAGGGGAGTTGGGGAGAAATGGGAGGAGAAGAAAGAGGAGAAACTATATCAAGGTATAATATATGAGAAAAGAATCTATTTTCAATAAAAGGGCAAAAGAAGAACATGAAGTTGGGTGGTAGTGAGGAGTGATGTAGGAGGAGTATCACATTAATATGACCAAATACATGATACTGCATGTACAACATTTTCAATAAATGAATAAAATGTTACATCAAAAGACAGTAAATTATTTTAAAAAGAAAAACACAAAGAAATGCAAACATAAGATGAATCCTCTTGGGCTACTTTGAGTTCCAGTTATCTACCACCCACCCCTGCACCTGACCTAACATCCTATAACTCTCAAAATCTTAAACTCTATTCTTAGTAGATCACTAGCTTTTACTAGTACAAAAGCTGAGACTGTCATCTGAACCCCACAGTACAACCTTCCCCCACTCCCTGGTACCCCCAAACCTGTGCTTCTACCATTGTATTTTGTGAATGCTTTGATTTTTTTTAACTTTCTTTGTTCTGTAACTATTAAAATCTCCTGCAAGCACACCCAGAATAAAACATGGTATTTGGAGGAACTGAATGTGTGTATCGGGATGTGGTCACTCATTTCTGGCTATAGAATAAATTATCTCTATTCCCTTAGAGGTAAAAAACTGTGTGGTTTTTGTCAACACAAGCATGTGGAAATTCAAGTAAATGGAGGCACTTGCTTGCTGGGATCATAGAACTGGATGCTACTCTCCATAACTTGTTGTGGAATGTTTTTACACTGTGCGAAGGAGTATTGCTGCGATCGGTGTATTAAAAAGCTGAATGACCAATAGTAGGGAAAGAAAGGAAGAAGTGGAGGAATTGAGGGGCCGGAGAAACCAGGAGACAGGGAGAGGAAACAGGAGGTGCAAAATAGAAGAGAGGTAACACCACATGACAGAGCGTAAATTAATATAAATGGGTTAATTTAAGTTAAAAGAGCCAGTTAGGAAAAAGGTTAAGCAAAGGCCGAGCTTTAATAATGAATAAAAAGTCTCCATGTCATTATTTGGGAGCTGGATGGTGGGACAGAAAAGGACTTGTTACAATAACTGGATGCATTTATGCTAGCAAAGCAGGAAGTAAGATATTATCATCTTTTCATCCTTTTCTTTTTTATTTTCTGGTTTTTCAAGACAGGGTTTCTCTGTGTAACACTCCTGGCTGATCTGGAATTTGCTTTTGTAGACCAGGCTAACCTCAAACTCACTGAGATCCACCTGCCTCTGCCTTCCAAGTGCTGGGATTAAAGGCATGGGCCACCACCCTCTGTTTAGATATCCTCATTTTAAGAGAATTGGCCCGGAGAGTAGTAAACAAGCCTCAATCCCTTCAGCTGTGGTCACATCTTCAACTCTCTGTAAAACGTACATAAGCACTAAAATTAGGATAAAGTGTAACCTAAAGAACACAGAATTATATTGTTTGACCTGAATATTTTAAGCAAGGGATTTCTCATAAATACAGCCTCAGAAATCTAACAAACACATTAATAGCTAATTTACTATAGAAAAAGTGTACTACTAAGGACCTGAAAATGTGTTTGGAAATGAGACATATTTTAAAGTAATGCAGACACATTTTGTTTTCTGTCTTCACCCCTGCCCTGATTCTCAGCATTAGCCTCTTGAGACTCTCTGTCCACTCAGCACTGTGGCAAAGGAAGAAAGTTTCCAATTATGCTCCATCAGTAACCAGTAGCATCTGGGCTCTCATTGTTATCAAGATAATATTCACATTTAATGCTTTGGGCAGTTACATTTAACAGATTCCTTGTCAAACTCACCTAGTTTTCTAACTAAATTTAGGTCATTGCAGGGTGGAAGAAATTATGGAAAGAGCGCTCAAGGCTGTCCAGGGGGACACCTGCTATGGCTCTGATGTTATCCGGCCCTGAAAAAGACAGACGCTTAGACCATCTCCATATGGCATGCCTAACAGGCTTTCAGACATTACATCTATTAAAACTGATCAAATCAAGTTGGCCTATCTCCAGTAAGAGAAAATTTTCTGCACCCCGATAAGCCCCTCTGCTGATGCAGCAATCCAATTCATACCAAATCGAATTGAATTATAGAAAAGCCAGGTTTAATGGATAAAATGTTCCCAGATGCTTTTCCAGTCCACCAGAAAGGAGACTGAAAGGAAGACTGGAAACAATGTCTGTTTTCTGGGGGGGAGGGGCAGTTTAAATGTATTTAGGAGGGCATGGTGCTCGGCATCTAACAAGTAAGTAGTAAGGCTTCAATGAGCTTTCTCTCTAGTAGAAAAAAAAAACATTGATTTGACCCTTTACTTAAGAAGACAAGTCTTATCTTTGCTAGCGACACTAAGCATAGTAACATGACTTTAGACACTCAGGCATCCTTTTCTGCTCAGTAGTTACTATTCCCAGACATAAAAGCAGGTGATCCCCAGCATATCCTAGTTCGATGCAAACTCTTCCAATCTTAAATCAGACCTGAGCCTCCCTTACAGAGTTCTCTGTGGTTTGATTCATTCTGAGCTCCTGTGCTGTTTTTTTATACCAGACTGATCTGGGGCTCTTCCCCTTCCTAAAGTTTGCTCTTAGTGCTGGATGGATTTCTCTGCTTGCGATTTCTAAGATGAAGAAGTTTCCCTAGCTAAATTCTGGTGTTTTCAAGCTAAGGCCACTGGAGGAACTGAGGAGTCACTTAACTGAGCTGCTCAGTCCCAAGTTCAATGACTGAAGAATTAGCTAACATTTAGGGCATCTTTTTGTTTTGTTTTTTTTTAATATAATTTTTTATTGAAAAAAAAATTTCCGCCTCCTCCCCGCCTCCCATTTCCCTCCCTGTCTCCCTTTTCCCTCGCCCTCCTCCCTCTCCTCTCCCCCTCCACCCACTTCTCTCCCCCTCCCTCTCCAGTCTGAAGGGCAGTCAGGGTTCCCTGCCCTGTGGAAAGTCCAAAGTCCTCCCCGCTCCATCCTGGTCTAGGAAGGTGGACATCCAAACTGGCTAGGCTCCCACAAAGCCAGAACATGAAGTAGGATCAAAACCCAGTGGCATTGTCCTTGGCTTCTCAGCAGCCCTCATTGTCCGCCATATTCAGAGAGTCCGGTTTTATCCCATGCTTTTTCAGTCGCAGTCCAGCTGGCCTTGGTGAGCTCACAATAGATCAGCCCCACTGTCTCCGTGGGTGGGTGCACCCCTCGTGGTCCTGACTTCTTTGCTCATATTTTCCCTCCTTCTGCTCCTCCTTGGGACATTGGGAGCTCAGTCCGGTGCTCCAGTGTGGGTCTCTGTCTCTATCTCCATCCATCTCCAGATGAAGGTTCTATGGTGATATGCAAGATATTCATCAGTATGGCTATAGGATAGGGTCATTTCAGGTTCTCTGTCCTCAGCTGCCCCAGGAACTAACTGGGGACATCGCCCTGGGCACCTGGGAGCCCCTCTAGGTCCAAGTCTCTTGCCAACCTTAAGATGGCTCCCTTAATTAAGATATGTGCTTCCCTGCTCCCCTATCCAACCTTCCTTTATCCCAATCATCCCATTTCCCAAGTTCCCCCCAACCTCCCCTTCTCACTTTTCTCTCCCCATCTCCCCTTACCCCCCTCCCACCCACCCCCAAGATCCCATTTTTTGCCATTTAGGGCATCTTAATTCAACCTATATCAGCTTGCTGAACTGTTGGAGTAAAGAGCTGCAATTGTACCCAGCACAAGATTTAAGGCTCTCCCTTACTGAATTGGGGCTCAAGTGAATGTTGGGCTGAACAGAACACAGACAGAGGGAAAAAGACACTGTCCTGGTCAACCAGGTTCTCAAGATTTTGGGCTCTAACTGGGGCCCATGCTGTTGGCTCAGTGGATTGTTCTGGCTTAAGAATCCACTTAAGATTGGATTGGATAACTCATTCGTTCCTCTTAGGCCTCCAGACAAGAGCGAGCAAAGTATAAAATTACACCATCTCCCTAATCACAGGATGATAATCACTTAGAGTGAATCCTCTCTGTAGAAATGCATATATCCTAGTGAGCAGGGTTTTCTGGAGGACCCTGAAGAATATATCTGATATCTAAATATTGCAATCTGCAGAAAGAAGACCCCAAATTGCCCATAGAACTTTAACAAGATGTCTATATTCTTGTTTGATTTATGATGTTTTTCAGGAAGGTTTATATTTCCAATTTAAAAATTTGGGCTTGGGAAAGATGACTCAGAGATTAGAAGCTTGTACTGCTCTTGCAGATGAGCCAAGTTTGGTTCCAGGCACCCACACCCACATCTAATAGCTTACAATTGCCTGTAGCTCTAATTCCATAAGATCCAAAGTCCTCTGGATTCCTCATTCACCTGCTCTCTCTCTCTCTCTCTCTCTCTCTCTCTCTCTCTCTCTCTCTCTCACACACACACACACAAATAAATAAATAAACAAATATCGTTAAAATGTTTAATTTTATGGACATAGTGAAGTGCTCCTGCTTTGAGAGGCATTGACATACAACTATTGTTAACGGCCTTAAAAATGCTTATAATCGCGTTTAAGTAAACTTGGTTAGCAACAATGGTATTTATATTTTCTGACGTCATTGTCTATATTTCATGTTTTTCTCCTTTATTCTCTAAACACCTAAAATACAGATTCCATCTCACCATTTCAGTAAGATTGTGACCTTATTTTTATATCAATTGGCAGCTACTAAATCATGACTAGGATGTTCAGGAAATCTGTAAAAAACACCTGTTCATTCTTAGAATTTTTTACTTCCCACTAAACCTAATGATAATTATATTTCAGGAAGTCATTGGCCATTTTTTAAAATAAGTAGGCATCCTTAGGCCTTAAATTCATTTTGCTTGCTTTTGTTGATTTGCATTTTGAGTGAATGTGGACTGGTGATGTGGGGCTCCTCTCTGTAGGATATGAATATGTTTTATTACCATTAGTTAATAAAGAAGCTGTTTCGGGCAACAACTTAGCAGAGTAAAGCCAGATGAAAAATAAAAACAGAGATATAGAGTAGGTGGAGTCTAGTAGATGTCGTGCAGCTGCTGAAGAGAAGAATACCACAGGAAACTTACCCGTAGCCCACAGCCTTGTGGCGATACACAAATTAACAGAAATGGCTTAATTTAAGATGCAAGAGCCATCTTGAACTATGTCTGAGACCTTAGCTAAACAATGTTGTAATTGGCAGAGTTTCTGTGTGGTTATTCAGGTCTGGGTGGCCAGGGAACAAACAAGCAGTCTCCATTTATAAAATGGCATGTGCAAAGTAAAAACCTGAAAAAATCACAATAGGCTCCTGCAGGCATAATATTGTAGCTGTTGTCTCCCCCACAGCAGCCAGATGAAGCAACACACTTCTCTTACCACACCTAATTACTAGAAGGAACACTATGCCTGGAGAAAACAGAAAGAGCCCCTAGGGTAAAAAGTACGGTCCTTGAGCTTCTACCTTCTTCACACTAGTGATATCCAGTCACAGGGTTGAGTTACAGCAAAGAATTACACAGTGTGATTCCTGATTGTACCTTCTTTTCCCCTATGCAACTGGAGAGGTCAGAACACAATAAACTAGACATTGTGGTCAACACAGCTATGTGCGGGCCTCTTCCACTGTTACAAGGTGTAGCTTGCTTCAGTCACACTACTTTTGTTTCGTTCAAGTTTACAGCTTTTATCATTATGGTAAATCCCTTCCTCATTGAGTCTCAGAAAAGCAGGCTTTTCTCCTGTCCATGGCCTTCCTTGTTCACATCTTCCCTCTTACAGTTAGAAGGAGCCAAAGTCTTTAAGGATGGGTGTGGCCCAAGTTTCAATGCCCACCCATGGTCCACTGTGACATTTTAGAGTACATAGTAGTCTGTTAGGTGGGCACAATTTGTGAGTCAGGTGCTGACTCCTCACTCCAAAAAAGTAAAAAAAAAAAACAAAAGCCAACGTAACCAGAGCATCTTAAAAACAAAGTTGCCCTCACTTTGATACCCTACATGAATGCAAATTCTGTCAGTCTGGCTCTTCACCAAATCTCCTTTGCAATGCTTTTGGAATTTGAGCATGGTCAATTATTTAAGGTAGGAACGTCCCTGTGACAAGTCTCCTTTCCCTCTTCTGATTTATTTAGTCACCACCAACAACTTATTTTTTGTTATCAGTGAATATTAATTTTACAGGATGAATTTTCATTGTGACATTTTCATACATGCTCTGATTATATTCATGTTTGCCCACTCTTTTCAAATTTTACTAGTATCATCTCAGTATCTCAGTTTAGCCTCACACTGTTTGGGTCTTGAAATGTCAATAAAATAATCTCTTCTATGCTCATTTTTTTACTCCAACAAGTACTAGGTCCTTCACATAGACTATTCTTTATATACAAGGACTTAATAGTGTCTCTCTCGTCCTTAAAATTAGATCACACTGTCTTCCACCTCCCATGATAAAATTGAATGTTTTCTTTACAAGATTTTAGACACAACAGCTCCTTTTCACCTCTCCAGCATTAGATTAGACAATGCTAGCAGCTTTAACTTATTTTCCTCATACATGGTTATCAAGATGTACCATGAAGGTACATCTCCTTTTTAGGTTCCTGGCTTGGAAGTAACAGATTGCTTCTGTATCATAGATGGCACTGGTACTATTTCAATCACTCCCGGAAACAAGGAAATATATTTCTAGGGCTTACAACCGTTGCGCAGTAACAATTGCGTTCTGTTAGAAGAGGGAACATGAGTTTCGGTCTCTGTTGCAAGCTGAGGGAGCTCTGCCAATACCATACCTTCTGCTAAGATATATATATTAGTTTTCTTCAGTTACACCACTGTGTCTCTTCACATCAGTATTGCATTCTGTTCATGGCTACTTCCTACTTTTTCCTTTAAAATTTAGTTGAGCCATCTATTATAGAAAGCTAGCATTCCTCTTCTTCCAAAATAAATAGCTTCTTTGTATAATAAATATGACCTCATTGTAATAAATGTCTGAATAATCTTCATGTACTTCTATACATTATTATTTTAAAATGTCAAATTTCCATTTTGCAATAGGACCTCAAACACATTGAACTAAATATCTAGTTCATTTGAAATTATTTTTTATTACAAACTTCAGGAAATAATTTTAAGTAAAAAAGACCTAAGATTTATAAGTACATATGCTTAAATGCTTGGTTGCTCATTTATTTACGAGGAGTTTTTGTTTTTGTTTTAGTGGAAATTCCCAGATGATGGTACAATTTTTTTTTAACTGCTCAGTAGGAAACTTCCTTATTTTCCTTTCTGAGAAGACTCCACACTGCATTTCCATGCCTTTCTTGTAATCTGTGTGACCCTTTACCCTCATTCAGGATACAGGATGCAAATAGAAGTGATAAGTGTTATCAGTTCATTGTATGGTTCCCCCAAACCTCTGTGTGTGGCTAAGCCCTTTCTATTCTTTTGTGAATAGACCATATGATAAAGCCTCTACCAACCTAGAAAGCTGTATACTAAAGAGACTAGACCCTGGGTCTTAGGATACTGCTATCCACAAGCAGCACCAAACAGGAACACGTCCATTCAGTGGTTACCTGTTCAATGCTTTATTTTTGATCTCCTGTTATTCATAAGGAATGAATTCTAGGGACACAACATTTAAATCATTCACTAAGGTTAGTTTTTCCAAGTAAAAACCTCAGGTGAATGTGAGGCACGAAGACATGAGGAGGAGAAAGAAAACTCAAGTGAGTCACTATTCTGCAGCTGCATCCCATGAAGCCCTATTCCCCTGTGGCAGAGACAGTCTCAGAGCTCCTGGTAACGGCAGTTAGCCTAGGAAACACGAAGCACAAGGGCACTAAGAAGGCTGGTAGACAGATTATGCTAATGATTTCAGCACCGTTACCTTTACCTATACATAAATTTCAACTGCTTAAGCTTAAAAAAAAAGAAAGACACACAAATAACTATAACCAAATTATAAAACTGAAATGAAATGAACGCTTTTATGCAGAAGGGGACAGTAGTAAGGACCCTCTTTGGCCTGAGTAGGAAATCAGGTATAGAATAATGCTAAATATCCTGAGTTCATAACCACAAGTCAATTCAAACCATGAAATTACCTTGAGCTATGTAAATTCAGGGTCCATTTGTCAAGAACTGGTATGCCACACTCTCGGGGTCCTTTCATATGTGAGCTTCACCTTTCTCAAGACTTGCTCTTTTATGGCTCACAGTAAAATGGAAATGCCTTGCACCATTGCTTTCTACGAAAGAACAATAAATCCTATACACCCATGTTTATGTGTGTCCAGAAATATATACACATACACAAGTAGTTAGCCTTGCCCAAGATGATTTCCGGATTTTTTTTTTTTTTTAGCTGAATATACTTAGAAATGCAGCAATCACAGGCAAGGAAGGATGAACTCGCTAATCAAAATTCACCTGCGAACCTATTCCATCGTTGTTTCATAAACACAGCGCCCCAGGGAATACCAAATAACTCATAACATGTGAGGCAGGGAAAAGGTACCTCCCAAGTCACGGGGAATTTTCTTAGACACGTACCACACCGGGCACACTAAATCAGAAACTTTGAAAGCATGACCATCAATTGTAGTTTTAACCAGGTGATTCTTCTTGGGCTGTAACTGGAGAACCACTGTTGTACTGTACAAAAGCAGACGCTGATTTTCCCATAAGCAAGCGACCCTTCAGACCAGCCCTGAATGTGTTCAAGGTAAGGACAGTAATTTTCTACAGACTGTAAGAAAACGAAAGTAAGACCACTAACACCAAAAGGCACCAAACGACTGTAAAAGAAAAGCCTTAAGGCAGAAAAAAAAAATCGAGAAAAATGCTGCTAGGGAAAGATTTCAACAACCTTGAGAATGCAATCAGGGGGGATGGAACAGATGTGGTAACCGATTTACCACTTAGGAAAAGATGCAAAGCAGGAAAGTAACTTGACTTCCTGCATAGAAGCCCCATAGCTGGAGAGGTTGAGAGAGCAGGGGAAAGTTCCCAGAAGAGGCCTCTCCCTCCGTAATGAATGACCCTCCCTTCCAAGGTCATCAAAACCCCACTTCCTTTAAGCACCCACCAGCTGCTTGTGGGCGGGGCGGAGAAGGTGGACGGCCTGGCCTCAGCAGCTGGAGAGTTCTGAAGAGCAGGCTGCGGTCAGGTCCCTCACGTCACCCAGTCCTTTTCGCGAGGTTTCTGGGAAGGCTGAGTTACAGCTGCGCCACTAGCAAAGGATTGGGACTCAGGACTACTAGGACCCGCTGATCACATCCCTGACTTCAGCTTCCCCGGTTGCCAAATAAAAGGAGCCTCAGGTGAGCCCAGCATTCTGTGCCATCCAGGACGGAGCTCGCGATCTGTGTGCGCATTCGAGCAGCGTACCAGAATGGGGCGCGAGAGGTTTGGGGAGCGGGGGCTGAGCGGGAGCAAGGGCTGGGGACCCTTTGTACGCTCTGGAAACTGGGGGAAGTGGCCGAAAGACCTGGGCTAGAGACCCCGGAAGTGGAGAGAGAACTCAGCCAGAGGCCAGGTCTCCACCGTTGCTCAGGGAACCAAACTGGTATAATTTCTTTGAAAGTCCCCACAGGACTTTATTCAGCTTAGCACACTGCTTTACAGCCCAGAGCAGCCCTGAATCGGGGCTTGAAGCTGGGCTCACTTGTAGCTCGGCGGTAGCACTCTTGTTCAATGTGCTGAGTCCACGATGGATTCACATTGCAGTAAAGGAAAGGTTAAAAAATAAAAAGAAAGAAAAGAAAAGAATCGTTCACCTGCTAGCTCTTTAACCAAAGTGTTCCCTTGGATTATGGCTAGAACCCAAACTGTGCGTTGCATTCTAGAATACCGAAGTAGGGAATACAAGGGAGTAAGGAACAGAGTGGGCAAGACCACTAGCTGCGCATTCAGGCTTCTGTTACACCGTAGCCTTGAACTCTGACCCAGTTTCTTCACGTCTACTAGCTCTTCTCTGAAATTGTTATCTACGACAAGACTTAAAAATGTGTCACTTTTTAAAATCCCATCACTTGGGGTGAAGTAGAATCTCTGAGTTCCAGGCCAGCCCTGTCTACAGAGCAAGTTTCAGGACAGCTAGGGCTAGACAAGAGAAACCCCTGACTGAAGAAAAACAGAACAAGCGAACAAAAAAGAAAAAAGAAAGAGAGAGAGAGAAAGAAAGAAAAGAAATAGAAAGAAAGAAAGAAAGAAAGAAAGAAAGAAAGAAAGAAAGAAAAGAAGGGAGGAAGAGGAAGGAAGGAAGACAAAACAGCAATAACAAAAGAGTTTCAGTCACTTTGGCATCAGGTAATAAGTTGCATATAGGAATAAAGAATCTAGTCAAAACCAACGTTCATTCTATCAAATACTTGGCAAAGTCCCACACCAACAACTCTCTTCCTGGTTCCTGTGTGGATTGATTTCTGTAATCTTGTTACTGGAAGTTGGGTCTGATCACCTCTCAGTTCCAAAACAAACAATTCTGCTTTCTTCCAGCTTGGCAAGCTAAATGGTTAATTGCACCAGAGCTTAAAGGAAATCATGCCGGGCAGGTTGGGGCTCTTTTAGTCCACAGAGCTTTCTATCTGGTGGCTATCGACAACTGGGCCACTTTGAAGAAAGAACAAACAGGGCAATAGAGGGGTGGTAAGAGACACAAGAGTCTCTGAGTCTGGCCAGAGAGCATCAGACTCCTTGAAGGAGTTTACTGTAAGGTGGAGACACACCTGGGTGGCTGTCTCATGTGCCCCTATCATCGTCCTCTCTAAAGACGGGTCCTCCTCTGCTCTGTAATTCACAGATCATTCATTCCCCTGAATGAAGGGAGAGTCTAGCTTCAGAATTTCTGCTGCTCTCCTCCCACCTGTCTGTAGTGCTCACTGCACACACCCACACCCATAACTCCACGGCCTGGCTGACGATAGTTTCCTTTGAATGTGACTTTGATCTATCTCGAGGGCACCACTGCCACTCCTATGTAAATCCCTGCCCCGCTAAACCTTTCTAATAGCGCCATTATTTTCTCTTAGGGCTCTCTCAATGTTCTACAGGATATACTTAGATCTCTTCTCAGTCCCTAGGTTTGCTGGTGAAGTGTTTGTATCGAGCTTTGCATGGTCCATAGTATAGATATATAGACTTCATACTGTCTGTATAGACAGACACTATAAACTATACTGTCCATAAACATTGAAAAGTTTCTGCACCCCGCCAAACCTCTCAGCCAATGCAACAATTCAAAATCAGACCAAATGAAACCGAATTAGAAAAAGGTCAGGTTTAATGGGTAAAACGCTCCCGGATGATAAGGGGAAGAGAGCCTGAAAAACCATGTGTCTGTTTTCGGGGGGGGGGCAGTTTAAATACCCTGTGGGCTTGAGCATCTCTGGGGGACAAGCCCTGTTTGGTGGACCTTCTGAGATGAGGCATGGTTTGGGAAGAGAGAGATGGGGTAAGAGGACTGAGGTGGAGCTTCCACCAGAACAAATACTCCCCCCCCCCTTTGAAACCACAGGATATTCACAAAGTGAATACTTCTTCAGGAAATATTTATATAAGTATGCATGTGTGTGCACACCACACTCTTATAGTATAGCACTAAATAAGCAGAGCTTGATAAAACCAGCTCTAATTAGTGTGTGTCAACAAGGGTTCTTTTCATTTTGAAATTAAATTCTTGGAAAAAAAAGCTTACCTAGCCATTAAACAATTGACCACAAGAATAAACTGGAACCCAAAGCTTTCATATTTGCTAACAAATTTCAATGAAAGTTGGAAGTCTTTTTTTTTTTCTTTTTCAGTGAGCCAAAGGCAAGAATACAAAGATGTGAAAAGTGAAAAAAACAAACACATTAATTCAGCTAGTTAGTGAACTGAGTGGCTGGCATTAAACAACAGCTTTTGTTCCTTGGGCTTAGGTACTCCGTTTATAAGTAATTCAAAAAAATCTCAAATTAATGTAAGAGCATTGGGGCATTTTGAAATCATACAGGAACCCAGTGAGCATAACTGGGTTTCCAGATGAATTTCTGCTTCTTTAAATTTACTTCTTATTTTAGTAGAACATTTGACTGCAACACTTTCCATGGGTTTCAGCTGGTGCATAATCTATTTTCTTTCAAAGTTTACAGCATTTCATTCAGAATTTAAACTTGTTCCCTTTTCATGAGGATGAAATAGAGATGTGGATTTTGACAGGGAAACTTCCTGTGACAAGGGACATTGCACTGCTAAGCAATGTCTTTGAACAAGTTTACAGTCAGGGGTGCCCCGCCCCCAAATGCTCACCAAGACCTTGAAGCACCCATTTGTGAAATATATGTGCATATTTATCTGCCCCAGTTTGACTGCCATCAAACCCACAGTTTAACACTTGAAATGTGTTTATGTTAAATGCTTTCCAAACCTTTCCAAACACATAAAGCCTACCTAAAAATTTAACTAAAAAAAGTACCTGAAAATTTTTTCACTTGGTGGCTTATTGTGGTTCTGCCTTGCTGTTTGGACTACTACATTTGTTTGTTTGTTTGTTTGTTTTCTCACCATGAGATCTTATTCAACTGCTCAGCACTTTGAGATGTTAGTGGTGGTTTTGAAGCTGTGAGATGCTGCTGAATTTTGTCAGGACATACATTGATGGTTAGACTGTGGAGAAAATGTGAGCTGGTTTATCTCCTACAAGGGATAATTTATTAAGAGGCATTGATTCATAGACATTTAATAAGTATTATAGTTAAATAACCTCAATATAATTTGCACTCTTTTTTATAGGCGTGGGTAATGTTATAATATTCCAAAATGCTTTTAAAAGCAATAGGAATTTCAAGATCCCAAGAGACAGGCGCTTTCTGTACTGTGTATGGATTATGAAAACATGATCATGGGTCCTCATGGTTTCTCCCTGTCCCAGGTGGGAATGTTTTACAATTATGAAAAAAGAAAAAAAAAATCAGAAAGGAACTGAGGAGATGGCTCAGTAGATTAGCACACTTGTTGTGCAAGCAGGAAGTTTACAGGTGAGATCACGAGGATCTACAGAGAAACTCAGCAGGTGTGGCCACTGCCTGCAATCCCTATGCAGGCAGGAAGCAGAGACAATGACCCTCATAGTCTGGCTATGGAATTGGCCAGTTCCAGTTTAGTTTAGCTAAAGGTGTGGCTCAGCACATTAAAGTGCAATGAAGATAACAGATGTCAACTTTGGCCCTATAAACTGCAGCCCATGTCTACGCACATGCAAACATACATATACAATCACATGCATACCTCCTTGATAATTAAAAGAAAAAAATGTTTTAATTAAAATCATTAATTTAAGAAACCCCAGAAAAGAAATGGGGATTTGTTATTACAACAACAAAACAGAAAATATAAATAATTTTATTTATATTTACTTTCATTAATATGTATACGATGCTTCAGTTTCCTATAAATGTGTCACATAATAGAGTTGCAGAGAAGAATTTATTAATTCGGGTATTTCTTGAAGTCCTTTATTCATTCTGGAGAAATTGTAACTCCCTAGTGTGAGTTACACACTTTCCCCCCCTTGGGTACATCATAAACGTTATTTCCTTTTTTTATTAAAACTTTCTGAAACTTCAAAAAACATGAGCAGAGTCGGGCAATGGTGGCGCACACCTTTAATCCCAGCGCTCAGGAGACAAAGGCAGGCGGGTCTCTGTGAGTTTGAGGCCAGCCTGGTCTACAAAGCAAGTTTCAGGACAGCCAGACTTGTTACACAGAGAAACCCTGTCTTGGGGCGGTGGGGAGGGGGGGCGGGGGCGGCAGACAAAACAAGAGCAGGAAACATTATTTAAAAGTCATCAGGTTGGAATAACGAATGACAGGCTTCAACTAGGAATACAGCTGCGGGTTACTTTCAAAGCTGTGTGGACGGAACTCTGCTAAAGTGAAGACAGAAGATCATCTCTACAGCTAAGGGGAGCAGTTCGGATGAGCAGACACAGGGCAGATGCCTTCGTCCCTTAGACACACGAAGCTGTATTTTAAGTGGCACATGGACAGTCTTAGTGGCAGCCTAATATTTGCTATCGATCCCACACATGTAATTTTAAATCTTGAGATGATGTTAGCAGCCAAGGTGAATAAGAACCCACATTTTATTGTACGGAAGTTTTTCTAATGAGTCGTTCTCCTCCTGATCATAGCTAAAGCGTCAAAATTATGAAATAAAATAAGAAGAAGACATCAAAGAGAGACAAGAGAGCCCTGTTTGGGGATTTTTGCACAAGGAGGAAATGTTCTTTAACCCCCAGGACAAATGAAGCCAGTGTCCTCCTGGTGGGCTCATTATGCAGACAGAACCTTATGTCACCACATTCTTAAGATCAACCTGACAAGGCTTAGGAATCCCCGTCTTTCTAGCATGCCATTCATTTCGGGCCTCACCGAAATTCCTAGGCCAAAACAAACACGTTCTGAGAAGGAATATTTTTAAACAAAGATCCCATAGTCAAGCTGACTGGACAGACTAGAAGGGAGAAACCTGATTCAGTAAATAAGGTAATATGCAACTGAGGAAGATACGGGGTCAATTCCAGCCCTTTAAACTCCAGTCCATGTCTACGCACATGCAAATATGCATACACACAATGAAAAGAAAAATGCGTAACTAAATCGTTAATTCAAACTTCAGTTGTTGAGCTGGTTTATCTTGAACACTGCATGGTTTATGGAGAGGGAGCTGTTCTTATTGTGTATTTGAAATTCAAAACTATGAAAGGATTTTTTCCAGTTCTAGGCTCTATTTACAAAATCTAAAGAAACATGAGCAGGGTGGAGGAGGTGCATGTGTTGAATTCCAGCACTCGGGAGGCAAAGGCAGGCAGATCTCGAGACCAGCCTGGCCTACACAGCCTAGCCCCAAGATGGCCAGGGCTACACAGAAAAGCCCTGTCTCAAAAGAACCAAAGTCAAACCAAAACAAAACAGAAAACCAAAATGTAAGAAAGGTAAAGTTCTCTGATTGACAGCAAGGTGAAAATGGCTAACAACTACAATCCCTTAAAGTTTGCACTTCGTTGAGGCTATAGGCTTTTGTAAGCTGAATGTGTTAAAGAGTGCCATAAGAAATAGGGGACGTTAGTAAAAAGACGGCTCAATGGTTAAGAGTCTGGGTCCTGGCACCTTCATAGAGTCTCACAACCACCAATAACTCTAGTTCTAAAGGATCCACAGCCCTCTACTGACTGTTTCAGGCATCAGGTGCACACAGTGCACCTACAAACATGCATGCAAAACCATTTAAACACAGACAATAAGAATAAATAAATCTTAAAAATATAAATGAAATGGTGCAGGTAAAAACTTTAAGGACATTTAACACACAAAGGATACCACCTCTTTCTACTCCAAGGTTTCTCTTTTAATTTGATACATCTGCTACTCTTGGCATATTTTATGAAAACGAATTTCTTTCAATGCATAACCTTTCATAATGAAAATTTGATGTTGAGATACATGATCATGGCATTGTGTGTGTGTAGATTTCATATACATATACATGTATGTGTATATATATATATAGAGAGAGAGAGAGTAAGAATATATATTCATATAGTGGACTCTGAAAGATTAACATAGCCTGATATAACATATAACCTTATACTCTATTGTAATTACATATGCTTATTAGTATATAATTAGCCCTAGGATTAATTGGAGAAAAAATTAAATACTTATATTTCTGCCCTTAAGGACTGATGATAGCCACTGGAGCTGGCTAATGGTCAGTTAATACAAAATCATGTTACTATTGTTTAAAGTAAAAAGAGAAATTTAAATGGATAGCACGAGTTTTTTTTTTTTTTTTGAGATTTATTCTAGTGTAAACCTATTGAGATTTACTTGATTGTTGCTGAACATCTTGCATATAAGGTACTTAAAACTGGTGTGGTAATACTTAGAAATAAGTATTTCATTAATATATGAATTTTCAGCTGGGCAGTAGTGTTCATGCCTTTAATTCCAGCACTCGGGAGGCATAGACAAGAGGATCTTTGTGAGTTTGAAGCCAGCACAGGCTCCAAAGCTACAGAGAAACCCTTCTCAACAAACAAACAAACAAACAAACAAAAAAAGATAGGATTTTTTTTTTACCTAAAATTGCCAGTGATAAACAATTTTGAAATGAAGTAGAAGATGGTATTTGTTTCTCGAGAATACTGATTATAATTACTTATATAGTCACATTTATTGGTTGCTTTATTACTTAGAATTGCACAGTAAAGAAGCTAGTAAAAGGAAAGCAAATACTGGAGTGTGCCAGACACGAGGAGGCATCAATTTAACTCAGGAGGATAAAAGTTTTAAGGAACAGAATTTTTGTCTGCTTTGCTTCCGTTGTAATTAGTTACAGAATGTGGTACCTTGATAGTAGTGGATAAAGCTAAGATGGGGTTCAGTTACCGGGCACAGGACCAAGTATAAACTTTGTTGTACAACATGTTTCTTCAGTAGTCAGATGTGGGGTCATCAGGATTGTCAAGAATGCTGTCACCATGAGAATCTCAACCAGGTTCCTTAGTACGAAGCAACTTTTAATCCACAGAACTGAATACTAAACCTTAAATTTGGAGCTCAAGTAGGGCAGGTCCATAGATCCTGGATTTTAAAGTCCACTGCTGTGCCCTGGAATTCTCTCCTGCTATCTTGTTAGACGGTTCCTAAAGCTGAGCTCAGAGATTCGTATGTGAGCCACCTGCTTCTTTTAGAAGGGCTGTTTGTGAAGGCTGCCCATTTAGCTCTGTTCCCTGTTGGGTGTGTCTTTCACAGTGTTCCTTCTTGGATCCTGTTTCCAAAGACCCTTAAAAAAAATGTGTCCACCATCATGACCAGCCAAAAACTTCCGAAATTCTACTAAAAATGAGAGTATGGGGATGAGGATCAAACCCAAAAGCTTGAGTAAGCAGATCAGGCTAGACTAGATGTACTGGGAGGACTGACCAGACCTGTGCCTGCAGAGTTCATGAGCACCTTGGAGCAGTCACATCTTTCCTATAAATCTGTAGATAATGGACTAACGTCAGATATTCTGTTTTCAGAACGGGTTAAACCATGGAAAAGCACAGTAAGTAATTCATGTTGAATATTCCCTTTTCATAAAATCATCTGATAAGACATTACTTGATTGTAATGTTTTATTCAGCTCTTGAAATTGCTCTTTGGGTTCGCTGCTACGCTATTATCCTCAATGTATTATTTCGTGTTCTCACATGGAGACGACAGGCACAAATGGGAGTGGTACCATCTAGTTAGTGACAGCAAGTCCACAGAGGAAGGAGGAAGGTGTATGTTAGACATACAGATATGTACGTTGTGCAGAGCTTACTATGTCTTATCCAGAGACTTTTCTGGGCTTTTGGACACAATTTGTATACATTAATGGTTATTCTAGTGATACTAATCAAAGAATAACATTTTTGATATCAGTTCATTCTCTTAAGTGTAGAGATGCATACTTTCATGATGTGTGTTTTATAATATGCACATCCTTTAGGATTTAGTAATATTAATCATATTGTTCTTCCTCTTTTTTTCCCTCTCAGGAAAGTTCCAAGTAAATATATCAAGTCTGCAATATAAGATTTTTCTGTATTTAAGTTCTGAGAAGAAAAACATTGCATATCTTAAAAAATATTACTAGCCAAATCATTTTCTCAGAATTATTTTCCCTCTCTCTTTCATCTTTGTTGAGACAGTCAAAATTATATATATCTCATCATAATCTAGTTTTGATTAGTATATTAGACAACTTTCAGGACAAACCGCTTGGTTTTCTTAATGAATTTTGTATCGATCTAAATGGTCATAAAACAAAAATTAAAGATGTTGAAATAGAATTTGATATGTTTGAGCTATTTTACATGCTAGCAGTTCGTTCAGCTGAGGGAATTCATTTGATCGCTGGCACCATCACTTTTTCACTCAATATATTCATGTAGTTATATGCATATTGGTACATTTGTACCTGAAGAGAAATAAAATGTATGTGAATAAGTTTACATAACATATATACGGATCTACATGTATACATAAAAAATAAAATATTTTGTGATAGTTATCTCACAAGTTTATGATTTTTTTTCTAAGCTACCTAGGTTAAATTTGAAAAAAAAACATAAAACACATGCCATTCTTTCAAGTGTATGAATCCATTTTCACAGGGTGATTGAAGCAAAAGTCTCCTTTACATTAACTCTTTTGCAGACAGAACTCATATATGGAGTTTACTCTGCTTGTTTCAGTTCTGTGTAGTGGCATTTCATTTGTGTTTTAATAGCTAAAGCTTGCCTGAAGATCAGAGAAGTAAAACATCCACACTGGTCCGCCTTGCAGACCAGGCCGTGGTGACACACACCTTTAATTCCAGTAGCCATACTAGCTTGCCATAGAACCCAGGCAGTAGGGCTGCATGCCCTTAATCTCAGAACTAGAGAGGATCTCAGTCTCATTCTGAGGCTTCCTGGAGGCAGGATCACCATTTTCGAACTGAGGTGGAGGTAAGAGCCAGTGGCTGACTGCTTTGCTTTTCTGGTCTTCAGGTTGAACCCCAATATCTGTCTCTGAGTTTTTATTAATCGTGCCTCATTAATCTGCATCACACTATCCCATCACTGTCTACTGTTCTTCCCAATGCACATCATACTTAAACTGACGTGCATGTACCTCTCCCTGAATTGCAGGCATGCAAACAGAGGCTCCTCACGCAGGAACACATTTGCCAGCTGGGTATGGCCCTCAGTATCCACCAGCAGCATTCCAAGGTAAAATACTTGTTGCAGATGCAAAATAACATTAATCAATTGAAATTTGGAAGGGAGAGAAATAAAGGGATGGACACATATATCTTTTTTTAGTACTTCTTTTTCATGAAATTGTATTAAAGGAATTTTGGCAGCTTCACAGTTGTTTTTTTTTTTTTTTTTATCTTTTGTTCCATATATTTTCCATAGAGATATTTTTTATAGAGGGCAGTAAGGTGACTTATAAAGGAGAGCTGTAAACTCTGGAGTATGTTTATATTGAGCAACAATATTTCACTTAAAACACATAATTTAGAATTAATTTTATCGACTGCTCATCTGTTGTGAGAATTGCTGCAAGAATGTCGTGAGAATTAGGAAGTTTTCCATGGGTGTTTTTGAGTCCTACAGGACTGGGAATTAATTGTGTCCAACGAAGTAATGGATAAATGAAGGCTACTTACCACTGGAAGCTACCTAGGATTCTTGTTTCCACTTTGCGAGACTTATAATGGACACCTTTACTCTTCGCCAAGCTTAAAGATGCAGGCTCGTAATTGCAGAAGCACAGTAAGAGGGGACAGGTAGGTGGTAAGTTCAAGCATTTAACAAAAGCCTGACACAAGATGAAACACACACACACAAATAAGGCCCAGACAAAGCTAATTTGTGGAATGCTTACTTTGTATGTGTGAGAACATAAATTCAATCCCCACTACTAAAAGAGGAAAGAAACAATTTTCTGTTGTAATTATGATGATTCTTGTTTTCTATGTCTCACAAAAGTAGAGGAATCATATCATCATTTACTATGAATTTTATGTCTTATTTTGAACCAAGGCATAAAATAATGGAAAGCTTTTCATTTAGCAAATGCAATTGCCATCATTATCTGATCTGTGCAAATGCCCAAGTAGATGCTTTGCCCTGATTTTCCAAACAACCTGGGAACTACCATCAAGGTGCTTTGTTTGGACACAAGGGTTATGCAGTCTGTTTTCTTTGCTGAGTAAAGAGATTGTCACAGAAACTGCTCGGGGAATTCTAGATTTTTTTAAAAAAAGATTTATTTATTACATATATAGTGTTCTGCCTACATGACAGAAAAGGATGCCAATTCTCATGATTGATGTTTGTGAGTCGTCATGTGGTTGCTGGGAATTGAACTCAGGACCTCTGGAAGAGCAGCCAGTGCTCTTAATCTCTGAGCCATCTCTCCAACCCTGGGAACTTGATCTTTCCAGATGCTTATAATGAAAGAATATGGTCCGGCTAAGTTTCAAGGTTCTAATGTAGTAGTTGTCAACCATGCTTCACTTAAGAGTAACTTAAATGTGTCAGGACAGGAACACTAGTAGATGACCTGTGAACTCAGGGATTGGTGATTTCTGAACCACCAGGTTTTTCTACTGTGAGACCAGGCTTGAAAACCTCTGCTGACTTCCCAAAGAACTGGCATTGGGAGGTTTTCCAGCAAGTTTGAGATGTAAGCCAGGAGAGTTAGAAAGTGGTTCAGTCCTCCTCATAGTTAGCTTAAAGTGGGTATGTGTGTCTCAAGGGGAGGGTTTTGACATTTTCTTTCATTCCACCTGCAACACCTCTCATCAGCCCTTCACACAGTGCGTCCTTCCTTTCTCATGGATGGGTATTAGCCACATAAAGTCATCACCTCCTGTGTCACCATCTTGCTCACAGATTCCCTTACAGCAATGCAAATTTTTGTTTGTTAATGTATCAAAAGCTGACTGTAAGCCTCTTGAATCCATTCTCCTTGTACCCTTGACTTCTTGATAACCCTTTGCTAGGATATTCAGAAATTATGAAGGCAATTAAAGAGCATTGTGAGGTATAGTAAATTTTCTAAGCCTTGTTTTTAAATGAGGCATGGATTTTTGTCAGAAGTGTTTTATTTATCCACTGTGGGATTCTAAGTATTAAAGTTGAAGTGTCTTTCAATGTGAAATCATGGGTGCATATAATCCTTTGAATATGTATTTCATTCCCATGTAATAACTCACTATAAGAAACTCACTGTAATTTCTTACTGGAGACTGTTCAAAATACTTGTATTAATTCCCTCCTTTCTCTAGCTACTAATTATTGAAAAGTTCCTTCAGAGTTGGAGAGTGAGTTTATGTAGTGATTAAGAACACTTGTTGCCCATGCAGAGGACCTGGGTTTGATTCCTAGCAACCAAATGGTGGTTCACGATGGTCTATACATCCAGCCTTGGGGAATCTGATGCCTTTTTCTGACTGCCACAGACACTAAGCATGCACATGGTGTGTATGTATGTGTGTGTGTGTGTATTTATGGTGTGTATGTACTAAATACATGGTGCGTATATATTATATTTATACACACAAGTGTATATATGATTATATATATTATATATTTACACACACAAATATATATGTATATCTAAAAAAAACCCTACACATAAGATGACAATAATAATTTGTCTTATTGCTTTTGTTATATTCTTTGGTTAATAAACTGTATTTTCTAGAGTATTTATGGTAATAAATAGTAAGGTTTAAATTTATTACTATTGAAGCACGATTAATAAAAACTGAGAGAGAGAAATTGGAATTCAACCTGAAGATTTGAAAAGCAAAGCAGCCAACCACTGGCTCTTACCTTAACCTCAACCAGAAATGGCGATCCTGCCTCCAGGAATCACAGAATGAGTCTGTGTATAAGTGCTCTTTCCTCCCGTGTTATAATCCTCTCTAGGTTTGGGATTAAAAGTGTGCACCACTGGGGTTAAATGCATATACTGCCTGGTTTCTATGGCAACTAGTATGGCTACTGGGATTAAAGGTGTGTGACCACTGCCTGGTCTGTAAGGCTGACCAGTGTGGTTGTTTTACTTTCCCCGATCCCCATGCAAACTTTATTTATATGAAATGCTGCTATATACCATAAAGTTGTAAGTCATTTTTTTTCAATGGACAGAAAGAATTTCAGAGGAATACACTGTATTAAAACTCTTGGCAAACAAGTATCTGAAATGTACTGCAAAGAACGATTTGTCTTTAAGTATATACTAGGGTTTCTCGGTGGTGTCTGATAATATTTAGGTTAAACAGTTCTTTCTTTTCCTGGAATGTATTGTCTTAGCTGGATGGTGTTTAGTAACACTCCTGGATTCCACCCACCCACCAGATCACAGCACCATCTTCCTTCCCAAATCAGGCAGATGATCTCTATATTCTCAGTTCTTCCTTAGGGAGATGGAGCAAACTCTTTCCAGAGTCTGTACACATAAAATGTGTACCCCAGAATCATCTTCTATTTGGAGTGTTCTGAGTTCTTGAAAACCTAGCTCCAGGCTTTCATTTTGGGTCTTCACAGAATGCCAGAAGGTTTATGTTGTGGACATACTTGTTTTCTCTCCCATTGCCAATTATTAGAACATATTTTCTGACAGATAAAAATTACAATATCATATAAATCCTGTATCGATAGGATTTCTGAGATGAGAACTCTCTAGATAATTGGGATACTTGTAATGAACTGACTTTTCTATGCAGTTCTGATTTTTTTCACTGGCTTCTATTTCAGGACCTTCAGAACAGAATGGCTACCCCACATCCCAGCCTGGCTACCAAGGACTCCAGAATCCTTATGCAGGGCCTCAGGCTGGCTTTCAAGGGCCCCAGGGTCCATATCCAGGGCCCCAGGGTCCGTATCCAGCGCCCCAGGGTCCGTATCCAGGGCCCCAAGCTGGCTACCCAGTCCCACCAGGAGGTTATCCAGGTGCTGGCCCAAGTGGCTTTCCTGTCCAAAATCAGCCAGCGTACAGTCATCCAGGTGGGCCTGGAGGGGCTCCGTGGATGCCAGCACCACCTCCCCCACTGAACTGTCCACCTGGGTTGGAATACTTAACTCAGGCAAGTGTATTGCATAAACTATTCATGAATCAAATAATTTGGGTGTCTAAGCTGGAGTATGGGACAAAAAAAATTTATAAAAGTCTGAAATAGAAAAATAACATTTTGTACCACTAGATACTTCTAATTCTTCTGGGTTAGATTCAGTTTTTAAGGAGAACATTAGTGTGCATAGTAATTGTGTTTTCTGTAATTTTGAATTTACCTAAAAATGGTTATTAATCACTATTTTCAGTTCAGTTTTCTACTCAGTTTGTGTATTGTTTCACTGAATCATCATAGGAAAGTCTCTGATATACAGGAGTTATAATTACCATGTTTCTCCGAAGGTATAAAAAATTGTATACCGTGTCCACAATAGTGGGCCTTGCCTCCTGACCTGGACTTTGGTACTAAACTGGATGTTCTTTAATGGTGACCCCCAATTCACACCCTACTATATGACTCACATGTTTACCTCCAGTAAAACTCCTATCTACGTTGTTGCTTATGTGCTTTGAGTGATGCAGTTTGTTAAATCCGACAGATAGAAAATAAAGCCATGATTATTCTGCGCTGCATGACAATGAGTTGCCGCACTGTTGTTTTTTCATCGGCACAGACACTAAACTTTAATCTGCTGCTGTTTAGCCAACAAACACAGTTCTGCGGCTACTGGCCTTCGGCCCTGGCAGTGGCTCAACTGTTCAGACTGTGGCCTGGCTCTGTGGCTGCTGCCAAATATAGCTTTAAATGAAGTCTTTGTTGTTCTATTTACCAGTAAGACTCCAGAGTCAAATGCTGGGGTAAAAGCCTGCTAGCTCAGGGAGGTTGAGTAACAACTAGCTGACCTTCTCACTTTGTTGGTATCTCCGAAAGAGAGCATCTTCCACTCTATCAAAACAAAAGAACCTAGTCAGACACTCTGCAGCTCTCTATGATTACTTCCTGTCAACTAGTTGCTAACTTGGTTTCATAACCCAAAAATGATTTTATTTAATTAATGCAAATGCAAACTCGGGGTTCACAGTATGATCATATATCTCAGAATATAGCAGTGTATGACTTTTAGCATTTATTTGATAAAGGAAATTAAGTGAAATGGGAGTAACAGTGTCCAATAAAAATATAAATTATAATTATAATCCAATTATAAGCTTATAAACAAATAGCCTTGTGATGACTATCCAGTTATCAGTCAATCAGGTGTCTCTGTAGATAGTCTGTGTGAATTTAATTTTCCACAACTTACTCAAAAGTGTAGGATGGGGAAACTCATCAATTATTTGGTCATAAAATAGCTTCAAAATAGATATTTATAAAATTAGGATCCTACATATACCAGGGAAAATCTACACATACTACAAATGATGACATTGGTCACACATAATATTTTTCATCTTGTAAAACAGAAGTTATAAATAAATTAAAATGTTATAAATATTCCTTGAGAAACTTTTAATCCCAGCACTCAGGAGGCAGAGGCAGGTGGATCTCTGTGAGTTCGAGATCAGCCTGGCCTACAGAGCTAGTTCCAGGACAGGCTCCAAAGCCACAAAGAAACCCTGTCTCAAAAAAACAAAAAAAAAAAAAAAAAAAAAAAAAAAAAAAAAAAAAAAAAAAAAAAAAAAAAAAAAGAAACTTTTAGAAAGAAAGATGTTTTATACATACAGAAACTTGTTATAAATCAGATGTATTGGACTAAAATGTTATAGTAAAGAATCTCCACAAGCATTTTGAAAATTTTAAAAATATTATCTTTTAAATGAAAAACAATACAAATATGAAACATTGATAACTAATTTCAGGCACATATCCTCTCTTCTCTGTAACAGATAGATCAGATTCTGGTTCATCAGCAAATTGAACTTCTGGAAGGTACGTATGCCATGTAATGATGGTGTCTCTGGAAGTAAAAGCAGTTCATACAGTTACTGGCCTGCCGGTCGCTTTCCCTAGAGCAGTCTTCTGTGGGAGGTTCAGCCAGGAACTTACAGATGCCTGTCTTGCAGTGGTTCTCCACCTTCCTAGTGCTCTGACCCTTTAATACAGATCCTCATAGATTTATAAGCTTTAAGATACTAATTCTAAAGCACATTAGTTTTCAGTGTTTAGGTCTTTTAAAAACAGGATGTACTTAATTTTCTTATTTTTACAAAAATAACATTTTATTTAATTTTTCATATTCTTTGTAATACTTAGATAATGAAATTACTCATAATTTACATCTTTAGTGTACATCACACATTACTGACATTTCTGTATTCAAATCTAAGTATACAAAAATGATATAAACATAAAACTTTTGACTGTTTAAATTTTTACTTTTTTAGTAATCACAAGGAAAATTAGAGGCTGCAAAAAAATTTTAAATTTCATGGCCAAGCTCAAGACTTCTGAGATTAAGATATTAAAATAGCCATAGATAGGATGATAATTGATTGTGATAAATCAGTTGAGTGACAGCCAAGTGTTGAGAGAAATTCCCGTGAATGCAGGGTTCAGGGACTGTCTCAGCCCCACCAAAGACACTTCAATGAGTTCACCATGACAAAGGTCATCTCCAGATGCCCAAAAGTCCTTGCACATAGATAGCATATGGTATTTGAGCTTCTACAAATTTTAAATAATTACTTGTGGTTCTGGACATATTTCTAATGAACCGTGACTCTAGGATCAGAGGGCTATGAACAAGGAAGGACATCTATTCTCTCTTCCTAGCTGGACAGAAAGAGAAGATCCCAGTGTGAGAGTTAGAACAGCAAGGCCCATCACTTGAAGCTCTGTGGGTGGGAGGACTTAGCATCACTCTGTTCGCCCGTGATAGCATAACCTTTGTAGGCTGTGCATTGAAGGGGTGGCTACTAAGCACCATGCCTCTTATCTAACACCTCCTTTCCAGTTTGAATTTATTTCTGAGCTAAACATTATTTATTCCCTGGCCCAATGTCCTTTGCAGATTCACTTTGGTTTTCACTCTCCTTTTTCACAGCTGTGCTTTTAGAAGAATCCTTCTCGTTGCTTTTGTTCAAATGGCAGGGAAAAGTATGTATATATACCACGAACCATGGATTCAATTCATAGACTATAAACATAGCAATCACTCTGTAATCCCTAAAGCTAAACTCTTCCAAAAGAGATGACTGGGCGTTTATGCACACATTTAGCCCCACCTTCCCCCTCAGCACTGCACCTCACAGATACTGAAGCTCCTTTGTGATACAGTCCATGGAGGTGGACATGCAGCTTCATCCCTGAGGAAGTCTCGCATACGGATGTCTTCCGTCTTTCCTTCTTACCTTAATGTTCTTCTCCTTTCCTACTGCGATGTCCTAAGTGTTCTGGTCCAGAGCATCTCTCCACTGCTTGTGTCTCACTTCCTGCTGCTCCTGCAATCTCGGGCACCCTTCCCATTGCTAGGAGAGAGTCGCTGTTCCCAACAAAGTGGTGAATGGGACTTCCCCTGTGTGCTTTCAGTCTTAACAGGCTTTGAAACAAATAACAAATATGAAATCAAGAACAGCCTCGGGCAGAGAGTTTATTTTGCTGTGGAAGATACTGACTGCTGCACTCGGAACTGCTGTGGACCATCTAGACCTTTCACCTTGAGGATCCTGGACAATCTGGGCCAAGAGGTCATGACTCTGGAGAGACCCCTGAGATGCAGTAGCTGCTGCTTTCCCTGCTGCCTCCAGGAGGTCAGTGTGGAGTTTCCATATCAAATGAGAGGAGAGCAACAGAGTTTTCCAGAATCCATTAACCCTGTGTGGTATGGCTATGGCTCCATTCAGCATGCACTCTTGTTTTTGTAGATAGAAATCCAAGCTCCTCCTGGTGTGCCCGTAGGTTATGTGACTCAGAACTGGCACCCTTGTCTGCCAAAGTTCACTCTTCAAAATGAGAAGAAGGAGGATGTTCTCAAAATTGTTGGTCCATGTGTCGTGTGCACCTGCTGTTCAGACATTGACTTTGAGGTAAGAAATATCACAATGTTCCTAGGATGTGCTTTCCTGACATGAAAAGAATATATTCCTATAGGATGTTCCTACTGCATTACCTAAATAGTGGGAACTGATGTGTGCTCATCTGATTAATGATTAACGGTTACTCTGATTAAAGGTCTGTGTAGATAAAAAGCAGAGAGTGGGGGCAAAAAAGAAGGAAAGAAAAGTAATAAAAAAAATCTACCATTTAAAATCTTTGTATGTTTTGGTGAGGAGATAGCCCAGTTGACCAGGTGCTTGCTGTACAGGTGTAATATTCTGTGTTTGGATCTGCAGCATCTGAGTGCAAAGCATGGCATAGAGGCACATGCCTATGTTCCACTGCTGGGGAGATGGAGACAAAAGACTCCTGGGGCTTGCTGCTGAGCTGCATCAGCAGTTGAAGACTCAGGCTCAAAAATAAGATTGCAAGCAGTAAACCCTGTGTCTAAAGATGTGGCTTCCACACAAATGCATGCTGATGTGCACATACATAGAACAGCTACACACACAGTATACACACACAAACACACTAAATTCTGTATCTCTATACTTTGTGTCACACTTTTTAAATAGAAGAGCAGCCAAGCCAACAAAGTGGGTTTCCTAGGCTCTTTCTTTTTCCCTTGTTCTGCTGTTCTATGGAAAGTGTGCACTTTTGATTTTTAGAGTTCTGACCAAGAATGCAGGGTGCACTTTCCCTATGCCACCTTCTTACATGGATGCTAAAAACCAAAAATGTAGATTAATGCGTTATTAGTGACAGTTTCAATGTGATTAGTTTAAAAGTTTTTATCTTTTCAAGGTTTTACTTTTCACAGGTTCGGCTGCCTGTAGTCAACAGTGGTTCCGGAAATATCAAATGGGAGGTCCCAGAAATAATATTTATAAGGTGTAAATTACGCCCCATTTCCAGTAGAGTGAACTACCCTCAGGCTGTCCTGCTCTTTCCTGCCTGGATGTGTTCCATCTTCCTGCATGCCCTCCACAAGGTCTTCCATGAAGCATTAAAACCTCAGTCAGACACCCACTCTTCTGCTCTCTCACGGATGACCAAGGAGCCTTGATACATAAGCCCAGTGGTTCTCAACCTTCCTGACGCTGCTACCCTTTAATACAGTTCCTCGCATTGTGCTGACCCCAACCATAAAATTATTTTGTTGCTACTTCATAACTGTAATTTTGCTACTGTTATGAATTGTACTATAATATATGATATACAGGATATCTGATATAAAACCCCTGTGACATTGTACTTCCGTAGGGATCAAGACCCACAGGTTAAGAAACCATTATTCTAAAGCAGTCATATGACCTCTGCAGCTTTTATTTCATTTCATCTCACTACTTCATTAAGGGAAGGATTAATAGAGAACAAGATCTTTTGAGAGGGACATGGGATATTATCATAGTTTTCTATTTTACTAATGTTTCTTTTAAAACATTTAGTTTTCTTGATTTATACAATACACACTATAACAGGAATGTATGAATGGTAAAAATCATTTTGCACTGTTGAAATATGAGCGGCGGGGCTGCGTCCCCAACACCCCGGCCGCTTGGCTAGCTCATGCCCAAAATAACACCCCACCAACTGTATTCATTTAACTGCTTGACCCATTTCTCTCTAGCCTCTTCTAGGCTAACTCTCGCACCTGGACTAGCCCATTTCTAATGATGTGTGTAAGCACCCCAAGGTGCGCTTACCGGGAAGATTCTAGCCTATGTCCATTCTGGGTTGGAGTTGCCTGGGAGAGCTGAGCATGGCGTCTCTGCTCCAGAGCGCAGAGCTGTCGAGTCTCTGGGAGCAGAGCAGAGTCTGACCTCACTTCCTCTTCCGCCCAGCATCCTATTCTGTTTATTCCACCCACCTATGTTCTAAGCTATGAGGCCAAGCAGTTGGTTTATTATAATTAACCAATTACCTTCCTCCATCAGTGTGTTTATTACTTAACCAATGAAATCAACAGATTGATATATGACACTCCCATATCATTGCACTTGCTAATTACTGGTTTGTAACTCCAGTATTGTCAGTCTTGGTTTCTGTCGCCCTATGCCTGACTATACAGCTATTGTTCGTGGAGTACTAAGAGGTTACAAAAGAGCATTTGCTTTAGAGCAGCTTATCACCGTGTCATATCTGATACAACTCTAATGGTTCATGACTTCAAACTGATATCACCATGCTCACATCATGGCCTTTTGTCCATCCGAGTTTCTGTGCATTGATGGAAGCTCATGTCGATGGCTCTCACGTGGAACAGGAAGTGACCTCCCATCTGCTCAAGGAAAGTGTGTCCCAAAACTGTACCCACAGCAGCTCAGTGGGTGATACTGCTCATTGGATGCTCATCAAGGCCAAGCAAGTTAGCCTTGGCAAACTCTCAAGTCATCTGCCACTCCCTGTCCTCAAATTAGACGTAGGAGAAAACCTAGTTATCAAGGAAGAGAAAGTGCACTCTGCCCAGTGTGGATGTGGAATGAAAGAACTACTCTATGAGCAATGGTTTATGACTTTTCATTCATGTTAGAGATAAATATCAGAGCATGTAAGGTGCCATCCTCCTCCAGCCACACCACGATGTTGACTGCCTCTGAATGTCCCCATGTTTGCTTGGTAGATTCTGTCTGAGGCAAGGGATTTAAAGGAGGCTGCTCCCTTCTTTGATACATTTTGTAGGTTTGGAAAAGACATATCTCCTCCTGCTTTGACTCAAGCCTGTGTGTATATATTTTGGTGAGCATCCACGTGCCCTCTGTGGAGTTGCTTTAGTTTGTGTCCTACCCATTCTTCTGTAAATTTGGCCCTGGGCTTTCCTCCAACAGAGCCCCCAAATCAGAACCTTTTTCACACTGGAAATCTGATTCCACACACTTCTTGCAATTTTTTACTCCCCACTTGTTATCAAGTCCTACCCCACCTTTGCCCTGGGAGCCTTCCCTAGAGCTTCTCACTGGTCCCTTCCACTCACAGCTAATCTTTCTTGGCTTTTTCGTCTCATGCCCTGCACTGCGTACCACCCACGGGAGGCAGTGAGCCTCTACCCAATTTAAACTATCCAGCCTACAAGAAAGCAAAGCTTCTTGAAGTGGCATTTGAACAGCAGTTCTATTATTTCCCCAATAATAGAAATAATCTAGACAGTGTATCAGTGAGGTATTAAAGGGTTTTTCTATTGAAATTTGTTTTGCCTTAAGTGTAAGAATTTGAATTGTCTGTTCCAATTGTCTGTTAGTTTTATCAGTATACAATTGGTAGTTATAAGGACCTACAGCTTATATAATTTAACGCAATATTTGTTTTATTGAATCGCAACTTTGGAAGCATGTCTGCTGTTTAGTTTTTGTACATGCTTATGACTTTTATTTTTGCTCTGCAGCTCAAATCTCTAGATGAAGAATCTGTAGTTGGCAAAATTTCTAAGCAGTGGTCTGGTTTAGTGAGAGAGGCCTTCACAGACGCAGATAACTTTGGGATTCAGTTCCCACTAGACCTTGATGTGAAGATGAAGGCTGTGATGCTTGGAGCGTGTTTCCTCATCGTAAGTCTGTTCCCACTGGTCCTCTTTATTGGTGGCTTTCTAAGCATCATTCCAAAATCACTCACCAAATTTTTGTATTCCAAAATGGCCTATGAAATGAACAAGTTTTTATATCAGTACTCACCATTCAACTTGGTCTGAAATTCCATTTAAGATGACACTGGGCACACTCTAGCACAGTTGACTGAGGAGACTGTTTGCCCATTAGACAGAGGTCTCAGGGCTTAGAGTTATTCTAAGATTCAAAATTGGTGCTTTGGGGGAAAATGGCAGCTTTTTTTTGGGGGGGGGCACAGACAAGGTCATGAAGAATTTAATTAACTTGTTCATTTAAAATTAGGCAAACTTGTTGGAAATCCAGCCTTACAAAGATAAATCCTGGTAACTGTGTGAAATACTGGTGACGTGAGAGGAAGTGGCACTGCAGTTGTTCGAGCCAAGCGATTAGCAAATGGCTAGAAGGGGAAAGGAAAATAAAAGAGATCCAAGAAATAAAGTCTCCATGATTTGATAGGACTCATGGAGGAAATGTCAGGTTAGACCCGCACAGGACAAAACGGTCAGGGGAGACAGTGAGCCTGTTCAGGAGAGAGCTGCTGACCCAGGGCCAGTGAGCTGCACCCCTCCTGCTGAGATGCTGCAGCAGCCCCAGGTCAAATGCTGAACCTGGAACTCATGTTGCTAGAGACATTCCATTCCTAGAAAGGACTAGCAAAAGTTGAGGGAGCAAGAAAAAATAATTCGGTGTGTGTGTGGGGCGAGTTATGAAAAAATGGTGTCTGGAGAATTCATCAGGACATTAATGAAGCTGGTCTGGAGCAGAGCAAAGGCAGAAGGGGTGAAATGATTGCAATTGAGAGGGAGAGGGGAAGGCAGAGCTGGCATGGCTGTATTTTCCCACTGTTCTGATGCTGCTGAGTTTTTATACCTTCCCTTTGTATGTGGGGATTGTTCTCTGGTTGTTAAAAACTCTTTTCTTTCTTTCTTTTTTTTTTTTTTTTTTGTCTTATTCAGGATTTCATGTTTTTTGAAAAAACTGGAAATGAGGACCAAAGAGCAGGAGTGTGGCAGTAGTTTCTTGAGATTCCTCAAGAGATTTAAGGACTTCATTCTGGTGGATACTATCTAAAGAACACACATGGCTTTTTTTCTTTATTGAAATAACTGTGTCGATTAACCTATGATGCCTATACTTCTGTTGTACAATTGTGCTTTCGAATTATAGTTTATTTTCTATACTTTTGTCATTTATTTGTTTTTATACATCCTTAAAGTGTACACTGTGAATTAGTGAGAAAATATATGAATGTTTACACATAGAAATGAGATTGTCTAAGAAAAATGCTTTGACTTACAATCTTTGATTTATTTTGTATTTTATAAAAACTTAAATGTTATTGTAATTTAAGATGAAAATTACATATTAAATGTAATTATAATTTATACAAAAGACTTGATGTTATAAATACTATTTAAAGCCTTAAAAAGTTTCTGTTTCCTTTACCTTAGAATTAACTATTACTCAGTATAGTTATTATTAAGGAAACAATAACTGTTTTCTTTCCCTCTTTAGAAATTCAGCTTAGTTATGTAATTCTATTTATATACTTTTCTACCAATAATATTTTCATTACATAGTGATAATAGAGTTCAATATATAATATTAATACCATATATGTATGTGTGTATATATGTGTGTGTATATATATGTATGTATGTATATATACATACATATATGTGCCCTTTGTGCCTTTTGGGGACAAGGTCTCATAATGTAGCCCTTGCTATTCTAGAACTTGCTATATAGATCAAGCTCTTTGAAATCACAGAGATTCTTCTGCTTTTGCTCCCTGAGTGCTGGGATTAAAGGCTTGTGCCACCACACCACACCTGATAAGACTTTTATTGACAACCCAGAAATGGCTTCCAATGAATAAAGGAAGTCACAATTTTCTGCCCAAGGAAGACTCATTATAAGGACTTAAAAAAAATTCATAGTGGCACAATGTTGAAAATATTTTCTCATAGAATGTTTAGCTCCTATATTCTAATATTTCTAGGAAAAATTGGTTACTACTCAGATGTTCAATAAATAGAACATATATAAACCTCAACAGTTATGGATTACAATAATAGTCAAATGCCCCAAATAAAAACGTATAGATCTATTTTAACTTGTTTTTGTTAGGTCCAAAGTGGACCTACAAATGGCAGTGCTGCTGGAGACGTTCTAAATGACAGTGTGGATGGAGCCAGCTTAGGCTGGACTCTGACCCAGTTAACAGTCGGATTGCTAGGGGTACACAGAAACCTAAAGGCCTCGTTCCTGAGAAATCGTGACAGGAAAAGCAATTATTTCCCTGTGGGGGCACACACAGAGGTGAGGCTATTTCACCTTGTCTGAAGGTCATAGAATCTGAGGAGGTTTTTTTTTTCTTTGTTTGTTTATTTATTTTCTATTTCAAAGTTGTTAACAATAGGTGTGGCTACAAAACAAGAGATCCTGACCTAGGGTGTGGTTACTTGGTGTTTTGGACATTAAGATGGCCTACAGAGATAGATCTGTCTCACCCTGACCAAAGGTCAGAGAATACTTCTGCTCCTTCTTTTGAAATAGGAGGTTTGACTTAGGGAGAGGCTGCCTACATTTAGTCTAAGGTGGGCTCACTGCTCCAGACATCAAATACTTTACTTTGGAATTAATGGCTTGATGTCTCAGGATTGGAGCAAGGAACTGTTCTGGTTGTCCTTTGTCACCTGTTAAAGCAGTCTTTTGCCTTCTTTTCCCTCCTTCTCTATTGGGACATAGAAGTATATGGACGAACTCAGAACTAAAAATTCAGCATTCAGTATGTGCTGGGTTGCCTTTCTGGTACTATCCTGTGTCTCTGTGTTTCTTTCTTATCTCTGTTCTTCATATCTAACATTTCTAATCCTCATGCCCCCTACCCTGGAACGTACAAACCCGCTGTGGCTAGGATTGCGGCAGGAGTCACCTCAAAAAGGTGGCTCACGACAATCCACCTCCTCAATGATCCTGTAGTTCCTGATTAGCCCAAAGGATCCTGCAAATGATCAAAGTCCCCATCTCGCTCCTAGGCTGTTAGAGTTCTCTTTTCCCTCTGCCCTGCTCTAATTCCCAGGCTGTTCTGTGTCTCATGCTTCCCTCCACCTGCTGCTACCTGTGTCCTTTAACTGCAAGGTTCTTTCTGCCATTTGCAGTTCTAATTACCCAGAGACAGATCCAGCAGTTTGATTTTTCTATAAATCTTTTACCTACCCACAGAGTAATCTAGTTGCATGGTTTCACTACACCCTCGCTTAGTTTTCCCCATCTCTGATGTCAGGTTGGGAGCGTAGGCTTCTGCCCCTGGCATCTATCCCAGCCCCCAGGCCTGATCTGGACTCCAAATTCCAGACCAGGTCCTGACCCCCTGGGGATAGGGTCAGGAACACTCCCCAGGGTATATAAGTGATTCCCCAAAAGAGGAACACGTGGTCTCCCTTTCTTCCTTGGCGGGAGCGGGGGGGGGGGGGTCGCATTTCTGCAGCTTTCAGGTTCCCCCTTGGGGACACCCAAGAGCACAGATCTCCCATTAAACCTGAATATTTCTTAATTCGGCTTGTTTTGTGTCGATTGCGTTTGAGTGGGTTACTCAGTCTAGGGGTTGTAACCCACCCTGCAATCAGTTATTCCAGGGTCACGGAGAAATGGGCTAGGAAACAAGGAGGAGGCCATGCTGTTTGTCACAGCCTCCGTTTATTAGGGATGGGTTACAGTTTATATAGGGTAAGGAATGGGGGGGGGCATAGGGGCCTGGACTCTTGTCACGTGGTCCAGGTCACGTAGGCCAGGAGGTTACGTTCAGTCAGGTAGGCCAAGAAGTCAAGAGTTGCCACACCTAGTTCCCTGGATAGCTGGAATGTGAGGCGGGTTCCGCTAACAGATAACAGCTAATTGGGTGTGGGGCAGGTTCTGTCAACAGAACGATTCTTAACATAATTATGGGTGTGGGGTTCTCTGCAGACTCCCCAGGGTGATGGTTCCTGAAATGATTTTTAGGGGGGAAATGGCTCCTCACAGTTTTGATTTGGCTTGATTGGGAATTTTTGTGTCAGCAGAGAGCTCGCATTAGGAAATATTCCTAACATCTGGGGTGTTGAGGGTGGAACTTGGAGCCTTTTGGAGAGCTATGTGCAAAGGTAAAAGACTGTGGTGCAGTTCTCCCAGAGGCAGCAGTGGGCCACTGCAGGTGGTTTAGGGCAGCAATGGGTGGGAGACCATAAGGGGCAGCTGGTCCCACCACCTGAGGTCTCTGGGGGTCCCAGGTGTGTAAGAGACCAGTTTCATGTGGAGGGAGATGTGGCAGGTGAGAGACTGACACAGATAGACATGCCATGCAGAGAAAGTGGGTATTTATTTAGTGGATTATGGAGGGGGAAAAGGGAAGGAGAGAAGCTGGGAGAGCAGAGAAAGGCAGAGAGAGAAAAGTGGGGGGAAAGAGGAGGAGCTACCTTTTCAGGAAAGAGATGGGGGGGGAAAGCTCAGGCTGGAAGCAGAAGATCCACTTGCCTTGGTGGACAGGGAAAGGAATGGGCAGGGCTTGTCTCTTAAAGGGACAGGACAGACCGTTACACTGTGCCCTCTACCAATTCCACTATATCCTTGGCATGGCTTTCATTTCCAAATGACATGTGATCTCTCAATTTAGTTAAGGGTATGACTTACTCTTTATGGAGTAAAATCTGTCCCATTGCTACAGACTAGTGTCACCAGCTAGGCACCTTCATGGGGTTCATTTTCAATGTCAGTTAAAAAACTAAACAGACAGGTAGCCAGAGAGAAAACTCAAGCACAGCAGGCAGAATCAGCCTTTGAGAAAAGGCTGCTGGTTATTGGGGGTAAGGAAAACACAGAGTTCTAGCAGACATAAGGAGGAAAAGATACTCCAAAATGGAGAGGGGGGAACTCAGGAAGTCAAAAACCCACTCTCCTCCCAAGGCCTAGGTGTTTTAAGTCTCTAAAGAGTCCTTCTTTCCTAATTAAGGGTTTGTCAGTTTGAAGAAAGACAGGAAGAAGGACTGGCCCACAACTGCTGAGTAAACAAGTTCTGCTTAGGCTTTGAACTTGTTAAGCAAGTTCATAAGCAGGGGGCCTAAGGATAGTGTTAAATCCCACCATTCGAGACTAGGACCACTACCACAATTTAAAGCCAAATTTGAAGCAAGTATTAATTAAATACTGGCCAGGTGGATGAATTCTGGCCATGTTCATCTCTGGTTTTCCAGAAAAGTGGCTCAAGTCACAGTTTGTAGAGGCTTAAGTATGTCCTATCAGGTTCAATCAGGGGCAGGCGTACAGCCTGGATATTTCCTGCCTGTAAACCTCCCGCCCATGTGTGATCAAGCACAGCCAGTGCAGACGGGTCAAACAAACTTGTTTAGGGAGTAGAAACGCATGACTTATTACCACCCTTGACCTACAGCCTCTTGCATTTCAGGCAATGTCTGTCCTTGGGCTCTCTGATCAGAGGGATTTTTGTTTCACGATCTCTAAGGCAAAGCAATTAAAACTCAAAATGTAACTTTGGCTCTCACAATAAGAGAAAATGGCCCCCAGTCCCTTGTTTTAAGCTGCCAGGATTTTGTTTTGGGTCAGGCGGGTGAGAAAGAAAATAGCCCTTTGGAAGTTTGCCACCTCTATTATGTACTCATTGACCTTGCTCCCTCTGTGAGCCAGTCAGGGACTCTAACTAGGAGCCCCTCTCTAGAATTTTTATCTGTTTAGAAATTAAAAGAATTCTGTAGTCATTTTCTATGGGGAGGAGTAAAAGGAAATAGGAAAAACAGCCCACAATTACTTAGTGGACTTAACAAGAACTGTGATGGTAAACAGTTACATTTAAAGTTTAGACTTACTATGGTTAAAACACCAAACAAGTAAAAAAAAAAATGCCTCTAGCATGTAAGTCCCTAGCTTGTACAGGCTGTACCTTTGCAGTCTAGTTCCCCCCACCCCCATTCAGCAGTAAATTTTGCTGTTCTAGCAAGATAGGAGGTCATACGTGAATAAAAAGAAATAAAAATGTTCTGGCTGCTCCTTGATATGTTGGAGAAGGTTTTTTATAGATAAGAGGGGAAGCACCAGCCAGAGGCAGAGACATCTGAAAGAGTTCGTAGTGAACAGGGCTAGGCTGAGCTGGGCCAAGTGAAGAGAAAGGGGAGGATATAGGGGCTGCCAACCAAGAGGGGCAGCCTGGGCTAAGAGACTAGCCAAGAGGTAAAGGGTAGACCAAAGAATGGACCAGGTAACAAAAATGGTTGGATTATATAGGGAAGAGCAGCTCAGATAACCGTCTGGAGAAGTTTAAGGAGTATGTCAGTTATACCCTGAGAGATGAGGGATGAAGAAAGATCCTAATGGCCAGCGTCTGCTTTGATATGGTAATAGAATCTCAGCTTTGTCCTGTGTTTGAGACTCAACAGTAAGTCTGAACTATTTCTGCCCTTGTAATCAAACTTACTTACTTTGCTCAAAGACTAGGACAACTGCAATACGTACTATGTTAAAATTGGACTCTGCCTACAAGTAGACAAAATACATGTAATCTTGTGGTTTTGGACTAGGTTGATATGACTAGAAGCTATAATCCTGTCGCCAAGAGTATCCAACACCAGCATTTAATAAATCCTCCTCTTATTAAAATGAATTCATGGTCATGTTGAATCTATCTTTGAGTGACTCCAGACCCATTACAATTATGGGGAGACTCCATGTCAGAGAGACCCATTCATCCCAACAACAGCTTTCTCGTGATTATGACTGTTGGGTCCTGGAAATGTGCAAATGACAGGGAGCAGATCACCAAAGTCTATATGAAAAACCTGGATAAATTCAGACCCCTCTAGCAGAAAGAGTAGCGCCAAAAAAAATCTACCAGAGAGAAAGAACTAAAAATCTAGGTTAGCTGGTTCAGTGACTCTAATCCAGGAACTAGCTGACCATAAAGTTAGATTACAATCTTGAGAAACAGGGAGTTACCCCTTGTGATTATCACTAGTATTTTCAGAATTTTCCAATGACGCCCTCCCTATCCCCTTTGGGTTATTGGGTTATGGTTTCTTCCCTTAAGTACCCCTTCTCCCAGCTACTCAGGGTGGAACCCTCTACCCCTGTGTGTGGTAAATGAGTTTTGGCCCCAGTGCACTGGTTTATGTCCTATCAATAAACCTCGTGTGACTGTAGCAAGGACAGTCTCTCGTGAGTTCCTGGGGGGTTGTGTTATCCCTAGACTTGAGTGAAAGTCTCCTCACTCCAGGAGTCTTTCATATAAACCAGAAGCAACTTTATTTAAAAAAAAAAAAAAAAAAAAAAAAAAAAAGCAAGCACCGTGGGGAACAAAACCTGATTAGCCAGGACCACAAGAAGGGGCATCGAATATCCTTTCACAGAGAAGGGCCATGTGTAGGGGTGCAGGATTTTCAGCCTCTGGGCAGTATGGTTCCTGGAGTTGAGACTTATGACCTAGGGTAAGAGGGGCTCCTAGGACAGTGCAGCTCTGTGGATGTGCGACCCCTTCGGGGAGTGCATTCCAAGAGTTGGGGTTTACAGTCTCTCATTACAGGGTGTTAATTCAAGATGTTTGCGTTGTCTTTTCCTTATCTGAGAGAATGCAAGGCAGAGTGAAAGCAGCTATCAGTGGGAAATATGAGGATTGGGTAAAACGGTACACTTCTTCATATTACTGGGTTCTTCAATGACAAAAACACCAATTCTTTAGAAAAACAGAATTGTTTGGTTATGGTGGCCCCTACAAGTACTCTGGGGAACTTGGGGATTTGAGGGCTTCTGGGATAAATACTCAAACTCTCCCATCCCCAGACAAATAAACTAAGCAAAGCAAATCTAAACAGAGAAGTAGCGAAAGCATTCCTGAGTCCCAGAGTCTGAAGAAAGCAGTGGAGGTCAGAGTAAAGTAAATTCCATGAGTTCTCTTAGAGTTTCAGAAAAGTGCACAGACCAGATCACTTCTAGCCCAGAGCTAGGAGCGGGAGGGGCAGTAAGGGCCCCAGAGCTCAGCTCTGTTTGGTTGAACTTTACCTAGAGTACAGGGGCGTAACTTTCCGGTGGGGAAAGGAAATCATTTTATACGCAAAACTCAGGAAAACAAAACCTTAGGCACCCGCAGCTGAGTCACTTCAGGGAGCTTTTCTCCCCCCCCCCCCCTTTAGTGGAGTGCAGCACCCTTGCTTTTCACAGAGGGGTCAGGAGAGCAGCGCCTCTGCGGGTTCCAGGATTTGCTGCTTAACGACGGTAAGCTCTATCTGTCCTAAGAGGATCTGTGGCCCTCGCAGGACACAAAAATTCGGAAGTCCGGGAAAGAGGAATCTGAGGTTAGAGACGTGGGCTAGAGGTTGAGAAAGGTGTCCTAGAGGCCTGGAAAGTGAAAGTGGGCCCAGGGGCAAGGAAGGGACTCTGGCTGGAGAGGTAAACCGTAGCTCAGTAGGGTTTGCCTGCAGGCTGGTAGGGGTTTAGGGTTATTTTTCCGCGCGTCTTTTAACAAGGAGACCGGTCTTCCATTTTCTAGCGTGTATTTAGAGGTGTTCTTTGTCGTTTTACTTGAGACTGGTCTTTAGGTTGTCAACAAGTTTTTCTGTTTAATTCGGGGAAGAGTCCTATCTCAACGGAGGTCATCAGCCTTGTCCTGATATGGGAGGCATCTGTCTACATTTGTAAAAATATTAATTACAGAGACAAAAGGCCAAAAATAAAAACACCCCCTTCACAACTCAAATAATCAGTCCTTAACTGCTAGTAGCTGGACTTGTGAGATTTGTCACACATATATTAGAGATTAACTTCTAGTGTTCCAGACAACCTCACCTTCAAGGACCACTCTCCAGAAGGATTGTTAATGCTATAAATCTTCTTACTTAACAAGACAATGGAGTGTTGACAACTGAAATGCAAAGCATCCACGTGCACTAAGCCCCAGCAATTGTTCTTATCTGTTTCAGACACCTTATCCCTCTCAGGAGGATCATTCTCTCTGAGAATCTGCTTGCTTCTGTCTCTCGAAGCAGATGTTTTTAAACATGTTTAAAATATCAATTCTGGTCCGGTAACTGCTTCTAACCTCATACTCCTGCTTGTCATTACCCTGACCAGAGGATACCGTCTGTGAAGGTGTTTTCAGACGTACCCCATGCCATTTGTGGCACAGGATACCAAATATGGATGTGCATGCCATAAATAATGGTTAGGAAGTAGTAGATGGCTCTTTTCTCTTCATTCTTCTCTCTGTACGCCTAGCCTCCCATATTACATCCTGTTTGCAAAGATCACCAGCACACACTCCTTCACAAGTCCGTGGAACCCTGAACCAAGAGGAAAAAGTCACAGATCCTGTTAGCTATTGAGCGATAAATACTACTTGGAGCCCAAACTGTGCTTGGCATTCGAGAACACCGGATGCACAGGAAAGAAAGGAACAGCAGGAGAAGGCAGAGAGGAATAGCTCCCCAGCTGCCCACTCAGGCTGTCTGAGGGGGGCCCTCTCCTTTGCTTCCTCTCTGCGGGCAGCCCCTGACTCAGCTTGTTCTGGACATTGAGTAAGTAGCACAGACTTAAAGTATTAAAATGATTTTGCATCAGCTAATATAAGTTGTTAGAGTAGATGCTACCACCTCATAAGGGACTAAGTGACAGTAGCTTTTATTATGTAAATATTTAAATGCTAATTAGAAAGTGTTTCTGCAAATAAGTGTGTGAGCGCATGCGTGCCCATTTGTACTAGTTGATATATATTCTACATCCAAAGTTTATGAATCAAATTCTCTAAGATGCTTTCCATAAATGTTCCTAAGCAGGCTTTCTTTATCCTTGATTGCCAAAGTGGATTTTGGTAGAAAGTCTTACTGTTTCAAAGAATACACCGCATTTAGCCAGATCTCTCCATTCTGGTACTTCTAGCTTGCACAGTGTCCCCAAGAGCTCACTGACATTTGAGCCCAAATTCGTGCAAGCACAACTCTTCTGGCTGCATAGAACTTTACCCAAAACACAGCTCAGAAGCTCAAGTGCATGTCTTTTTAGATGTTCACCTCTCGAATGCACAAAATGTGTCTACAAACGTTGCCAGGACTAACTGAACCCCAAATCATTCACTACACAAGATGAACTAGTTTACATGATTAGGGCCTAACATTTGTAAGCCATTACAGGTTAATTTCCCAACACTAATCTGTTCCAGAGGCCAACACCAGAATTCTAAGTCTCCAATGTCCTATCAGTAAGAATGAGACACTACATTGAGGGAAGAGTAAAAAGTAGGTCAGAAATTGAGGCAAAATTAATGAAAATAAGTAATTTTCTCATTAAGTAGCCAAAAGCTACTTTTTATTTACTTGGTTAGCATAATGTTTTTGTGGTATTTCAGCAATACTTTTTGAAAACTATAAGAGAATTTTCTTACCTCAGGAGTATGGGTTAAAAGCTTTTAGTAAACCATGAACTGTGGAGACAAGTCACTGTCCCCAACGCAGTTTCTCTCTCCTTGCTGGGAAAGTGTGGCAGCTATCTAGTAGCTCAGGATGCCAGTTCAGCCTTGTGGTTTTTAACAGAATGAAGTTTCAACTTCCCATGAGCATCATCCATAGTTCGGTAGATGTATGTAATCACCATCAGATTGCGCCTAAAATTCTGTTCTGCTGCTATCGCGATTCACATGGCATGGAGCCTAGGATAACTTTACGAGAAACTTTAGGAATACAACATAAATATTTCTTCTTTTCCTAAAGCCTTTTTGTGATTCTTTTCTTTTATAAGAATTATTTCCTTAATGATGACATAGATTATTAACTAATTCACTAAGCCAGACCCAGCTGCTTTCAAACCTGAGCAACATGCCTGAGAATAGAACCATTAAGATGGTGAAAACTGCCAAGCAGTGGTGGCACAGGCCTTGAATCCCAGCACATGGGAGAGAGAGGCAGGTGGATCTCTGAGTTTGAGTCCAGCCTGGTCTACAGAGTGAGTTCCAAGACACACAATTGACAGATTCCCATCCTTTCATTATATTCTCAGTTTCTAACTTGCAATAGACTTCTCAGCTTAGCAAGCTAAACCTAAGAGATTTTTAAAATAGAAGAAAAATATTTCCATCTCATATATGTGGTTATAAATTCCCACAATTTTCATTCTAATTCAACTGTTAACTGAATTGAAAATGTAAAAAAAAAAATTAAAGAAAAATAAAAGAACAACTTACCTCCACCTCTCCTTGCAGAAGATAGACTTTGGTGCTTTTCCCACATGGAGGGAAGATGAGAATGACGGGCAGTGACCCTTAAAATTTCTGTTGAAATTTGCAAAACCTTCACTAGCCAACGACCGTCAGTAAAGAAAACGGTGTTATTCAGACAGGTCGAATCGAATATGTTTGCTCATAAGGGGCACTACCCACTTCTACCTTTGGTTCACTGGGCTCTGCCCAAATGCTTCCAGAAGATCGGTAACCATTGTGGGCCACCCCATTTCTAATCTTCCTGAAACACACACTATGGAAAGAGAGTCAAGCGCAAAAGTTTGCCTGGCTAGATGAAGCTACACCAGATAGGTGAAGAAGATTAGCCCATGAGTCTGGCTGTGTAACTCCAGGACACCTTGCTTGCGCTGAGCCTGTCAGCCTGTCAGTGTGTGGCATGTTGACAGAGGTCTTCTATTCTAGAACTGTTTAAACCATGGACAAACACTATAAACAACTTCAATATTCCCACTATTAAGTTAAATCTAGTTATGTTTTCTGCCACCGTGTTTTATCCTTTATTCTTATTTTGTGTTTTTTTTATGCTACAGAATCCAATGCCATTTCCGATACTATAGTAACAGAGATGATGCTGATATTGCAACAGTATCCAAAGCTATACATTTTTCCCTTAAAACCTTTGAGAAAGCTAAATATTAGGTTTGTTGGTAAACAGATTGTATATGTAGAATACATTTCAGATGGAACAGCTTTATGCTTCTGTGTACAATTTACATACACAAGGCTTATTCTCGTCACACAAATTAAAAAATGATAACTCTAAACAACCAGTCCATTCTAACAAGTCCTCAGACTCACACCTTTGCAAATTTTCATCACACTGAATTAAGTGAGCACCCATCATAACACTCTGTGCTTTTCCTCCGCAGAAATTTTTAAAGAAAATGTGTAATCTATCACTTTTTTTAAAGATATTTATTTGTTTATTTATTTATTTTTATGTATACGGTGTTTTGCCTGCAGGCCAGAAGAGAGCACCAGATCTCATTATAGATAGTTGTGAGCCACCATGTGGTGCCTGGAAATTGAACTCAGGACCTCTGGAAGAGCAGCTGGTGCTGTTAACCTTTGAGCCATCTCTCCAGCACCTCTATTACATGTTTAACAAAAGATTTTGCCTTGTTAGAGAAAAAAAAAAAGGATTTTTCTTTTCCTTCCTTTTGCCTTTGTAGAAATAGAAAAAAAAATGTGTCTCAAATCAAGTGGACCTTGATAAATATATTAAACCATTGCCCTTAGATTTCCCCCAAGGAGTTGATCTTTAGTAACAACTTCAACATTGACTGACTTTGTATAAAATTTCAGAAAAGTTTTAGAATGTAAATGCATGTTGACTTAAGTTACTTTATATGTTAGAAGCTTCACAATGGCTCAATTCAATTTAGAAAGATGCATTTGGTTAAGGTCACATTTAATATTTTTGTTTTACACACGTACATATATATATGTGTATGTGTAATATATATAAGTATGTGTATTTGTATGTCTAAATATAAGTTTTGCATAAATGAGAATAATTTTGCAAATAGTGCATAAATCGAAATAGATGTATGTAAAAGGAAGGTGCTATCTTCCAGATAATATAATAATCCTATTATTTTTATGTTGCTAATACAGAAATTAACCTGCAATTATTATGTTTTTGGTATATGGGAACATCTGCCCATTATCTTAATTTCTCTTCACATGAATTCCTCTTGGGACTCCTAAAATTAGAATCCTTTCTTTGCTCCCTAAACCTCAGAGACCTCAGAAACCTGCTGAGTCCATCTGTTTTGAGTTATAAGTTTGCCGTTTATATTGTTGAAACAGTGATTGTTACAGGGCAGTAACCGGTGTCATTCCAGTTCAGATATGTCTCATCAGAATTGGATTGTTTCCTTTAGATGTGCTCCGAGACCCAGGGTGGGAGTGGGGCTACAGGTCCGGCTTTAACAGATGGGAGTACTAAGCACCGAGGACTAAGCATCTACCACTGAGAAGCAGGAGGGAATAGTTTGTTATTTCAGAGATCTGCGACAACTTAGGGTCTGTTACAGGAATCTGGGCAAGGGATTCTTTGTTTCCTGAATTTATGGCTGCCGTGGACTCTATACTGCTGAAGTCGTTATGAAACAATTGAAAAAGAAGAGTGGATTTAGCATAAGCTAAAGGAAACCTTTTCCTCCTCTAGGTTGTACTAGAGGGTACTCGTTCACGGCAGCAGAAAAGAGACTACTAATGAAATCACTATTTTCAATGAACTAACATTTCAGTTGGGCTATATTTGTAAGAAATTTTAGGATACAAACTATCAAATGCTTTAGGAAATTTGCATAAATCTACCTATCTCCAGAGGTCAACAATAGCACTCATCTCCTGCTACAATCCTTCCTGGCCAGGGAAGCTTTCAAAAAATAAAATTATAAGATGGCAGGTATACAACCTAGTGGCATATTTACATATAGATGCACTTACTTGTATAGCCACCTCCCTTGTGTTAAGTAAAAAAAAAAAAAAAAAAGAAGAAAAGGGCAGCTCCTCTGGCGCAAGAAATCCAATTAGGTCAAATCAAACCAAATCAAAATGCCCATCGTTTTATTAAGAATGACGCTCTCAGGGGGCCAAGCCCGTGGCAGGGAGACAGGACAGCAGAGAGCCCATGAAGGCCCAAAGACCACGTGTTTCTCTTCTGGGGGCCCACTTAAATACCCTGTTGGGGGGGTCAGGACCTGTCATGCTGGGATTTGGAGTCCAGAGCAAAGCAACTCCCAGGTCAGGTTGGCTGGGACGGAGGCCAGGGGCTGGGGGCTATGCTCCCAACTTAACACTTGGTAACCTTCTATCCTCTAGTACAAAGAACATACCTTGGTTGATTCTACTAAATGATGTGGAGACTACTGGCCTAATATAGCATGCCTGCCATAGGGGTCTAGAGGAGTAAACTAAAGGGTACCTCAGGGATGTAAGAGCACTGGGAAGTTGGAAGGCGTAGAGGGGTGTGGTTCCTTCTCTGGGTCAGGCTCATCGCTTCAGTGGTCTAATCAGTGCAGTTGAATTGCATCCTAGAGAACTGGGAAAACCTCTAAATGTACGAACCTTGCTTTTTTGGCTTCTTTAATTCTGCTTCTGTCTAACTGTTCTTATTAATTAAAGTATGCAAACTTAAGGTGTGTTTTTTGTGCTTTAAAAGCTCACCCTGAGAAAGGCTCTTGGGTTCTATATCTGGAAAGTGATCACCCAGTAGAACTCTGAAAACCACTCTGGCCTGCTAATAAAGACTTTCTATTGGTTTCAAAAAGGAGAATGACTTCAATCTAGCCTTTCTCATGAACACACATAAATGAATGAGTTGAGTGATATTTAAAAGTCCACAGAAGAGCACCATGTCAAAAATATCAGTTTGGAAGCCAGAATGGTTCCTTCTATGTTAAGGCCATGTTTCTATAATTCAACAATGGAAACATTTGAATTTATGGTCAAGAACCCAACAAGAAATGGGAGGAGAAAATAAAATAAGTGTAATGTCTACTAGATCATAATTTCTGTAAGGACAGAGCCATCGTCACCCAGTGTGTAACCAAAAGTAGCATAGATGTCCACTTTATAGTTATTGACTGCTCGAGGTGGGTAAATGACTCTCTAGAGAGATGTGTCTATGAAGAAGTAGTGGACTAAAACATTTGTGCACATAGTAAGATGATTCAAGACATAATATATAGAAGATAACATTGTAAGGTGTTACTTGACTGTAAGTGAATAGCATAGTTTTTAGAAGTCAGTTAATTGTGCTTTAGAACTGAAAAGTTTCTCTGCCCTGATAAACCTTTCTGCCGACGCAACAAATCCAAATCAGACGGAATTAGAAAAAGCCTGGGTTTAATGGATACAACGCTCTGGGATGATTTTCCAGCCCCCAAGAGAGGAGACAGAAAGGAAGACCGGAGAACCACATGTCTGTTTTCTGGGGGGCAGTTTAAGTACCCCGTGGAGTGGTCTTGAGCATCTCTGGGGGAGGGGGTCATCATTTGGCAGGTTTTCTAAGATGAAGCAAGGTTTGGAGAGGGATGGGGGGGGGGACTTGGAGTGGAGTTTCCTCCTGAACATTTTATTTTAGACTGTAGATATATGGATGCCAGCGGCTGGGGTGAAGTTCTCACCCAAACAGAAACTTTGTACACTCCAGCCCTGTTGGGGAATATTATTATAAAGTGTGTTGTATTTCTTTCCCTGCCGCTTTTGTTAACAATTAAAAGGTGTGTTTGATTAAAATAAAATTAACCTGCCTGCGAGCAGGAGGCTGCGTCAGTAAGTATCTGGCAGGAAGTGTAGGGAGGAACTAGGCATAGGAAGGATTTTTAAGTGGGAGCTGAGAAAAGTACAGCGGCGACGTTGTTTGGAAGACGCCAGCCAAGAGAGATTAGCTGCTTGCTCTTCAGCTTCTCTGACCGAGAAGAATTCCATCTCAAACCTTAAATTGTGAGTTCTTTAGATTTAGATAAAGCTTTCCTTGGTAGTTTTGAAAGAGTAGGTGCCCCAGGGAACAGAATCCCACTCAGAAGGCTGCCCTTGAGTTGCTTAAGGATCAGCGACTGTGGACAATTAAAAAAAAAAAAAAACACGGGGTGAGGGATGGGTGGCACAGGCCTTTAATCCCAGCATTTGGGAGGAAGGTGGGTCTCTGTCTCTGTGAGTTTAAGGCCAGCCTGGTCTACAGAGGGAGTTGCAGGACTGGTCCCAAACACCCCTCCCTAAACAAAACAAAACAAAGCACAAAGAAACAGAGAAACAGAGACAACAAAACCAAACATAACAACACAGCCCCAGTAGTAGAGGTTCAGGGTAAGCTTTAAAATGGTAACACAAAAGTAGATGTGCTAAAGATTTGTTTTCTTATTTGTGTGTGTGTGTGTGTGTGTGTGTGTGTGTGTGTGTGTGTGTGTGTGTGTGTGACTATGTGAGCAGATAACCCCAGAAGCCAAGGGTGTTCAGCCACTGGAACCCACTTCACAGGTAGTTGTGAACTGCCCAGGGTGAGTGCTGGGAGCGAATTGAGCCCTCTGAACAGCAGCAAGTGCTCTTAACAGAAGGCATGAGGACCCTAAAATTAAGTGTCAGGGCAATGATTACAGACTCTTCATTCATATTTTAGTACACCATTGCCTCCAGTTTGAGCTCTCCTGGGAGGAGTTCAGTGAGGAATTGGAGCGAATATGTCAAAAATACTTTGTATGAAATTCTCGAAGAGTTAATGAAAATAGTTATTAAAAAACAATCCCACATTTCTTTTCTTTCTTTTTTTTTCTTTTTTTTTTTTTTCGAGGCAGGGTTTCTCTGTAGCTTTGGTGCCCGTCCAGGCTGGCCTCGAACTCCCAGAGATCCGCCTGCCTCTGCCTCCCAAGTGCTGGGATTAAAGGCATGCACCACCACCGCCTGGCTTCAATCCCACATTTCTAGCTGTTACCATCACCACATACAGGGAGTTTTATTGTTTTCTACATTGTCTATCTATGTATGCTTTTAAAATTATCTTTGGTCTAATGTCACAAATGACAAATCTTGGGAATTCAGCCCCGATCACAGAGCTGCCTCAAGCTACCTAGAAGAGAAGTTGCTGCACACAGGATTCTGTTCACTGCTGGTTCTTTTACAGGCACAGCTTCATGTGCTGAATTGTCTTTGCATGTTTCCGTTCAGCCTCACACATCTTCCCAATGCACATCTCGTTTAAACAGATAAACGTGTACTCTCTCTGAACTGCAGGCATGCCAATGGAGGCTCCCCGCCCAGGAACACACTTGCCAGCTGGGTACGTCCCTCAGTATCCACCAGCAGCATTCCAAGGTAAAATACTTGAAGAAAAAAAAATATATATATATATATATAACACTAATCAATTGATGTTCCCAAGAGAGAGAAAAAGGTGGTGACTATGTCTTTATTTTAGTATTTTTTTTTTAAATTGGATTGAAAAAAATGTTAGTGACCTAGGTTTTGCTTTTAGATTATACATGCTTTCCAAAGAAATAATTTTTATTTATGAAGGACAGTAAACATTGTAAAGAACTAATGCAATGCACATTTTATATTTACTCGTGAAATACAATGTTGACAATAAATATTGATACGGATAGTAAGTAAAATGTTTGTTGGCTGCTCATCGGTGCTGAAAGTGCTTCATGTGATGATGTCTAGAAGATTTAACTGTGGGTGTTTTTGAACAACGTATTTAGAATTAATTGTACTCGGTGAACAATAATAAAAACATTAAACTGAAAGCGACCTATAGCAAAAATGTCCCCACTTCATAGTAAGCCTCATTTTCACTTTGCAACACATGCAAAGACTTCATACATGCTGCCCCGTTCTCTAGTCACATACACTACATACTAGATGTTCATTTATCTTTTCCAACAGTAAACTATTTCAGAGATCTAGGCAAATGCAAATGTCAGCACTACTGGACTTTTGTCAAGGCCAATGTTGCTGGGATACCTGGATTTACCAGTAACAGGCTCTCCAGATCCTCAAAGAGCACCCTGGGGCTTCATATCAAAGGTTGGGCAGAAGGGTACAAGCGTTCTGTTTTCTTTTCTGAGTAAACAGATTGGCTTGGGAGCTGAAGAGTCTGTGTAATTGTCTTAGAAAACTCCCCAGGGGTCTCCGATCTAATCCAGATGTTGGCAATTAAAGAAATAGGAACTGGCTAAACTCCAAAGCTCTAAGGCAGCAGTTCACAACCATGGCTGTCATTAATTTTCATTTAAAAATACTAATACAGAGAACATTCACAGGGAAATTAAACCACACCTCTGAACAATGGCTGGTAATTTCCAAAAAGCCAGGTGTTGGTAATGTGGGGCCTGGGTTGAGAACGCTGTTCTGAGTTCTCCTAGATACAATACTTGGAGAATTCCTAGATTGTTCATAACTTAACCTAGGCACCCATAGAACAGTTTAATTAGCCTTACAGCTAACTTAAAATCGGCGTACATGATAAATTCAGTTTGTATCAGGCATGGAATGTGTTAGAAAAGGTAGCTTGGTTTGGGAAAGATGGAAAACCTGTTCTTCCATCCAGAAACCTGAGAAGTGGAAATGATTAACTGCCTTGTGATCTTGTCAGGCCAGGCCATATCAAGCTCCTACAACCAGGAGGTGACTAATAATCTAAATGACCCTTATAGCCAGAGTCTCCGCCAAACTCCCATAATTAGGACCAGAGGTGGCTAATAGCCCACATGACTTCTAAGCATCTTTATCATCTAGACAGGCCAGGCCCTTCCGTAGGCCCTTAAGATACAGAAAGTCTATCTCTGGAATCCTTTTTTTTTTTTTTTTTTTGGAAGAAATGATACATTTCCTGAGTTGAGTTTCAAAGTAATTCTGCTTTCTTGTTCAGTAGAGCTGTATTACACCAGGAAACTTTCCTCATATTGTACTGCCTAGCTATTGGTCGTTCAGCTTTTTATTACACCAATTACAGCAATACATTATCACAGTGTACAAATATCCCACAATACTGGGCTTAAATACCTTGGAAATAAACTGCCTTTTAACAGAGTTCTGGATGTAGAAGGAGCAGCGGGCTGCGTTCCTGGGGCCCGGCTCCCCGTCTGCCTGACTAGCTTATGCCCCGAAATAACACACAAACTGTATTCATATAAACACTGCCTGGCCCATTATATCTAGCCTCTTCTTGGCTAACTCTCATATCTTGCTTAACCCTTTTCTAATAATCTGTGTAGCACCATGAGGTGGTGGCTTACCGGGAAAGATTCAGCATGTCTGACCTGGTGGCTGGCTCCATTGCATCTGACCTCACTTCCCTTCTTCCCAGCATTCTATTCCGTCTACTCCACCCACCTATGTTCTGACCTATCGGACCAAGCAGTTTCTTTATTAATTAACCAATGAAAGCAACAGGTAGACATAGGACCTTCTCACATCACCTGGAAGTCTGATGCAGGTTGATGAAGTCAATATGCACTGGGTTTTCTTCTTTCTTTTGCATGGTTCCCTTCTCTGTATAACACCTGCAGGGGCCCCCTTAATCCTCTTCAATGATGGGGGATGGGGACTTATTGTAGTTCTAGGAAAGTAACACAGTCAATAAAAAAAAAATAGCATTGGAGGTCCCTCCAAAGATTAAAATGGGATTATCGCATGATCTCCTCCTAAAGGAATCTGTCATCATACCACAGACAAACATTTATCCATACTTATTACTATACTGTTCGTAATAGCCAAAATATGGAGTCACCCTAAATGCTTATCAACAGATGCCTGAACAATACTCAATAAGCCCATGAATATGCACTCAAAGACATACATATACACACACAGGTTTTATTCAGTCAGAAAGAAGAGTGAAAATTATGTCATTTGTAGAAGATGGATGAAACTGGACAGCACCATATTAAGAGATACAAACCAGGCTGGGTGTGGTGGTGTCTACCTTTAATCCCAACACTTGGGAGGCAGATGGAGCTCTGTGAGTTTGACACCAGTTTGGCCTACATAGCAAGTTAAAGACATGTCAGCCAGGGCAGTATAGTAAAACCATTTCAACAAACAAATACCAAAAAGCAAAATAATAACAACAAAAATAGAGATAGTGATACAAGCCAGATTTCCAAAGACAGATATCCCATTTATTTAAAAAAAATTATTTTTGTGGAATCTCGATTTTAAAAAAAAGTGTCTATATAAGATCAAAAGTAAACTGCACTATTTTGGGGACTGGTCAGAACCCAGAACCCAGTGGGAAGATTTTGGGGTGGACACAAGGATGATAGGAAATGAATTGTGAACAAAGGACATGATACTCAGGTATATTGGTGTGACAGTGCAATGTGTTACTTGGTCTGCTTATTTAATTTTTAAAATTGTTGTGAGCTTTGTTCTGTTGCTCTAAACCTTGTGTGCATGTATGTTCGCACGCACTCCAGGGGTGATACACAAGTAGAAGCTATAAAGAGAAATATCATATTATAGTTCATTTAAGAGTTCAGATAAAAGAAATTTGTCTAAAAATGTAAATAAACAGAAAATCACTATGATCCAGAGTCGTTCCTTGGTGACAGAAACACCGATGCATCTCTCTGACTTGTGTCTCGTTATATGGTCATGTCTAGTTTCATACTTCCTCCTACAAATGATTTCATGCTTCTTTATGGCTGAATCCACCATTATTCATATCTAGATCCAATAATACCTGTATCTACATTGCCATCTATATCTGTGTAGGCATGTGTGTTAAATTTTCTTCATCATCGTCAGTAGGTATGTAGGCTGACTCCACATCTTGGCTGATGTGACTAGTGTAACAATAAACTTGGCTGTTTATTCTTCATATTTATAATTAGAAGCAGGGATAAGCCACAGATACTGTATTGAGGCCATAGACCAGACCTTGTGAGTGGAGAGGTCACAGGCAAGTCTATGTGAACTGATGATTCTTTTTCTCTATGAAGTTGCAAGTCTTTTTTGTTGTTGTTCTTGTTGTTTTGCTCCGATTCCAGGACCTTCGGCACATACTGGACACCCTGTTGCACTCCAGACTGGCTACCAAGGTCCCCAGCCTGCTTACCCGGGGCCTCAGCTTGGCTACACAGTCGCAACAGCTGGCAGTGGAGGTTATAATGCAACCCAGCTTCCTAGTCAAAGAAGCCAGGCTATCATCCTCGTGAATACCCAGTGGATGCCAGCACCGCCACCTCTTCAGAACTGCCCACCTGGGCTAGAATACTTAAGTCAGGTAAATTCACATGCTCAGCACTCACAAGAGACAAAACTGTGTTTCTACTTCTAATGTGCTTGGACAACAAATGGATAATTCTCCAGAGTGTAACATTTGCCTCTGTGTCTTCTAGTTACTCAGTTCCCCCAAATGAAGTTCAGTTAAGCAAATTATCAATGTGGGAGATAATTGTGTTTTCTTTCCTGTGAGTTCAGCCTATGATAATAGTCAACAGGCAGAATTTGTTATACATTGTTCTACTCATTGTCCCAAGTACAGTCCTTATAGATAATCTGTGATGTGTACACAAGATAATTGCCACTGTTCTTTCCAAGGGGAAACTAGTGTCAGAGGATCTTAACTGCTTTGTTGAGCCTCAAAACCAAGGAGCAGTCATTGCAATTTACTTTTTATATGTGAACTTTGGTAATGAGCACAAAGGCTTTCCCCCCCAAGACTGACCCTCAGCCTTGGAATCTGAGAAAACAAACTAACAAAAAAAAATTCGTTATTATCTTTAGTGGTACATAAAAAAGAGCAATTTTTAAGTTTTTCTCTTTTTTCGTTTTTGTTTTGTTTTGTGTTTGAGACAGGGTTTCTCTGCATACTCTGGCTATTCTGGAACTCACTTTGTAGATCAGGCTGGCCTTGAACATGGGATCTACCTGCCTCTACCTCCCAAGTGCTACCTCTGCCTGGCAAGAGTAATTTTTTTCATATATGTATTTTTATAGACTACAAAGCTGCTTTTATTCTTTAGAAAATCGAATATTATAAATGCCTCTAGTGAGGGAGGAAAGTCTGGGTCTTTCTGAACTATAGTTCAGTGATAATAAATTTTAGCAAAAATATGAAGTTTAATAATAGGTCGGTATGAAAAGTCAGTGAAGTAAAAGGGCTGTGGATGTACTCAGTCTGTGAACACCCCAGAGGACCCTGTGATATCCAAGCATCTCCAGTCTGCCTCGCACACATGGCACTAACACGTCCTATGTGCTTTCAAAGTCAGGCTTAGAAATATTTCATTGTTGTGAATACTCAGCTGTAAAGAGGACATTGTTATCAATTCAGACACATCAAGTAAGGGGCCATCTGGGAGCTTGATTCCCAGCTCCCAGATGGCCCCTCACAACTATCTTCAGCCCCAGTTCCAGAGAGTCTGACTTCCACTTCTGGCCTCTGAAAGTACTGCATACAAGGGGCATCCTTACATACATGTAGGCAAAACATTTATATGCATAAAATAAATACATCTTTAAATAAACATTTGCCATTGAAATATAAACATTTAATTCTATGTGCAATAAAATGCAAAGTGTGAAATGTTGATCCAACTGAGACTTGATAAATAATCCCATGCTCATTCTCTTTTCTGTAACAGATAGATCAGATTCTGATTCATCAGCAAACTGAACTTCTGGAAGGTGTGTATCCCTTCTATTGATGGTATTTCTAGAAACAGGAGCCTGCGAGTTGCCTGTCCTATAGCACTCTTCTGTGGGAGGTTCAGCCAGGAGGCTACAGAGGTTTCTCTTCACTGTAAAGAGATTATGAACGTAATTTCCTGACCACTTCTAGTAGGAGTCAGGTGATCAAACTTCCTGTGCAGATGTGTGTTCCCACGCCTTAGAAAGGAATCAGGCCATGCTTGTGCTCTCTTTCTCTGCTTGCACTAAACTCCCCTTGCCCTTCACCTGACTCCTACCTCTTTGCCACTCTCTGCCAGCCCATGACCTATGAGACTTGAGCTGAGCCTTGGGCAGTGGTTTAGCTCCCACAGTGAATAGTCTGTAGGAATTAGGACAGGGACCATTTGTAAAATCATTGTTAGTAGCACACGCCTTTAGCCCCAGCGCTTGGGAGGCAGAGGTAGGTGGATCTCTCTGTGAGTTTGAGGCCAGCCTGGTCTACAAGAGCTTGTTCCAAGACAGGCTCCAAAGCTACAGAGAAACCCTGTCTCAAATAACAACAACAACAATAAAAGTGTTAGCAACCCCAGCTTCTGCTGGAAGTACAGTGGAGTCTTAGAGAATCTGTACATGTGAGCTGTAGATTCCCAGCTGAAGGAAACGTCCATGTGGTCTCAGGGGGACTGAACACAGACCCCCAAGGCTGCTCCTCACAGAACACACCTGATACGAGTGGGAAAAGAGCTTTCAGAAGCCTCTTTGGGTACAGTGTCCCCAGATGCAAGAACTTAAGATGCCGCTAAGTGCATCACCACACCCTCCAGAAAGCAGCCAGGAAGGATGTATGAACCAGTGTTGTCTTCTAGCTAGCAGGGCATTATGAAAAGTTGGCTCAATTCTAGAAAACACCTTCACAGGTCTGGACAGCAGGTAAGGTGTCAGGGAGGAAAAGAAGTGGGTCTGGCTCGATGGTGGGGGAAATCTTGCAGTTCTGATTGAATAGCAATCAGGTTGCTTCTTTATTTATACAGGTTTATAAGACAAAGACAGATTCAATGAGTTTTCAGAGGATATATATATATATATATTATATCATATTTACTTAATTTTCTATAACTTGTCCCAGGTTTTAAGGTCAGTTACAATTACTTAAGTACAGATAGAATTGATTTTGCTTTTATCATAGTCCCATAGCTGTATTTCAAATAATCTATAGGCTATTTTTGTTAGGGCAAGCAGACTTAATATATAACAGCCTGTTTCCTGATTCCTTGGGCCAATGTCCTCTTCTGATTCCTTTCCAGTTTCACTCTTCATTTTCACATCTCTGTGTTGGGAATATTTGCATGTCTAGAACACCTGATGGTCTAATAAAGATCTGAAAGGCCAATAGGAGAGGCAGGAGAAAGGATAGATGGGGCTGGCAGGCAGAGAGAATGTACAGAAGGAGAAAGCTGAGAGAAGGGGCTGCTGGAGAAGTAGCCAGAGAAGGAGGACATCAGGGGCCAGCCACCTAGCTACACAGCAATCCACAGAGTAAGAATAAGTTTCACAGAAGTTAGAGAATAGGAAAGCCCTAAGGCAAAAGACAGAAGGGATAAGTTAAGAAAAGTGGGCAAGAAACAAGCCAAGCTAAGGCTGGATGTTTGTAACTAAGAATAAGCCTCTTTGTGTGATTCATTTGGGAGCTAGGTGGTGGATTCCCCAAAAGAGTCCAAAGAACTTAACAGAATACACATACTACTACTACTACTACTATTCCATCTGTGCTTTTAGAAAAGTCCCTCTCAGTCATAAAGCAACACTGCCAGAAGAGATGACTGGGCATTTTTTATGCACACACCTTCCCCTTCAGCACTGCACCTCATAGACACTGAAGCTCCTTTGTAACAGAGTCCATGGAGGTGGACATGCAGCTTCATCCCTGAGGAAGTCTCGCATATGGATGTCTTCCATCTTTCCTTCATACCTTATTGTCCATCTCCTTTCCCACTGCTGTGTCCTAAATGTTCCGGTCCAAAGCATCTCTCCACTGCTTCCCTCCCACCTCCTGCTGCTCCTGCAATCTCGGGCACCCTTCCCACTGCTAGGAGAGAGTCACTGTTCCTCACAAAGTGGTGAATGGAACTTCCCCTGTGTGCTTTCAGTCTTAACAGGCTTTGAAACAAATAATAAATTTGAAATCAAGAACAGCCTCGGGCAGATGGTTTACCTAGCTGTGGAAGATACTGACTGCTGCACTCGGAACTGCTGTGAAGCAGCTAGACCTTTCACCTTGAGGATCCTGGACAATCTGGGCCAAGAGGTCATGACTCTGGAGAGACCCCTGAGATGCAGTAGCTGCTGTTTTCCCTGCTGCCTCCAGGAGGTCAGTGTGGAGTTTCCATATCAAATGAGAGGAGAGCAGCAGAGTTTTCCAGAATCCATTAACCCTGGGTGGTATGGCTATGGCTCCATTCAGCATGCACTCTTGTTTTTGTAGATAGAAATCCAAGCTCCTCCTGGTGTACCCATTGGTTATGTGACTCAGAACTGGCACCCTTGTCTGCCAAAACTGACTCTGCAAAATGAGAAGAAGGAGAATGTTCTAAAAGTCGTTGGTCCATGTGTTGCATGCACCTGCTGTACAGACATTGACTTTGAGGTAAGAAATATCACAACCTTCCTAGGATGTGCTTACCTGACATGAAAAGACTATATTCCTAATGAAAGGAATGTAGTCCTAAGGATGTTCTTAATGTGTTACCTAGTGTGAGCTGATGTGTATCCATCTAGATAATGGTCATTTGATTATTCAGAGCAAAGATCATTACTTTGATTAAAGGTTAATGTAGAGTATTCTCAGTGTCCTGCAAACAGAGGTCAATTCAGATAAATAAAAAGGAAAAGAAAACCTTCAAGCATTTAAAAATTCTATAGGTTTTGCTAGTGATTTGCAGAATGGCTACCCTGTTTAGTGTATAATATGAGGACCTGAAAGGGGATTCCAACAACTACAGGAAAACCCTAGTGTGCCGGTATCCACCTCTACTCTCAGTTCAGGTATGTGTGAGGGGGGCACTTCCTAAGACATGCTGGCCAGCCATTCTAGCTCAAAAAAAAAGAAAAGAAAGAAAGAAAGAAAGAAAGGAAGGAAGGAAGGGGGAGAGAGAGAGAGAGAGAGAGAGAGAGAGAGAGAGAGAAAGAAAGAAAGAAAAAAAGAAAGAAAGAAAGAAAGAAAGAAAGAAAGAAAGAAAGAAAGAAAGAAAGAAAGAAAAGAAAAAGAAAAGCCTGGCTCAATGAGAGAGACCGGGTCTCAATAAGGTGGTCAATAATAGAAGACACCTAACTTTGACCTCTGACCTCTATACCCCGCATGTCATACATACTATGCCAACTCATGCACAAACATGAATACATAAATACACACACACATACACACACACGAGAGAGAGAGAGACAGAGAGACAAAAGCAGAGAGACTCTTCCTTTTGTAAACACAGTATTATTCACCTAAGAGTAACCAAAACACTTAAAATAATTCTAGGGTCCTTTCCTCCCTCCTTCTGCATTATATACCTCACCAGCTCTTGGGAAAGTACACAAATTTTGTCATTTGGAATTCCTGCCAAAACCCCACTGACGTAGTGAAGTTTCAGTGTGGTGAGTAGAAGCCATGTCTTTTCTTTTCTCTGAGGTTCCAGATTCCAAAATTTCCATTTGAACTATTGAACTGTGGCTTGAAAATCTGAAAGAGAATATTCCTCGAATAAACAGGACTTGAGTTGTAAATCACACCCTATTCCCAGTAGTGTGAAGTAACCTCAGGCTGTCCTGCTCCATCCTGCCTGGATGTGCGTCATCTTCCTGTACACCCTCCACAGGGTCTTTCACAACAGCCTCTGCGGAACCGTCTCGAAGCCCACGCTTGTGCTTTCTCAGCACAGTGGGCACGCAGTCTGCTCTCAGTAGCCTAAAGGAGCCACGTGACTCCTCTCACTGCCTGGCACTATTCAACTTACTTCATCAAGGAAGAGTAAACAAAGAATAAGTAAGATCTTTTGAGGGAGACACCCATTCCCATAACGTTTTTCAAAGAGTATTATATTTTCTGTTTCACTAGCAGGTTTTTTTTTTTAAAGCAGGTCAGTTCTCCCTTCCCCATAAAAATAAACTCTATACCAGAAATACATTAATAGGAATTCCACATACATAGAACTCAGTAGTGTTTGCACCTATAGGCCTCCAGCAGGGTTTGGTCATGTGGCCCTTGCATAAGGCATAGTTCTGCTTCTCTGGGCTCTGATAAACCCTTGGAGCAAATTAGGCCACTGGCACTTTAATATGTCTGACATTATAAGGTTTCTACAACAAATGCCCTAACCAGCTTTGTTGCTTCATTTTACTGGCAAATATTTAAGGATGGGGAATTTGTTAAATCTAAAACCCACACATTTTTCTTAGAAAATCAAAGTGAGGCAAACCTGAACTTAATTTCCCAACAAGGAAAGATTCTCTAAGGCTGAGTAGAGCTGACCCTTTGTGGAAACTCTGGTAGCCCAATCCCAGTCTCCCCAAGATTTCTGTTTTATAGGTTCATTCAGTTTTTACCGCCTCTTCCTCCATTCCTATGAATTTGATTTCTCTGAGAATTTGGGTGTGGATAGGTGGTTTTCTTCTCTTACAGAATCCATGGCTAAGGGCAGAGCTGAGAGTTTCAAGAAAATACCTGTGACAGAAAAATATGTATATGATATGTGTGTGTATCAAAACACTCAAGAGCATTTGTAATGATAATTCTTTATGCAGAACATTATTCTTGTGTGAGCACCAGAGAAGGTAGTAAGTAGTTACATCATATGATAGATTTTTTTTTCTGTTTTTAATCAAGAAACACTATTAAGGGAAATTTTGCTGTCATGTGCTTAATTAAAAAAATGGAGTTTCCACAGAAATCTTTAAGAAAGAAAGAAAGAAAGAAAGAAAGAAAGAAAGAAAGAGAGAAAGATAAAAAATGGAGTTTTGTGATATTCTTAAAGATTTTAAATTTTATTGTGCCCTCCGTCTTCATGTTGCCTCCCAATACCCCTTGTCTTAAATGAGTTGCTTCCTTTATGATATATTTAGAATGCTATCTATGTCCTGTCTTTGACAGAACTTAGAAACGCCCACTTGTTCTGTTTCCTGCAGAGTAAGTGTTGGCAGTGTTCATGTCTTAGAAATGGGAAATATTATGAGCCTCTAACAATAGCATTAGAACTGTGAGTAGAACAGTTACAGTTGTCCTTAGGCCAGTGCATTAGTTCAAAGATGTTCAGGTGTCTCCTTTAAAATGTGCCTGGGTATGGAGGCATGGCTTAGCAACTACCAGGTTGGCCAGTTGAGTTCTACCCACAGGACTAACATGGTGGAAGGAGAAAAATGACATCCTCAAGTTGTTCTCAGACTCCTGCACCTCTGCACCTGCACCAAGATCTGCAAGTTCACATGCACACAAACACACTCTCTTGATGAAAAAACAAAACGAAGAAAACTTCTCAAATTTAGCTAAAAATCCTTTTGTTCTGGTTACTTTTGTTTGTAATTTGCAATTTACTTTTCTGATCATCCCTCCAATAAAATTACGTGTACATTTGAAAATAAAGTCAGCTAATTTTAAGTTATTTCTTTGTAAAAATATGGTAAATACTCATGTGTTTATCTTAGTTTTGGGTTTATGATATTAATAAATTACTGTTTATCTTCCATAATTTAATTCACACTTCAAATATATATGTGAAGTTTTTATGACTGACTATAAATGCTTAGGACAGCTATTGCATATAAGATGCTAAGATGTTACAAAAGAGCATTTGCTTTAGAGCAGCTTATCACCTTGTCATATCTGATACAACTCTAATGATTCATGACTTCAAACTGACATCGCTATGCTCACATCATGGCCTTTCGTCCATCTGAATTTCTGTGCATTGATGGAAGCTCATGTAGATGGCTCTCATGTGGAACAGGAAGTGACCTCCCATCTGCTCAAGGAAAGTGTGTCCCAGGACTGTACCCACAGCATCTCAGTGGGTGATACTGCTCATTGGATGGATGTACATCAAGGCCAACAAAGTTAGCCTTGGCGAACTCTCAAGTCATCTGCCACTCCCTGTCATCAGATTAGACATAGGAGGAAACCTAGTTCTCAAGGAAGAGAATGTGCATTCTGCCCAGTGTGGGTGTGGAGTGAAAGAACTACTCTATGAGCAATGGTTTATGACTTTTCATTCACGTTAGAGATAAACATCAGAGCATGTAAGGTGCCATCCTCCTCCAGCCATAATAAGATGTTGACTGCCTCTGAATGTCCCCATGTTTGCTTGGTGAATTTTTGGAGTAAGAGACTATGCACTTATGGTGGCGCACGCCTTTAATCCCAGCACTCGGGAGGCAGAGGCAGGCAGATCTCTGTGAGTTTGAGGCCAGCCTGGTCTAGAAGAGCTAGTTCCAGGACAGGAACCAAAAAGCTACGGAGAAACCCTGTCTCGAAAATCAAAAAAAAAAAAAAAAAAAAAAAGACTATGCATTTGCATTTGTTTCCAGACCCAAATAATCACACTACATTAATTACAATACTGTTTGGCCAATAGCTTATACATTTTTATAGCTAACTCTTACATCTTAAATTAACCCATTTCTATTCATCTGTGTATCACCAGTAGACTGTGGCTTACTGGTGCTGGCATGTTACTCCTTCAGCAGCTACATGGTGTCTCCCTGACTTCCCCTACTTTCTCTCTTTAAACTGTGTTTGGATTTCCCCTCTGGTTTTACTCTACCAAACCATAGGCCAAACAGCTTCTTTAATAACCAATGGTAATAAAACATATTCATAGCATACAGAAGGCAATCCCACCTGAGATCCTATCTGAGGCAAGAACTTTAAAAAAGGCTGCTTCCTGCTCTGATGCCTTTTGTAGGTTTGGAAAGGACACACGTCCTCCTGCTTTGACTTAAGTCTGTGTGTACATATTTTGGTGAGCATTCACATGCCCTCTGTGGAGTGGCTTTAGTTTGTGTTCTACTCGTTTTACTGTAAAATGTGGCACTGTGTCTTCTTCCCACAGAACCCCCAAATCAGAACTTTTTTTTGTAATGGAAATCTGATTTCACACACTTTTTTTCTTGTACTCTTTACTCTCCACTTGTTATCAAGTCCAACCCCATCTCTGCCCTGAGTGCCTTCCATGGATCTTCTTGTTGGTCCCTTCCAATCGCCAGCTATTCTTTAGGTTTTTCATGGCTTTATGCATTCCATGCTCCTCCTGTCCACCACCCATAGGTGGCAATGAGCCTCTGCCACATTTGTGTGGTCAGCCTGCGTGGAAGCTACGCTTCTCAAAGCAGATTATATAGAACAAGAGTTTCATCTATTAGCCTCTAGAAATTTCAGAAGAGAAACACTTTTGTACATAATTTTAAGAAAATATTTGTCTGACTTTACTCCAGTTTTGAAAGTAGGTTTGCTATACGCATTCCTTATATTTTTATTTTCATCTGTAGATCAGATCTCTTGATGAACAATCCAGAATCGGCAAGATATCCAAGCAGTGGTCGGGGTGTGTGAAAGAGGCCTTCACAGACTCAGACAACTTTGGGATCCAGTTCCCACTTGACCTTGATGTGAAGATGAAGGCTGTGACCCTCGGAGCGTGTTTCCTCCTAGTAAGTCTGCCCCTGCTAATCCTTGGCAGAATTGTTCCATAATTGTAAGCACGAATTCTGATTGATCTTTAACAATGCTCAGACCAAAGGGGTGATCCTTTTCTCAGATTGCCTCTTCAGACTGACTCCCTCAGACTGCACTGCTTCTCAAACTGCATTGCTCCTCAGATTGCATTGATCTCTACAATATATAATAAATATTTTTTGTTTTATGAGAATATATTTATTAAACTTTATACAATATGCACACACATTGAAACATCACCCATATTCCATAAATATAATCACATTTTTGTATCAATTCAAAGAAAATTGTTTTCAAAATCTTTTAAACATCAGGAAGTTTTCTATAAATATTGAGTAAGTTATTTAAAATTGGATATTGCTTGGTTCAAAGCTAGCAGAATAAAATAGCTGTGAATACAGGTTTGAAGAGAACTATTGAGGGAACTGTGAGGAACAGATTGAAAAAAGCAGCAACACAGGCGTCGTAATATATAAGTGATCAGCAAAAGAGCTGAGTTATTACTGTTGGTGAAATAAAAGAGCAGGAAAAGTGGGAAAGTAATAAATTCTGTAAGATTTAATAGTTATTGAAAGGAAACAGTATGGGAAACACTAGGCATATTTACAAGAGAGTTGCTGACCCTCGCCGGAAAGCTTGATCTGTATTTCATTCTGAATGAAAAGTCTGCATTCGCCCCAAGTCTAAAGCTGACCATGTTACTTGAGACATTACATTATTAGAAGGAAACTAGAAAAAGTGAAGGAATGGGAGGGAGGTCATGAGCATTGGTAGCTCTTCCAGAGGACCTGGGTTGATTCCAGCATCACATGGCAACTCATCACCACCTCTTAGTCCAGTTAAAGGGGATCTGATGCCCTCTTTAGGCCTCCATGGGCACAGAAATGCATGGAAACACAACACTGACAAACATAAACTCATATCATCGATGAAAAAAATTGCAATTTAGGAAGAAAGATGGATAGATTTCAAGGGAAATATAAAAAGAAATATTTAGAGAAAGTACATGGGAATTTATTAAACTGATACAGACATGGAAAAATAAATTGAATCATGGAATTTAATTGCTGTTGTAACCAGAAGGGATAGGTCATGCTTATTCATACTTTCCAACATTTATTTATTTACTCATTACATGGATGACATTGCATCATTGGGCATTGAGTGCCCTTAGCTTTCTGTACCTATTCTCACTCTTTGTCTCTGAAAAACTCTCTGGTTTTGTTTCTACCTAGGATTACATGTTTTTTGAAGGCTGTGAGTAGGAACAAAACTCAGTAGCATGGTGGGAAGAATGAAAGAAGACAGAGAAGGTCTGACGTCTACGTGATGAGACGGTGTACATGAGAAACAGATGGCTTTATTTTTCTTTAATGTGTACAGATGTGTTTTCCGAATGATGGTTGATTTTCTACATGTTTGAAATAGACATGGGTGCATATCTTTATACACACCTAAAATATTCACTAAATTCAAGATAAGAATAAAAATATATATTTAGACATAACATTTTATGGAAAAGCTCCATCCTAATTGTAGTTTATTTTTCATCTTCTGTTAAATTTAAACTTGCTAGTATTAATTATAAAGTTACACTTGATTCTGTCAAATCTTGTTAGTTTATTTCTTATGAGAAACCTGATATTATTTTGAAAATAATAGTTTGAAAACTTTTTAAATGTTACTATTTTTGTTGGCTTGGAAATATTTCTCAATAAAATAAATGCAAATAAGAAAAAAAGTAGCTTGTATTTTCTTCTATCTGTAGGAAATAACATTAAATGCTCTTTTACAATTTCTATTATAAATTTTCATGCTGAGAAGTCCATAACTTGCCAATTTTAAATGCTTTCTCAATGAACAATGACATGTTAGAAACTCTAACTTTTAGGACTCACTCTCTACTACTTTACTGTTGGTATACTATTTGACATTTATATTCAATTATTTATCAAGAGACCCATTCATGGATATGACCCATGGACACTTTGATCTTGGCTATTATTCATGGATATGACCCATGGACACTTTGATCTTGGCTGTTCTTCAAGTGAGGTTCAGTCTTTCCAGGTGACTCTAGTTTATGTCAAGTTAACCATGATAACTAACCATAACACCAGGGAGTTTAACCAAAATTTGGGGCTGTTCCTATGGTAAAACTTATTACCTGCCTCTTAAGACTTTGTGCCTGGTTTGTAGGAGGAATGTGGAAAAGTTTGAAATTTTGGGCTAGAAAAAATACAAAAATGCTGTTAGCAGTCTTGAACTGGCCATTGTAGTGACTGTTTCAATGACCAAAAGGCAGTGGAAAATTTGAACTCTTAAAGCCTAGTTTCATGGAGCAACATGGACACTTAAGACCAGGACTGAGGCGTTCATGTTCTATTCTGACGAAGAGCCTGGCTTTACTTGGACAGTGTCCAGAGAACTTGAGTTAACCTGAATTCAAAAGTAACGGCCTACCTTGTAGGGAAGAGGACATTTCAAGGCAGGGTGCTGAGACTGTTTTACTGTGATTTCTCACCACAAACATTCAGATCTTCTGTGAGCGAAAGCAAGGAGTTCAGTGAGAAGAAACAATGTGTAGCTCCATGAGGAAAAGCATCTAAACAGAACTGTGAACAGCAGAGAACACATAACAAAGTGTTTACAATTGTTAAAGACATGAAGATCATCAACAACAACCCTCCTTCTCTGCACCAGGTGACTCAAGGGCAAGAGTCCTCCTACCAAAGGCTTGTGAAAATGGAAACTTCAGCAAAGGAGAGCCTGAACTGAGAATATATCTTGGGAGGATGGGGATGGTCGCCTCTTCTCTCAAGTCACTGTCTTAAGAAAGATTTCTAATGCCAACACAGAGAACTTGATAACGTCGAGTGGGCTTCAAGGAAGGGAAGGGACGACTGTGTTTCCCACCTGTAGCAGAACCTGGCAGTGTCAGTTTTAAAGGCATGGAAGCTAAAAGATTGCAGTATAATGGAAAGCAGCTCGGGATAACCAATGCGGAACAAGTTCAGAGTGATGGGATGTGTCATGGAACTTAAAATTTTAAGCTTAAGTTACTAGTGGAAATCCCAGGGTATTGAAGGTTCTGGGAAAATGGAATGTGTACCAAGCAGGTACGTTCTTCAGGTGTAGAATGAAGCCAGGCTAGAGGTGTGGAAAGCAGCAGAGGTAGATGACTAGGTCATCCAAGCACTTTAAAGTCCAGTTTATTATACCAGAAGCCCCAGGTGCCAGACACGAAGATTGTAGGATAGGTAATTTGTTTGATTTTGTTTGGTGTGACTGTTCCTGCTAGACTTTCACTTTTGGAACAGAAATGTTTATTCTGCTATTGTGTGCTGAAAATATGCATCTCCCTTTTGGTTTTATGAGAGCTAAAAGTTAAGAGAGTTTAGACGTTTAAAGTATTGAAACTATTAATGACTGGGCTTTTTGCTGTAAGAATGCATGTATTAGGTATTATAACATGGTTATGAATTTATAGAGGTGTGAGGTTGTAGGGTTTGGATTAAACTTGATGTATTTGAATGCCAAGGGCTACCACTGTGACGGTTAATGTTAATTGTCAATGTCACAGAATTTAGAATCACTCGGGAAATGGACTTAGCGCGCCTACATGGGATTTTCTTAGCTATGTTAATTGATGTCTAAAGCCTCGTCTTGACCGCGGCAGGACCATGACCTCGTCATGGAAGCCTGCACTGTGGGAATGAGAGAAATGAGCTGAGCACTAGTGCTCTGTTTCTAGTCACACATTCGAGTTAATCTCCAACCTATTTTCCGTGGTCGTGTGATTTTAAATGCCCCTATTTCTGCCAAAAAGTAGTTTAAAAATTTACCCAAGTTGGAAACCAACTAGATCTGGAACACTAATGCTTAATTCTGTTTCTCTACTAATAAAAATGTGATTTTTTAAACTGTGGATTATGGGTTTAGATCATTAACATATTGAATACTTTTTCTGTCTGGCAGGGATAGTGAACGAACAGTGTGAAGTAAAATTGTGTTTAGTTATGGTGCGTGTGTACATGATTGAAGCATTTGTCGCTAGGGAGCATTTCAACTTTAGTTACACATTGCTAGAAAAATGAATCCTGTAGGACTATATGCAGAAAATTTTCTTCTTACCTGAACTTTACAGAGTAAGTTGGATAGTTGATTTCTTAATCCTCTCTAGACCCTACTCATATCATAGGATACATTAGACTATGTGGTTTATAAGGAACAGGTATTTATGTCCTACAGCTTTGAAGGCTGAAGACCATGGTGAAGGACACAGTGGATTCAGCGTCCTGAGAGTCCTCAGTCTCTGTGATCCTATTGTTCCCTTATGGCTGCATTATTCAATGTTGGACAGCCCAGAAGGACAAACGTGGCCTGATTAGTTCCCTGAAGTACTTTCATAGAGATACTAATCCCATTCAGAAAAGTAAAGAACACATCACTTAATCTTGTCCTACATAATCCATCTCTTCATACTTTAGGCTTCAACATGAGAATGTAAGCTGCAACTGGTTGCTACATACAACCGAAAATTTCATGTATGAAATTCTATCTTTACAATTAGAAGATTCGCAAATCATTTCCAACATCAACTTTAAAATCTGTATGCATCTCTTACCTAAGTATCATCTGAAGCAGATGAAGATAAAACTGTAAAGCTGATTCTTTGGAGGGGCAAATTTCCTTATGGCTGTGAACCCAAGAGGTCAAACAAGTTCTATACTTCCAAAGAAAGAAAAAGAACTAAGAGCTAACATGGTTCTCAGTAAGTCCAAACATTAAATTTTAAGACTTGAGAACAAACTCTGTCTGTTTTGCCTTCTGTATACCCTAGACGAGTACTGGGTCTCCAAGGCTCAAGGAAGGCATGTCTTATGAATTTATTGGAAATGTCTCAAGTTAGTGTTTATATGATTTTCAGTTACATATTATATTTGGGGTTTCTCCTATTCAGAGTTCCAGGCTCTATACTTCTGCAATTCAGGGAGCATACCAGATCTTGGGACTCCATTTCTACATTCTGTAGACAATATTGCAGTGAAAGCATTCCACAAGGATCTCTTAACCATGGGTCCTCAGGATACTGCCCTCATCTGCCCAAGTTTCACTTGGAGTCCAGATGAAGGTCGCCATAACTCCATAGTTGTGCAGTAGACACAACAGCAGATTCAGCACTGCATAAGTATTGTTCATAGTTATTTCTGTGCCGTGTGGAAGGGCATCCCAGAACACCCAGGCCCACCTGAACCACAGGTAGAGCATTTAAGGAGCAGCGTGCCTGAATGTAGGAGCTGAGACCACCAGCAACGGTGGGCAAGTTTCCACAGACACTTCAGGCACCTCTCTTGGAAATGTTCCCCTCTCATGGGTTTGGTATGTTGAGTCTCTAATGTGGCAGCATTGAAAGTCTCTGAAGTGAGACTTTCTACTACTGTCTTGGTGAATAATAGCATGCGACTTTATCAGCACTTATCAGTCTCGGTGCCACCCCCTCCATCTTTATTTTTTTACAGGCTTGATAAATTTCCACCCCTTTATATTATGCCTATCTTTTGATTATATCACCTATCTTTAATATGGTTTCCATTTACATACTTTTGTTACAACTCATGCTACATCCTCAATACTTAGCTGAGATATTTTCCTCTATTAAATACTTTAGTGCTTTACTCTAAAGGTCTGCCTTTTATGAAGTCATCTGACACAAACACTATCCAGTCAATTTCTTTCTTGCCTTGTCAGAAGGTGGATTTTTCTCTCGGTTCTAATACCTAGTTCCTCATTTTTGTTTAAGATATTTTGTCCTTCACTAGAATTTTCCTTTACTGTTCAATTTTCTCCCAACATAGTTTTATAACCACTGAGAAAATTCCACTGCAGCTCCCCTCCTCTCTCCCTCCTTCCCTAGTAGGTAAGTGCCGATAAACTTACATATTAGGCAGTTGCAAACTGACCTTATGGCTTCTATTCATTGAACCACAGTAACACCAATTTCTCCAGGGCAAAGCTGAGGTCTAGCTTTAATTGCCAAGTTAATATAACCTAGAATCACCTGGTAGAAAATTCCCAGTGAGAAAGCACCTACATTTGGTTGGACTGTGAAAGGGATTGTCTTTTTTTGTTATTCCATTACATTTTTATTATTTTTAATTTTTTCCAGGCAAAATATTTTGGTCATATTCTTCTCCTTTCCCCAACTTGTGACAGATCCTCCTCATCATCCTATCCAACCAGCTTTTTGTTCTTTCTCTATCAACAAAATGCACAAGGTGGGGGAGACTTCCTTTTTTTAAGAATTGTCAAAATTAGGTTTGTGGTTGTGGGAAGACCCAGTCCAATGTGGGTGGCACCATTCCCTAGGCAGAGAATTAGAAAAATTGCGCTGAGCACAGCAAGCAATCTTTTAGTTTGTCTGACTTGTGATGGCAGTTTAGTATGGGATTTATAGTAATATATAATTACTAGTTATTATGAGTACTTTGCAGTTTGTTTTCTTGTTCTTGCTCGAAAGTTTCTTTTTCCTTGGAGGCCATTAATTTGCTTTTTATATAATGTGAGTAGACACTGACTTTTATTTTATACAACGACTAACTTCCTCAGTTTCAATGGGAGTCCATCTTTGCCATTGATCTAAAACACTATTCTGCCAGCATCCATGTGCTCATGGCATTTTGGGGGTGCTGTGGGGATGGTATGTTTCTAGGTTTCCTCTCCCATTCTGTTGACTTAGAGATCCATAAATAAGTGCTGACTATTTTATGTGAGCTCTTTTTTTGTGTGTTTTATTCTTAGGATTTTATTATTTTTCTTTATGTTTTATTTATTTTTATTATTTATTTTTTTGAAAAATTACCACCTCCTCCCCGTTTCCCATTTCCCTCCCCCTCCTCCCACACATCTCCCCCTCGGCTAGTACCTTTATGTGAGCTCTTATCTTATATGAGTTTCCCCTTATCTGTGGATGATACAATAAGCAAAAGAGGAAGAATAACACAGAGATCATTTAATATCCTGCTACCTGGGAAGGACTTGTTTTAGGATTGTACCAAGTTACTTACTTAAATCTTAGCGTTGGTTTTGTTTCTAAAAATGCAAATTGCATTACAGTAAGAAATAACAATAGAAGACAGCATACAACTTTAGTACTATGACAAAAGTGATGTCTAGATGAAATCAGAGTGACACATCCACTCTTTGTAGACTTTAAAGAACAACTGCTTTATATGATTCATAAGGAAATTTCATTTTACAGCCCTTAGCTAATATAAGTGGGACCTTAGGTGTTATGTGTTGTAGATGGAATTGGTATGAGACCAACTCTTGTAGTGTTAATGTAGGTTATCAGTGTTATACACAAGTAAATTAAAATACAACTTAATTAAAGGCAGTTCATCAAGGTTAATAAACTATGTCCACGTTACACATATTTCCCTTCCCAGGGATAGGAAGACCTTTGCATTCTACATTTGTACTTCGTATTGTATTAAGCACACACGCACTGTAAACGCCTCAGTATACTTGCACAACTGACAATATGTTTGCTCAGAGTCAACCTTTAACCTACTTGATGTCTTGGCAGTGATGTGAGGCTCAGTAACCTTGGCCGTATGTGTGGACCCCACTCTAGGTGAAACTATCCTGAGGGGGAGAGTGCAGCAGAAGAGACCCAGCAGCAGCAGGGGCGGCGTGGATCTCAGAAACAAGGATCATTCTGGACGAGACTTTTAATGATTGAGTGTCTGTGCTCCAACTCCTACTAAAATGTGTAGCCAGGATGAAGAGAAGGAAGGCAGAATTTGAGGATGGTTAATGGATAATCTGTTTACCAGATTGCTGGCTCTGTGATTAGATCAGCTTAAGATTCAATTCCTGTTTCTGCTCACTGTTATTCGATCACAGGCGTCACGAAGTCCAGTCCAGCATTCTGTTCCAGTTCCATCCCGTACACCAAACTGAGAAGGGTTAAGTCTATTTCCTGATGGCATCTCTGAGTTGGCCTGCAGTGAGAGTACCCCCACATAACCTTTATTCTAAACATTGTTCCTTTGAGTGGATGGGAAACAGAGAGCTTACTATAATAGATAACAAACACATTTAAAAATACAAACAACAACAACAAAATCTTCCTGTGGGACTGCATGAACTGAGCTAACTGGCTCATGCTTCAGCTGTGACGCATGTAAACAGCGTGTGTCCAAGAACCTGAATTCGAAAGCAACTTCTACCAATTCCTGTTTGCTTCTCTATTCCTGTCACTCAGGTCATTTTACACGCTAACAGTGGAAGACAATGAAGTTCCCACAAGGAAATTCCTCCTGTGGACAGGATCCAGACCCAATCAAAGCAAACATGAGGCCACCAGAATTTATAAAGGTGAAACGACTATCTGCCCCATGAGCAGATTAAGACTTTTGCTTGGAACTCATTTGACTGGTGTCCTGAACCTGCTAATTAGGGCTCATGGCTCAACTACTGCAGGGGCAGCTAGTTTGAGTTCAATGCCCAGTGTTGCTGGAGAATCATACTCCAGATTAGGAAAGCAGGTACCACAGTGAGCATGGGCTGGTGCCTCCCAGACTAAAGCAAGCTCTCTCACCTGCAGATTGCCTGAATAGGTTACCATCCCTACCTTAGTGCCAAGATGTGAGGTCCAAGCCAAAAGCAATGAAGGGTCATGGGAGTCTAGTAGGTTGAAGGGAGTGGACAAAGTCTTAGCAGATAAGACGTGCTTCATTCACTAACACACAGACCACTAGGCAGGTAGACATGCTCAGGCACTTAGGCACACACCAATGGGCATACCTACATATGCAGGCCCGTACATAGGCAGCAGGTAGGCACACCCAGACCTTCACCCTTTGGCTGCTAAAAGCCAAAATCACTCACTTCAGACCTTAAAGCCATATTTATACAAAAGCACCCCAAAGTGGTTTTTTTTTTTTCAAAAAAAAAAACCAACCACTACTTAACCAATTATATCCCCATTTACTATGAGTTCTCCAGATCCCCAGGTTAGCCAGTAAGGTGGTTTGAATGAGAATGGCTCCTGTAGGCTCATATTTGAATACTTGGTTCCTGGAATGTAGAACTATTTGAAAAGGATTAGGAGATATGGCCTTGTTACAGAAGGTGTGTCACTGGGGTAGGAGTGGGCAGTTTGTGGTTTCAAAAGAGTTGTGTTATTCCCAGCGATCTCTCGCTCCTTCATACTTGTAGATCAAGATATAAGTTCTCAAATATTTACTCACTGTGCCATCACAGACTCTAATATTATGAAGTTGTAAGTCCAATTACGCCATCATTCGCTGACTCCTGGTCCCCTGAATGTGCAGATTCAGCCATGTTGCCTCATGTCAGATATCCATGTCAGTGTCATGGTGTCTAAACACAAACTGACCATGAAGGACTTTCGTTCCCTGTATGGGGTTGTCACCACACCCAAGAAATACTCTCCATAAACAGATGACTTAGGAACAAAATATAAGTACTTAAGATAATTTCACAAGTCCTAGCATTTCTGCCTGTTTATGAGTGGAGAGGCTTCCTGTGGGGTTAACGTAGTTTTCTGTGCCTCAAGGCTTACCTTAGCTGATCTTTCCACTGACTTTCAATATCGCAAGTACAAAAACCTTACTTTGAATTCTCTGTCCCTTTCAGTTTATGACTGTTCACATATTTAACGCAATGCACAACTAACTCCCCTTTGAGTAAGTAAAGAAGTACCTCTGACTCACAGATGTCAATTTTCTGCTGAAACCTGCCAATCTACCTTCCTGTTGAGCATTCCAAAAGTAATCATTAACTGAGGCTAACCTTAAGGGTACCCATAGCAACCATAATAAATGCCCCTGTCTTAGGGTTCTGTTGCTGTGATAAAGACCATGGCCAAAAGCAAGTTGAGGAGGAACTTGTATTTCAGCTTACATCTCTGGGTAATAGTCCCTCACCAAGCAAAATCACAGCTGGAACTCAAATAGGGCAGGAACCTGGAAGCAGAAGCTACAGAACACTTGCTCTCCAGGCTGTGCTTTGTTTGTACAACACCCTGAAACCTCTCCCCTATGAAGGACTCCTTCAGGGAGCTTCAGGGAGCAAGCAAGCAATTCCTTCTGTGCACTTAAAGTCCCACCTGACTGCAATCAGGCTTCTAAAGGCTATCAACCAGATACCGTGGGACTTTCCCTTACCTCTGAAACATAGGAGGCTGGAAATCCTGCTTTGTCTTGTTGGACTGAGTCCCCCTTCGAATCCTTCCCATCCTCTCTACGGTATTAATACTTCCTCCAATAAATCTCTTGAGAACTATGTGTCTCTATGGTTTGTTCCTCAAACTTCATCATTTTCTCTAACATCCTAACTGCAATACTGATGCTGATGAGACTTTGGGACTTCTGTGTTAACAATGGAATCTAATGGTTTTGAGGGAAGAAATATAAGAGCATATACAATAAACTCACTTTTTTCCTGAGTATGTGTATATATACATACATATATATATATACTCATATATACATCTGTAAATGTAATTTTACAAATACACACAATTACTACATGATTAAAAGGTAGCATTTATTAAAGGATTTGCAATATTATGTTAGATTTTCTTCCCTGAATTAAATGCCTTAGAGAAATAGTTTAATCAGAGACAGGTTTATCTTGGCTTGTAATTTCAGAACTTTCCATGTATGTTTGACTGGTTCCCTTGTTTCTGGGCACATATTATAATAGAGCATCATACCCAATGCACATGGAGGAGAAAGTTGTTCACTTCATGGTGATCACAAAGCAGTCAGAGAGGAGCAGGAGTCGTCCACTCTTTTAAGGATACCGAACGACTTTCTTCTTTCAACTGTCTTCAACATCCCACCTTCTCTTAGTAGTACCATCAAATTATAAATCCATCAATGAATTCAGAGCTCTTATTATTCAATGACTTCTCAATGAATAAATTCACCATATGGGGAAAAATCCTTCAACACATGAACCTTTGGGGGAACACTTAATATTCAAACCATAACAAACTTACCTATAATTTTTAGCATTTACGGTTCAGTCCATTTAAATTTCCATGCTTTATTTTGCAAACGTGGAATTTTTAACTTACTAAAACTACTTGTTAATCTGCTCTTCTATGGCAAATCTTCATATAGCCACTGTTCATTCATTGGGAAATTCCGCCTAGATATCACATGGATGGCTGCCCTCATCACCCCAACATTGGGCAATGTTATGATAAAATGGAAACTTTTTTAAAAATATTTTATTTATTTATTATGTACACAATATTCTGTGTGTATGTCTGCAGGCCAGAAGAGGGCACCAGACCCATTACAGATGGTTGTGAGCCACCATGTGGTTGCTGGGAATTGAACTCAGGACCTTTAGAAGAGCAGGCAATGCTCTTAACCTCTGAGCCATCTCTCCAGCCCTAACATGGAAACTTTAAAACAACAAATAAGCTAATGCTTTCACCTTTCCGGATGAATGATTTATGTGTCAGGAAAGATGACTTGCAATTTCAGGAGAACATAAAGTATATTAAACTATAATCTCATTAAGTATTATTGGCAGAGGATCCTAGGTATCTTAAAGCCCAAGAAGAAGAGAGGAAGAACGAGTAGAGAGCCAGAAGCACAAGGGAAAAAAAAAAAAAAAACTCTTCAAGTCAAAGCACAACAGCTGCACACAGGATCTCACAACTGCTGTGCAGCAGGCACAGCACATCTGTGTAAGCCCAAGCCAGACATGCAAGGGTTTAAGTAGGATACACAATTCTACCTCACAGCCATGGCACTGTAGGCAATTTCTGGCTGACTGGGAGAGAGAAAGGTGGTTTTATCTGAGAGTGTAGCCCTTAGTAAGCTGATTATGTTCTTCCAGTGGAAGGCTACACATCCAAGGATATTTGGGTAGCATGACTTGTGTTATTAGATTTTAAAAAGTAGAACACAAAACTAGGTGGGGAGAAAAAAGAAGTTGTATCTTGCAGCAGGAGAGATAAATATTATCTAACCATGTATGAAACTCCCAAAGAACTCATAACATTAACAACAATAATATTAATAATAAAAGGTGCTATCTTACAAACATTTCTCTGATGAAATAGTGTACTATTTCAGAGATTAAATTTTTAGAAGAATAATGAGATTTTGTCTTAAATTGTGAACTAATGATGTTTATTTAGTTTGATAGTTATTTATTTAAACATAAATACTTTATTCAGAATCAAAAATTCCTAACTTGAGAAAAGTACACTGCCATGTATCTTCATAACTAGAAGAATGGAGCTCCATTTCAAAGACAACAAAATTGAGGGGTCACTATTACTGAGATCTGTCATAGTAAAGATCACTGTAGGCAATTCTGAATAATTTTCATGTTTTTTTTTAAATTTTGTGTAACTTTGTGATTCTGTAAAAACAGGAATTGTGTCATATTTTCATTTACTCTCATGAAAGAAAATTAAAGGGAAAGTTCTAGATGAAGAGGCATTCAAACATTTGGATATACTAGATTTTGGAGTGGCACAATGCATCCCTATTTGTTTTAGTCATTTATTTCTGTTAGTTACTTGAAACATACAGCCCATATTATTGGGAATGAAGAGGGCACAGCTCAGTGTTAATTTGTTACCTTCATGCTCAAGAGAAAGTGTCCAATACGTTGATCTGATTAGGAAGTTTGTAAGATTGCTGATTGCATATGACATAATTAGCCAGCCTTCTCTTCTCTATGGAGAAGTCAGCTGCATGAGAGATATGAATCCTTTGGGACTGGATGAGCTCATCTTTCAGAATGGCAGCTTGCTTTAGCCTCTGCCTATCTTCTTTCTTTCCATTAATGCCAACTGTTCCTTGTTTCTTGGATTTTACCTGCTGTGAGGTGATGAGCCTCTTTCCCAGCCCCACAAGCACTGCGCTGTCCTCATGGGCACTATGGAGGCTCCCTCTCATGCTCTTCACTACATAGATATTTAGACCCCTTTGCCTGGATCAGAGGAGATGACAAGACCAAGAGTGTCATATTGTCTGTAAGTGAGGATGGTAAAAGGGAGAGTAGTATTAGGTAGTAGGAGAGTAACTCACCCCACTATCTCCACACTGTTCCTCGAGATGCTCCAGTTTCAAGGTTATTCCATCTTACTGTTAAATATTTTTCCCTTTTCTAAGATGTGAAGGTTTTAAACCCTTTCCTCAACTCAAATTCTGCTTTTCATAAAGTAATGTTCTATTTACATTCTTTCCTGCCTTTGTCTTTTTCGTGTGTGACCAAGAAGGATACTTCTCAACATTATCTATCCCTTTGTATAGTATTGCTAAAATGGAAGACAACATGCAATGCCTGTCAATCATGTCATGGGCTATAAATATTTCATTTCCATGGTGCTTGTCCTACAAAAATAGTAATGCCTTTAACACAAACCTCATGGAGATATGGCAGAAAGTTGCTCAATTATTTGAAAGCAAATTACTCCAAGATCACAAAAACTTAATACCTATATATCCCTAAGCACCTCCATGTGTCCATAGTTAGGTTCCAGGTTCTGAATGGAATGTTAATTGTTGTAGCTGTGGAGACCTGCCCATCCTAGACTGTTCCTAATAGCAACTTGAAAGGACTGAGCCAGATGAAGGTCCAATCTTCTTTGCACTGGTGTCTAAGGTAATCATTTCATATGTATCTTTCAGAGACTTTGAAATATTGACAATCATAACTGACTATATACATTTATGCCTTGGATCTCATCCATACCAGTCTGTAAAACTCATATCAGGTGTATTAGGTTTTCTTTTTTCTTTTCTTTTCTTTTTTTTTTTTTTGGCCATTATAACAAGACCACATATGGATGGGACATAATAATAGAAAATGACTTCTTACAGTCTGAAGGACGGGAACCCAAGATTAAGGTGCTGAGATTTGATATCTGATAAGAATATGACCCTGTTCCCTCATAATCTCTAACTTCTCCTGGATCCTGATATAGCTTAAGGGAAAATCTATCTCGGAGGTCTATTTTATAATACCCGAATCTCATCCATGAAGGTTCTTTCTTCAGGACTTAATCATTTCCTTATAAATTCATCACTTTATGGGTTTCATTTCTTGCTATTGGACAGATATATATTCAGGCTATTGACCTAAGAAACCAGTGTTAAGACAAAAGAAATCATATTCTGTTGATGTCTCATTGATGCTAGTGTGGTATGGGTGATAATATTGATGTTTTTTTTTTTTTTTGGAGACACCGCCTAAGATTCTGAGTTCTTAAGCTTCTATTTTAAAATTTAGTCTCTTAATTAGAAATCAGACTTTTATGTTTCTATCTAGAGTAAAAAGAATCAAATGCCCTAGTTGGATTATAGCAAAGCCTCCAAACACGTTTTACTTCTGACATATAAATAATAATACTATATATTAAACTTATATGACCCTCAAGAGGCCTTATGCTTTTCTGATATCTTTCCATACTCTTCACACTCACGCAAAGATCTAAGTCAAATGCTCACATTCTCACCATCTGCCTCGGGACATGTGGGTTCAACTCTCAACTGTTCCACATATAAATTGAATGTGAAAAGACATTTCTTAGAATCATGTTTCAGTCTTGAAAAATAGAGTGACACTTGACCAAGAAAGGAACAAGAAGTTCTCAAATTGAACCAACAATCTTTTCAGAGATATGATACTTAGCAGGTATACGATTATACAACCAGAACCTAAGTCAGAGGCTCAATTCTAGGATTCCAATATGTAAAGACTAGGCATTGGTCCCCACGTCCCTCTCTGCCACTTCAAGGTTGAGCAAGGGATCCCATCTTAGGAATGGGCTCCAAAAAGCAAGCTCGTGCATCAGGAATAGATCCTGGTCCCATCGCCAGGGCCCCTCAAATAGACCAAGCTACACAATTGTCTCCCACAGAAGGTCTAGTTTGGTACCACAGCTGTTGTTCTAAAGTTCTTGAGTTTCGATGAGCTTGATTCGGCTGTTTCTGTAATTTCTCCATCATGATCTTGACTTCCCTTGCTCATATATGATTATAATCCCTCCTCCCTCTCTTTGACTGGATTCCCGGAGCTTGTCCTGGTGCTTGGTTGTGGATCTCTGCATCTGGCTTTATGATGATAGTTGGGGTATTCGCCAATTTGATTACAGAGGAAGTCCAGTTCAGGCGCCCTCTCCACTATTGCTAGGAGCCTTAGCTCATCATCACTGTGGATTCTTGGGAAAGATCTCTCTTTCTTTGTTTTCCCAGTCTGTCCCTCTTCTAACTTGACCATCCTGTTCCCTCGTGTTCTCATCCCCCATCCTCCTCTCTACTGCCACCCCCTCCAGTTTACTCAGGAGATCTTTCCCAGGACAATTCATGCATCCATATTAGGGTCCTTCTTATTACCTAGCTTTTCTGGAGCTGTAGATTGTAGTCTGGTTACTCTTTGCTTTACATCTACTACCCATAATAGTGAATATACTATTATGTTTGTCTTTCTGGATCTGGGCTACCACATTCAAGATGATATTTTTCCTACTTCCATCCATTTGCCTACAAATTTCTTGCTGTCATTGTTTTTTACAGCCGAGTAATACTCTATATTTTCTTTATCCATTCTTCAGTAGAGGAGCATCTAGGTTGTTTCCAAGTTTTGGCTATTATGAATAATGCTGCTATGAACATTATTGAGCAAGTGTCTTTGCCATACCCAAAACTCGAGTCCAAAGTGGATCAAAGACTTCAACATAAATCCAGTTACACTGAGACTGATAGAAGAGAAAGTGAGAAGTAGCCTTGAATGCATTGGCCCAGGAGACCACTTTCTAAATATAATACCAATAGCACATATATTGAAACAATTAATAAATGGGACCACCTGAAACTGGAAAGCTTCCGTAAGGCAAGGATATTGCTTTGGACAGTCAATTTGCAAACTTTCCGTGATGAAACTGTTGAACACTTGTAGAAGCTTTCTGGTGGAACTGTTTTAGATCTCTTATGTACAATAGCATATAGTTTGCAACTAAGACTAATTTGATTTTTCCTTCTCTTATTTATATTCCTTTACATTCCTTTTCTTGATTTATTGCTCCAGCAAGTGCCTTCATTACTATATTGAAAAGGACTAGAGGTAGTGGACAGCCCTGTCATGCTCCTGATTTTAATAGAATTGCTTCAGTTTCTCTCCATTTAGGATGGTGTTGGGGAGAGTTTTTCATATATAACCTACATATGTTGATGTATGTTCCCCTTTGTCCTACTTTCTCTAGGATTTTCATCATGAAGGTATGTTGAGTTTTGCTGCTTTCTGCATATGTTGTGATGATCAAAAGATTTTTGTTTATAAGTCAATTTGCATGATTTATTATAGTGTTTGTTTATCCCTATATTTCTGGGATAAGCTAACTTGAACATGGTGAATGTTCATTTTGGTATATATCCATACTCATTTCCAAATATTTTGTTGTGGATTGATTATTGGATCTATGTTAATCAGATATTGGCCTGTAATCTTCATTTTGTTGTTGTTGTTTGCTTGTTTTTGGTATTACAGCAAGTAATACTAGCTTCATATAAGGGGCTTAGAAGTCCTAATTTTTTCTTTGAAAAATTGAAGTACTATTAGCTGTTGATCTTCTATGAAAGTCTGGTAGAATTCTTTGTGAATCAATCTCAGTCTGTACTTTTCTCAGCCAGAAGGCCTTTTATTACTATTTCAGTCTCATTTATTCTTGATCTGTTTAGGTTGTTGATCCCTTCCTCTTTTAACTTTGGTGGTTTTGATGAATCTATAAATTCTCCCATTTCTTTTTTTAGATCTTCTGATTTAATTGAGTACATACTTTTAAGTTATCCCTTTATAATATTCTGAATTTCTTTATTGTCTGTTGTAATGTTTCCTATTTGATTTGTGAATTTGGCCATCTCTTTCTTTTTGGTTAGTTCAGCTAAAGATCTGTAAATAGTTTGGCTTCTCAAGAACCCAGACTTAGATTCACTGATTCTTTTCATTAGTTTATTTGTTTCCATTTTATTATCTCCTGCTCTGATTTTTAGTCTTTCTTGTCATCAACTGGAATTGGATTTAATTTTTTGATGTTTTTCCAATTTCTTACATTGCATCTCAAGTCATTTTATATTTCTTTTGATTTTGTTAAATGTAAGGTCTTAGACCTATAAATTTCCCTGGCAGGTCTGCTGTTAATGTGCTCCAGAAGTTTTGTTTCTTTGTGTTCGTTTTTATTTAATTCTAGGACTTTTAAAATTATTTATTGATTTTTGTCTTTTCCCATTCATTACTCCCTAAACAAATGTTTAATCGCCATGAGTTTGTGAACTTACCAGAGATTTATTTGCTGGTAAGTTTTATTGGATTATGATCAGATAGGATACAATGAGTTATTTCAGCCTTTCTGAATTTGGTGAGCTTTGTTTTGTGTCCCAGAATGTGGTCTATGTTCCATGGAAAAACTTTTCATGGAATGCTGAATATGAAATACATTCCTTGGTGCTTGGATAAAATATTTTGTAGATATGTTAGGTACATTTGATGTATGGCATCATTTAATTTTAATATTTCTCTTAATTTTTTTTCAGATGACTTGCCTACCTGAATAATTGGGGTTTCAAGATCATCTGTTATTGGATTGGTGTTTGTGTCTTTGTTTCCAGTAGTAATTTTTAAAAGAAATGTTAGGCATCAGAATTTGGTTCATAATTGTAATGTCTTCTAGGTTGATTGTTCCCTCAACTAGAATGGAGTGTCCTTTGTTATCTGTTGCGGTTAGTTTTAGTTTGAAGTCTATTTTGTCAGATATTAGGGCAGCAATCCTGCTTATTACACTGTCCATTTGCTTTGTATATATTTTTTTCACCCCTTTATGGTGATTTTTGTCTTTAAACTTAAGATGAGTTTCTTGTACATAACAGAAAGGTGGCTTTTGTTTCTTTGCCCATTCAACCAACCTGTGTATTTTGACTGAAGAGTTGAAGCCCTTACCAACTTATTATTGAACAGTGAGTTTTGATTGTAGTTGTTTTACTGATTTATCCTGCTGTTTGTGTTCTTCGTCATACTTTGTGTTTCAGTAATTATAGCTTCATTGTTTTCTTTTTAAAAATACTTATTCATGTTTTTAATGTATATGGGTACTTCACCTTCATAGATACTTTATCTTCATGTATATTTGCAAACCAGGATGGGTCATTGGATATCATGGGACTACAGTTATAGACAGTTGTGAGCCAGGAGTTGAACTCAGGGACTCTGGAAAAGCAGCTAGTCCTCTTAACTTTTGAGCCATCTTTCTAGCCCAGATTCATTTTCTTCCCATAGTTTTGTTGCTATGCTTATTCCTGTCTTCAGCTAGAAGTGTTGCTTTTAATATTTTCTGTGGGACTGGTTTTGTGAACATGTATTCTTTTAATCCATTTGTATCATAAAAGTTTTTCTTTCCCCTTCATCAGTGGCAGATCATTCTCCCAGGTATAGTAACTTAGGCTATCATCCTTGGTGTTTCAGAATGTGAAGTGCATTGCTCTAGGATTTTCTGGCTTTTAAAGTTTCTATTGAGAAATCAGTCGGTATTCTCAAGGATTTTCATTTGGATATAAGTCATATTTACTTCTGCAGGTTTCGACTCTTTATTTGTGCTGTGTTAACTGTAATATACTGTAGGGAAGTGGCTTTTTTTGGATCCTGTCTACTTGGTATTCTGTGTGCATCTTGTAGCAGAATGGGTAGGTCTTTCTTTGGTTTGGGGAAGTTCTCTTCTACAATAAAGATAAGGTCTATCCATTGACCTGGAATTCTTCTCCTTCATCTCTGTCTACAAATTTTAACATTTGTGTTTTTTTTACTCGTCACACAGTTCCTGTATGTTCCTTTTCTGTGACAAAAAAAAAAAAAAAGCCGTTTTCTTTGCTTGAGTCATCTAACTCCTATAATTTGTGTTTGAGTCCTTATATTCTACCTTTATCCAATCCATTCTACATGTAAGACTTTACCCTGACTTTTCTAATTGTGACTGAGTTTTTTCCATTGAGTTTTCATTTCAGCTTGAGTTTTTAATCTCCATTTCAGCTTGAGTTTGCTTCAATATTTAGGCCTCTTTAATGGGATGTTTGTTTAAAATCCTGTCTTTGTCATTTTATTCAGCCTTATGTTCATGTTTTCTTGGGCCTCACTCAGGTTTCTTACAGCTCTCACGTCATACTCCATTACTAAAGGACGTCAAGGCAATAAATGCAGCAGAAGTCCTCCCAAACCAGTCATTAATCAGACTTGCCAATAGTCAATTTTGATGGAGACATTCATTTCTCAATCAAGATCCCCCCCCACATATAGGTCTATGCTTGTGTCAAGTTGACAAAAGCCAACAGAGTTTCAGTGTCCTATGAGGGACAGAGAATAGCAGGGCGAGTGTGGAGGAAGATATCAGGAATTCACAAAGAGCATAAAAGGAAGGAAATTAAGGTACAAATGTGGGAAAACTGCCACCTATTTTACATTTGCTCTCCTTATATCTGTTTCATTTTTAATCTCATCTGGTGGAGTTGAAGCTTTAGGGAATAATTAAGCTGGGAGGAAATTGTAAACATAAAACGTAGAAACATTGTGAAAGTAAAACGTAAAGAGACAAGACAGAGCTCATACAACACAGATGCGGCTAATCTTAGAAAAGCACCTGAAGACTCCAGGATCAGTTCTATCCAGAGTTAATTAGAAATGGCAATAAACACCAGTGACATTTGTTTGGGTGGTAATTACATTTTTATTGGAGTTTTAATGTTCCAAGCTATATATAGACTATATACAAAAGCATTGTTGTTGCCAGTGTAATGGAGAGACTAACAGGTGAACAGTTGTTCCCAAAGCATGGAGCTTGAGGTTTTCAGGACCAAGGTTTACAAACACTTTAATGACATGAATGATGTAATGATGAGATGTAGAGTCAATCTTCTTTCCATTATGTGACACCAAGGACAAGGGACGCAATGTTAGTATTTTGTAAGACCTTTCCCAGTTTCCAGTGCAGCTGTTTTCAAGCAGAACACAAAAATACTTGATAATCAAATGAAACCCTAGCTTTTCCAACTCTTTCAAAATAAATATTCTTTCTAAAATAGCATTAAAATAAATTATTTTATATATTTTAAATATCTTTTAACTGAGGTTATTAAAAGGGATAGAGAAAGAAAGTATTTTAAGAGTGGAATGCTTAAAATTAGGTCAAAGAATTCTGTTTTGAAAAGGAAAATTCCACTGTTTACTCCTGATTCCCTTATTACACAACAACTCTTTCTGAAGTTAAAATTTATTACAAGATAAAAGAACTTAATATCCTGTATTTGGATATAGTATGAATTTTCCATTCATAATTAAAGCAAGAAGAATCATGTTTCCATTTCAGAAGGTTGTTATCTGTTAATTTTATACCTCTCCTAGATAACATTTGTAAGAAAGCAACTTTAGATCATGATAAAATTCATAGGAAAGCATCATACATGCTTATGTATCAGAATCATCCCTCTCACAGGAAAGAGTAAAATATAGAAGCATGTTCAAAGGAAAATACTAGTTTATCAAAATTTTAAAGTTCTAAACAACGAGGAGAACTGGAAAAAGGACTAAATGGGTATATTTGAAAGGAGACATAAGATTGTCGTGATTTCAGATTGCTGCCTGACTTTTAGAAAAGACTAAATAATTATAATACAATAATATTTTTAATATACTCTGAAAGATTATTTTTTGAAAATAATATGAATTGAGCCTGGCTGTGGTAGTATAAGCCTTTTATCCTAACACCCAGGAGGCAGAGGCAGGCAGATCACTGAGTTCAGGACAAGCCTGGTCTACAAGAGCTTGTTCCAGGACAGGTTCCAAAGCTACAGAGAAATGTCTTAAAAAACAAAACAAAAAACAAACAAACAAAAAAGAAAATACTATTTAATAAATTAAAATAATAATAAATGATTCATTTAAAATTTACTGGTACTACTACAAATGCTGTAAGATAAATAACAAAATAAATATGTAAGAGCTCCACATAAAAATCATGATTGATCATGCTGTAGCAATCTGAGGTGGCTAGATTTAAGGATTTAGGGATGCCCCAAATTAATTTCCTCCTCCACACGAGAATCCCTAAAGTAATATGTATGACATATTTTGAGATGAGCAACCATTGAAAAACACTGGAAATCAGCAAGTGAGTCATGGCAACCTTGTCATACGTAGTAACCTGTGACAACATAGAAAGCAGGGGGAATTAAAGAAGGAAAGAAAGGAAGGAAGGAAGGAAGGAAGGAAGGAAGGAAGGAAGGAAGGAAGGAAGGAAGGAGGAAAAGAAGGAGGAAGAAAAAAGAATCTGCCACTTACACTCCATAGGTCGAGAAGTTAAAGACCCCCTTTGTGTAATTAGGAATAAAAGAGTCCTTACAACAGTCTGTGCAGATACTGGCCTCTTTCTCTAGTGTAATACACTGTGCAGAATACTGGTCCCTCTCACTACTGCTACTGTAACACTGTGCAGATACTGGTCCCTTTAGCTACTCTACTGTAACACACTGTGCAGGTACTGGCCCCTCTCTAGCTACTGTAATGACTCTCTTCACAGGAGTCCTCACAATGTGAGCTACATATCATCCTTTATCCATACTCAGTCGCCTGCTTTGCTAGTATCTCCAGTGTTGCATGGTCCATAGAGACAGTAAATATATCTGACTGTACTACAGTTTTCACAGTTGTGGAGGCTACAAGAACGATGTCTTGCCAGCATTGTGTAACAACTGATACTCCAAAACGTATCTTAACAGGAAAGTTGTCACTAAGAATACTACCCTCCACAAAATGGTGGGGATAATCCATCCACCAGATAGACAAGTTGTACTTAGAAAGTATGGAAAAGCAAGTAGGTCTTGCTGGAGAATCTTTGTATTCCCAAAGAACTCAGCATAGGCAAAGTGTCTGATAAAAGATGCAAGTGAACAGTAAGTAAAATTAGGAAGCAAGTATGTACCAGATTGGAATGTGAAATTGAGCAGAGATAAAAATTATAACAAAAACCAAAATATATCAATAACCAGAACACATACAAACAGATTCCATTACGCAGAAGCAAGAATATTTGAACTTAAAGGCAGATCCTTTACAATAGTCTAGACAGATTTTGGTGATTTGAGTGAGAATTGCCCCCCATAAGCCTAGATGGTGGAACACTTGTTCTCCTGTTGGTAAAGCTATCTGGACACACATGTGAGGTTTAGAAGTATGCCATTGCAGCCTACAAAATGGGAAAAGATCTTCACTAACCCCACATCAGACAGAGGTCTGATATCCAAAATATACAAAGAACTCAAGAAATTGGTCATCAAAAGAACACATAAACAATAAAAAAATTGGAGTACAGACCTAAACAGAGAACTCTCAACAGAGGAATCTAAAATGGCTGAAAGACAGTTAAGGAAATGTTCAACATCTTTAACCATCAGAGAAATGCAAATCAAAACGACTCTGAGATTCCATCTTACACCTGTAAGAATGACCAAAATCAAAAACACTAGGAGTGATTTCTTATTAATAAAGAAACTGCCTAGGCCCATTTGATAGGCCAACCCTTAGGTAGGCGGAGAAAACAGAACAGGATGCTGGGAAAAAGAAGCTGAGTGAGGAGTCGCCATGATTCTCCCGCTCCAGACAGACACAGGTTAAGATCATCCCTGGTAAGCCAGCTCGTGGGCTACTTAGAATATTAGACATGGGTTAGAACAATATGTAAGAACTAGCCAATAAGAAGCTGGAACTAGCTGGGCCAGGCAGTGTTTAATAGAATACAGTTTCCGTGTAATTATTTCGGGGCATAAGCTAGCCATGCGGGCGGCTGGGTGCCGGGGACGCAGTCCTGCTGCTCCTAATGCAACATTTAACCGTCAGAGAAATGCAAATCAAAACGACTCTGAGATTCCATCTTACACCTGTAAGAATGACCAAAATCAAAAACACTGATGAGAACTTATGTTGGAGAGGTTGTGGGGAAAAGGGAACAGTTCTGCATTGCTGGGGGGAATTCATTCTGTTACAACCCCTTTGTATGTCAGTGTAGCGATTTCTTGGAAAATTAGAAAACAATCTTCCTCAAGACCCAGTAATACCACTTTTGGGTATATATCCAAAGGATGCTCAAGCGTGCCACAAGAACATGTGTTCAACTATGTTCATAACAGCTTTGTTTATCATAGCCAGAACCTGGAAACAACTTATATGCCCCTCTACTAAAGAATGGATAAGGAAAATGTGGTATATTTACACAATGGAGTACTACACAGCAGAAAAAAAAGACATCTTGAATTTTGTGGGAAAATTGATGGAGCTAGAAAACATTGAGTGATGTAACCCAGACACAGAAAGACAATTATCACATATACTAACTCATAGGTGGTTTTAAACATAAAGCAAAGAAAACCAGCCAACAAATCACAATCCCGGAGAATTTAGACAACAATGGGGACACTAAGAGAGACTTACATAGATCTAATCTACATGGGAAGTAGATAAAGACAAGATCTCCTGAGTAAATTGGGAGCATGAGGACCTTTGGGGGAGGGTTGAAGGGGAGGGAAGAGGCAGAAAGGGGAGCAGAGAAAAATGTAGAGATAAATAGATATCAATAAAAAATTTTAACTTCAAGATAAAATAGATAATGGAGTATTTTCTCTGAATATGCCAAATATAAATAAACTGAGCACTGTGAATGTAAAAAAATAGAAGTATGTAATTGAAGTCAACTTTGAGTTTTAAAAGCTACATAGTATTCCCAGTTCAATCCTGTTTTCTGCTTGTGGCTTAAGATGTGAGCTCTCAGCTTGCTGCTCTACCCACCATATTCGCTTGCTTTCTGCTTTCATCTTTCCGACTGGGATGTTACTGGATGCCTCACTCTTGGACCTGTAAACCCAAAGCAACTCTTTCTTCTGTAAATTACATTGGTCATATCTTAGCAGCACAATATGGAAATAACTAATCCTGAGACCAAAAGGATGAGGAAGAGGAGGAGGAGGAGAAAGAGGAAGAAGGAGGAGGAGGAAGAGGTGGAGGAGGAGGAGGAGGAGGAGGAGGAGGAGGAGGAGGAGGAGGAGGAGAAGAAGAAGAAGAAGAAGAAGAAGAAGAAGAAGAAAAAGAAAGAGAAAGAGAAAGAGAAAAAGAGAGAAAGAAAGAAAGAAAGAAAGAAAGAAAGAGAAAGAAAAAGAAAGAAAGAAGAAAAGTAGAAGAATTGAAGAGATCCTTCAAACCAGCATTAGTATATAAAATGTCTACATTTTTGGAATACTGAAGGAAAAGATTTAAAGATTAAATACATCTAAAACCTATTCAATGAAATAACAGAACCATTCTTATTAGGGGAGAAAGTCATGGATATTCTTAGACAAAAAACCCATAGGATCACAAAAAGATAAAATGGAAAAGATCTTCATCATACCATGTGACAGTCAAATTCTCCAAAGTACAAGATAAAAAGTTCTCAAATGGAAAAAATCAAAACATTGTCACACTGAGGATATCCTCATTAGATTAGTACCACAAAGAACACAAAGGTTTGGAAAATTTAAAGATATATTATAAAATGATGAAGGAAAATAACTACCACATAAGAATACTGTTTTGGGGAAGAGTATCAACAATAATTGGTAAATAAAGATCTTTCGAAACAAAATCTGAGAATCCATGATCAACAAAGATCTTAGAACATATACTTGAGAGCATATTATATTTAGAAGCAAAGGATGTTGAATAACATTTCAAAGCTCTTGAAACATCTCACCAGGAGATAAGATGTGCAGGATATAAATACAAAGTATCAAATGTTATTCGGACAACCATCAAGCCACATATGACAGCAGTAAAAGAGGGAAAGAATCTTAGAAGAAAATTGCCCCTTAAGTTAATCTTTCTATATAGATAATACATTGAATGTAAATAGATAAAATTCTGAAGTGAAATTATCCAGGCTAGATTAACAGATGAAGAAAAAACTACCAATGCAATACAATTACACACTGAGTCAGGAAAACCATGTACAGAAAGTACAAGAATGGGAAATGATATTCAAAGAGAGCATAACCCTGAAGTACTTACATTTCTGCTCGACTTCTAGGTCAAACTTCAAGAAAAAAGAGACTCCTACATAATGTTCAAAGGATCAGTTCAGCAAGAAGATATAATGACATAAATCTGTGTCCATCTAATACGGATATGCCTAACTTTATAAAACAAAACCGTTAAACTGAAAGGGAGAAATATGCTCCAATGTGGAATAACTGAGGGGTCAGCATCTGACTTTTTATCACTATACAGACCAGAACATTTCAGCAGAGAAATTGTTAAACTTTACTCTAAATAGATAAGACATTTATTACAGCCAGTGGCTGGAGCTCACATAGCTTTCATTAGCATAGGTAACTTTCTCTAGACTACAGAATATATTAGGTCATGAGCAGGGTTTAAGGCATTCATTCAATTTTTTTTCTTTTTTTTTCTGTTTTGTTTTGTTTTATTTTATTTTTCGAGACAGGGTTTTTCTGTGCATCTTTAGTTGTCCTGGAACTTTCTTTGTAGACCAGTCTGGACTTGAACTCACAGAGATCTGCCTTGGCCTCCGGAGTGCTGGGATTAAAGGCGTATGCTATCACACCAAGTCCTCACCCAATTTCTTGACACTTCCAGGAATTGTTTTAATCCCAATTCACAAAACTAGAGGTCAACAATAAGATATAAAGTTTGAAATTGCCCAAACATATGGGGACTGAACACCATATTTTTTAAAGAACAATTGGTCATCATAAAAAAACAACAAACAAAATCTAATGTTTTAAAGTTCCCAGAATAAATGAAAATACATTTGAAAGCTTGCAGGATACAGCAAGTTCCTACTGAGGGAGGGTATATAGCAGTAACTTCCTGTATCAAAAATAGAAAGATTCCAGATACAGAACATACTGAATTGATTTCAGAGAAATAGATAACAAGGAATAAATCAAATCCCAATTAGTAACAGGAAAGAAATAACAGATAAAAGCAAAAATATGAGAATTAGATACTAAAAATAAAACATGAACTTAAAAAGTAGGCTTTTGTAAAAACAAACAAAATTGGCAAACCACTAGCTAGACTCACCAAGATAAAAGAAAAGAATGTCTGGAAGAGGATAATGTCCCCATCCCTAACCCAGAAGCTATTGCCAATTGAAAGCCATGTGCAAATGAAAATCTAATTTGCCCCAAAGGAGTCTACTAGGGAAACAAACTACTCTTAAGGGTAGGCTGCACGCCCAGCAGAAGGCAGTCAACAGAAAACTCAATGGCATCTCATTGTGTCCCATAATGTTGTGCCAAAGCATTTCTTTTTAAAAAAATTCTATCTTTTTTATATTTTATTTTATATGATTTTATCTTATTATATATTATATATGCATACATATGCACACACACCTTTTTTACCCTACAAGTCTTTTGCATATCTATTATGGCTTCTAGCTTAGTAATTTTAGGGGACTCCTGAGTGTGTGAACAAGTGCGTTACCGAGTTTATAACTGTTTTCTGTGCCTTTTCTTGGGTTCTTTTCCATTTGAATATCAGTTCTTTCCTATTCCCATGTGTTAATTTTTGTTTTACCTTATTATTTTATTGTTAGCCTTTAGAATCTTGTTTGTGTTCTAATGAGAGACAGAGAGGGGGTGGATCCAGATTAAAGGGAGGTGGGGGAGGAACAGGGAGGGATACCACAATAAATGAAAAATAGTCTCAAATAATTAAAATTGAATAAGAAAACGTCGACATTGAACATAATACCACAGAAATGAAAATGAGCAATTATTAGGTATTGGTACAAACACCTGTGTGCTACAAACTGGAAAATTTAGAAGTGATGACTAACATTCTGACATGTTTGACCTATACAAATGAAAGGAGAAGGACATAAACATCTGAATATACTTGTAGCAATAGTAGGTTGAATCAATTCCTTGACAAAGAGAAACTAAGGACCAGACGGTTCCAAAACAATTTTTCTAAAACTTTCTAAGTAAAATTTATTCTTGGTGCTTTTGAACATGTATATAGTTAAATGTGATCATATCCTAAAGTCTCTTTAAAAATAACAACAGTTCTTTAAAAAAGAAGTCTGAGAGGGATGAACCCCTCCCAGATAATTCAGTGGAGCTAGCATCGCTCCTAGGATTCAGCAAAAGACCTCTAATCCCTGAGCAAGAGCTATTCTTATCCAGAAGACTTATAAGAACAAAATAAAAATAAGCTAATAAATAAGAGAAAGGGGAGCACGCTCATATCTGTCCCCCACTGTGGGAGGAGTTAATGAATCCACTGAGGACAGAAAATCAGAAGGCAGAGGCAGTGTCTAAGCAGAAGTCTAACATCAGGGAAGACCAAGCAGATCTCACGGATGCATCGTTTAGATTATAGCAAGCAGAATTACATAAGCATTTCAAAATCTAATTCCTATAATTTTACCCCCAAACAAAGATTTTAGAGAGTGTCATTCAAATGACACTGGGCCAAGTTTCTAGGTAGTGCATCGTTGTAGAAGCATAAGCTCATTCCTTAAGATGCCAGACAATTGAATTTTTCCACGGGGGAAAAATGATTTAGTGTAGAGCAAATACCTAATTTCAAAACATGTATGGGTGAAAATTAGTAAGGAGATAAGAAATGAACAAAACCCTAAGCAGATCTTTCTGTAATAATTATGCCAGTGCTGACAGTCACCAAGTACTTCTGCTGGATCAGGAAATACGCTAAGCACTCAGTCTTCATTCTAATATCCTTGTTCTTTGTTATCAGTGCTAAAGAAATGAGATCACAGTGAAAGAATCTGAGGCAGAATGGCAGAACCAGTTCAATCCAGTAAGAAAAGGAGTCAAGTTCAAGTTTACACTGAGCCCTCTAGTGGTCAGGAATCAGATTTACATTTATAAAACAGTTATTATAAATTACATTCTTACATTCTCTCTCTCTCTCTCTCTCTCTCTCTCTCTCTCTCTCTCTCATTCGTGTGTGTGTGTCTGTCTCTGTGTGTGTCTGTGTTTGTGTGTGTGAGAGAGAGAGAGTCAGAGACAAAGACAGAAAGAGACAGAGAGAAAGAGAGAGAGGAGAACATGCGTGTATGTGAAGGACGCTGCCTGTAGAAGCCAAAAGAGAGTGTTTGATGGCTTGGATCCATAATCACAGGCACTCGAGAGCCATCTTCCACAGGTGTATTCAGGTCTTCTGCAAGATCACTATGACCTATTAACTACAAAGCCATCTCTCCTGTCCCAAGTCTGAAATATTTGAAAAACAATCATTGAATCATTGAAGCTCTTCCCTCTGTATATATAACATTCACCCCAAATACAGGTCATGAAATATAATTCTCTGCAACTGTCAAATATTTTCAATTCATATTAATTGTAAGCAATCTTTATAATATATATATATATATATATTTGTGCATAGGTCTTAGTTCATGCATGTGCTTTGCATACCTAATAGGCAGTATAGCACAATGAAATCGGAGCTTCAAAAACACAGGAAAGGTTCCAGACCCAGGAGAGATGGAGTAGGCGTGCTGTACCCTGCTCTCCGATATAACAGAACTAAACACCCAGGAGGGGACACCCAGAAGCTCTTTAAGGATGCTGGAAATAAGTAAAGGGCAGATGAATGAAGGAGATTAAGTTGTTTTACAGGCCTCCTTTTTGAATGAATATTCACCCCTAAATTGGGTTTGTTTCCTATCTCAAATAAAGGGGAAAAAGGGAATTATAGGAATCTAGAACCCAAGATCAAGATCAAGGGCAGAGTTAAAAGAAGACCTTGTAGACAACCATGCCACGGAGAACACTGCACACTGAAATGAAAAACGGAAGTCAAAAGTGCTGTGGTGGAGTGGACTATAAATGAGGTGTTGCTTGTAAGTCAGTCTGCCTGAAAAAAAATTACATTTTACGTCAAAAAAAAAAAAAACACATGTAGGGTAAGAACTAATTACAGACAGCTTTCTATAGTATTTTACCCAACTGTATGTAAAACAACAGATCAAACATTCATTGGATAAATGTTTTCCAAAACTAACAAGCAAACCAAAGACAATGGCCAAGCAGCTGCTCTTCCGAGCCTGTAACTCTCCCCTGCTTGCTGTGGGGTCACTGACAGCCTCTCTGACCTACTGTGTTCTCTCGCTATTCTGCCCTATTCCCTCTCATTGATGTAGAAGCAAGCAAAGGCAACAACAAGAATGTTGCTTTGATACTAAACAATGCTCTAACCAAGTGAACGAAGATGACTCACGTGAAATAAAACCTCTCAACTTCCCCACTTTCCTGGGAAGTTATTAATGTCTTTCTTCAAGGTATTCAATTAACTATTTATGTTAGAGACAATGTTTCTTAATGTCTCTCTTTAAGGTATTTGATTTACTGTTTATGTTGGAGACAGGCCTTGAATTCATAATTCTCTGGCTTCAGCTGCGTGTGTGCCAGGGCTATTTTTTTTTTTTATGAGTAAGACTGAAAGTCTTGAATTTCAGTGTTCTCTTCTGTCCATATAAATTTTTTCTAAATATTTGTAAAAAGAATATTTATAATATGAAAATACAATATTTTTAGTTAACTAAAGTACTTAGGCTTTTAAATTTTCTGTCATTTGACGTAGTCATATATAATCTGTGCATATAAAAATAATCCACACATACATAATTATATGTGTGTGAATATTAACCTTAAGTTATGATTTGGATGCAAAATATCTTTCATAGGTTCATGTTTTTGAACACTTGGTACCTACCTGGCAAGACTGAAAATGTTCTGGAACCTTTAGGAGGTGGAGCTTTTCTGGAGGAAGTATTATCACTGGGGTAGGCTTTGAAATTTTATAGCCTAGCTATATTTACTGTTCTCTCTTTCTGTCTCCTGTGTGCTGATGGAGTATGTTCACTTGGCTCTATCTTCTGAGAACTGGGATTGAATGTGTGTGCCACCACTGCCTAACCTGTATGACTAACTGCTAGTTCCACACTTTGATCTTCAGGCAAGCTATATTTGTTAAAGCACAAACAAAATATCATAACATGATGTGGGAATGGTTTCTTATTAATAAAGAAACTGCCTTGGCCCATTTTATGGGATAGAAAATTAGGTAGGCGGAGTATACAGAAGAGAATTCTGGAAGAAAGAAGGTTAGAGGAAGAGTCGCCATGATTCTCCCCCTCCAGACAGACGCAGGTTAAGATCCTCCCTGGTAAGCCTTCTCGTGGGCTACACAGAATATTAGAAATGGGTTAGAACAATATGTAAGAGCTAGCCAATAAGAAGCTGGAACTAGCCGGGCCAGGCAGTGTTTGAAAGAATACAGTTTCTGTGTAATTATTTCTGGGCATAAGCTAGCCATGCGGGTGGCCGGGTGCCAGGGACGCAGCCCCGCCGCTCTTATTTCAACAATAACAATTCCCCCTTTTTGTCTAAAATAAAAAAGTTATAACTTATAAAAGAAAAACTATATACAATAAGTACAATAACTGTATAAAATATATACAGGCAATAAATACATCAGCAATGTCTAGTTTTTGCATTTGAAAAATTTAGAGAAAATACTCCATTATCGGTCATGTCTTGGTGAGTTCAAGGAATTGTACCTAATTAAATTTCTATAGGAACTTGCATTATCAAACCTTTATCTCAATGTCTCTCATCTTTATGCACATCACACCTCTTTAGTGAGTCTCTTTTCTGAGTCTGGTGAACAAAGAAAACTGTAACTATCTAGTCTTTAACTGCCTCAGAGACCTGAGAAGGAAATAATATTGACTGAGTAATCAGGAAGGGCAAACAATCAACTTCCAAAATGTGAGAAATGACAGAATCAGCTGGCTGCCTGGATAGTCATTCAAGGTTCTTTTGCAATTAGGGCATTCATCTTCAGTCTAAAGGCCTAGAATATTCAACAAACTTTTCTATGAAGCAGAATATTTGAAGGACTGTTCCTCTTTATCTTGGTAAAGTTTAGCACTCACTCTCTTTTGTATCCTGCTTGTTCAATATGGACAGCATACTGTCAACAGTTGAGGCAAGAACACTTTCTTGCCCAGTGGCTTACTTTTGCCACAAAGAACATAAATTCCATTTGGAGTATCTGTAATGCCCATCTTCCTCTCTGAAGTAGATTGGTACTGCCAGGAACAGACATGTTTCATTGTCATGAAAAAAGAACCTATGTTATTAAAACATCTTAAATGCCAAATTGTAGCATGATTAATAAAAACCTAGAGAAAAATATTGGAGTTCAACCTGACAGTCAGAAAGGCAAAACAGCCAGCCACTGACTCTTACCTCTACCTCAGTCTGAAGTGGTAATCCTGCCTCCAGAAATCTTAGAATGAGACTGTGTCTAAGAGCTCTTTTTATATTCCTCTCAAGGCCGGGGATTAAAGGCATGCACCACTACTGCTGAGTTTTTATGGCAAACTAGCATGGCTACTGGGATTAAAGGTGTATGTCACCACTGTCTGGTGTGTAAGTCTGATCAATGGGGCTGTTTTATTCTCTGATCTTCAAGCAAGTTTGATTTATTAAAATACAAATGAAATATCACTACACCATGTTCTGTAGATCTCTGAAATGTCTGAAGATGACCTGCCTATCTAAAATTTATCTCTGTTTCTGCTGCTCTCTAAGATAGAAAGAGATCTGGCTGGGTAGAGAGAGGACTATAAAGTGGCAGGAGACATGACCTCAAGGCATTCAGTCTGAGGACTTGTAGATACAGAATCTTGTTCCCTTGGTTTGAGGATTTCATAGAGGTAAAACTGACTCCTTTATTTCTCTGTTCTTTCTGCATTTACCCTGATATCTGACTCTGGATTTTTATTATTAAGACCAATTAGAAAGGGCGACTATTGAGGAAGAGAGGGCCTGCTTTTCGTCCCGGCCTACCACTAGCTTAACCCCCAAAATAATCACACAGAAACTGTATTTGTTTAAACACTGCCTGACCCATTAGTTCTAGCCTCTTATTCGCTAACTTTTACATCTTGATTCAACCCATTTTTAATAATATGTATGTCACCACGAGGTCATGGCTTACTAGGAAAGATTTAGCATGTCTGACCTGGCAGCTTCATGGCAGATCTCTATCTGCCCTTCTTCCCAGCATTCAGTTCTGTCTACTCTACCTACCTAAGCACTGCCCTATCAAAAGGCCAAGGCAGTTTCTTTATTCAACCAATGAAAGCAAAACATAGACAGAATAACCTCCTACACCAAGCAACAGTTTTCTTTTGTTGTTTTGTTCTCCTCTCCTCCCTATAGGAGCAAATTGCTAGCTTGTCCCTTCTCATGTATATCTGTTAATTTTTAAAAAGGTTATCATTTTAATTTGTTTTTCACAATGGGAATTTGAATGCTCAACAATTTTAAGATATAAATGGTGTCATGAACTCATCCTTCTCCCCAGAGTCTTTCATTGTCTCTCAAGCAAACTTTGTAAGTGAAAACTCCTTACAAAGGACTTCTGGAGGTAAATTGTGTGCTGCTGTGTTACGATCAGAGCTTTCTATTCTTCTTTGGATGTCTCTTTTGGTAGACCTGCCAGAGTCCCATCCTAAATTAGCTCTTTCACTTTCCCTTCCCTTTACTTCTCCACTGTTTCTCCCTCTAGCATCTCATAAAGCTTCTCCCTTCCTGGCATTTCCATCTCCATTTAAGCTATATCTATCTGAAGTGGCTGCCTTGTGTCTGAAAACTTTATTTTAGAAACATTTTCTTTCTCCTGGAAGTTAATTGTAAGTTGCTTAAGTGCAAATTATCTTCTTGATAATTGTTTCTCTTTATTGTACAACAGATACAATCACATGCTAGATCACCTGTGAATGTTCATTTATTTAGAAGGAATTGACAATAAAAGCTATGTTTATGAGACATTTATATATTTTCTTTTTGCTCAATCCTACTTTTAATGATGTGTGGATTTCCTTATCTGTGTTCTACTTAAACGTGTTGCCTATTCTGAGAATTAGGTTCCCCATAGCTATCAGTGCTATTATATTATAGAGCCTAGAAACTGCTCTTCTATAAACTATAAAAATAAGCCTGTGAAACTTAATTGCAGTCATATATATTACTGCATATAGAACAATAATATTTGGAATAGAGAATTCTTTATTTTCAAATAAGTCACTCTGGGCATGTGGGGATGGTGGAGGCATTCCTGGCTTTTACCCACCACATTTCAGTGCCAGCCTAACTCATAAGTTGTGAAAAATAGACAAATAACTCCAGACGTTGACAAATATCACTGTTAAGTTGGGAGCATAGTCCCCAGCATCCATCCCAGCCTCCTGGCCTGGGAGTTGCATTGGTCTGGACTCCAAATCCCAGCATGTCAGGTCCTGACCTCCCCTCCCCCCCCCCCGGGTCCTACTCCCAGAGGGTATTTAAGTAGGCTCCCAGAGGAGAAACATGTGGTTTTCTCATGTGCATGGGCTCCCTGCTGTCCTGTCTCCCCACCATGTGCTGGCCTGCCCGAGAGCGTCTTACTGAATAACATGATGGGCATTTTGATTTGGTTTGATTCGACCTAATTGGATTTCTTGCAATAGCAGAGCCTCCTTTCTTATTATTTTTACTTAACTTTTATTTATTTTAACTTTCACTCCAGTAGAAAACCTTCCCCTGTTCTATACATACAGGAGAATTTATTGTTCAGGTTTCCAAATTATTTGTTTTCGCAAGATGCTTTGGTCCTAGAAATAGTAATTTACAGCCTTTGCTTTGGTTTTATCACTAACATCTTTTCCCATGAACTCATGCCAAATCTTCATATAAATAACTCTAATCATTCATTCGTGTTTGTCTCACATATTTTACATTCAAGGCTGAATGGCAAGGGTGTTGTGTTAACGTTTTCCATGGAGGCCTGAACAGATGTTTTCTCCCTCAAGAGAGGGTACCATTAACATATCAAAGTAACAACTTCACTGAAGTCCAAGCTGAGGATCTGAGAGTGGGTGAAAAGTTACAAATAGGAGCTTGGACATCTCTTAGGCAACTGCAGTATGGCGAAGCCCAGCCCATCCTTGTTGATTGACAACTCACACATGGTACATTCCTACAGCTCTCAGCACAGCTTGCAAGCAACTCAAAAGGCAGGGAGGTCTCTCTACTGAGGCTTTGGTAACTGATCCTATACTCTTGAGGAGGGGCCTTGCTGTTGTACATTTCAGCTTTCTTTGATCAGTGAGATTTGTTTACTTGCTGAGGTTTAAGAGTTCCCCTTTTTCCTTCAGAGAGGAATGTGTCAGTTTTGGGGAAATTGCTACAGAGCCAAAGGAAAGGTTGTCTGTTGATTCATCACAGTCAGAACTCTCAAAAATAGGTGAAGATGTGATATCCCATGGGCTTTGTTGAAGTAGCTATAAAAAATAACAATGACACTTTAAAGTTCATAGATACTAGAGTTGAAATGTATCGTAGAGTTAGTTAAGGCAATTTCCAAAAGGATTTGTTATTCCATTTTTCTGTGCAGTAACAACTATTTGGTTCACTCCTGTTTCGGGAAGTAGTGGACATCCTGGTTACTCAGGACCTCAGGCTGGCTGTCCAGTCCCACCACCTATCTATGCTGATGAAGGTCCAGCCTTCTTTATTACCCAAAGTCAGCCAGAATCTCACCAGCCAGGTGGACCTGCTGTGACCCCATGGATTCCAGCGCCATCTCTTCTGAAGTGCCACCTGGATTGGAATATTTAATTCACGTAAGTTCAAAAAGACCATCTATTTTCAAGCCAAATCCTCATCCAACTTTCCTGTCCTTTTATTTATTTAGTGTGTGTGTGTGTGTGTGTGTGTGTGTGTGTGTGTGTGTGTTTGACTGTTTGTTTGAAAACCACTGAATTTTAAAAGACCTACCCCTGGGCTTTATAATTGTACTATCAACAGTTGCATGGGTAAGGTACTAGTGGCTAAATTACTAAAGACAATGACTTCCTCACTGCCAGCAATCTGAGAGCCTGAGACCAAAAGTAGTTCTCAGAGGAGTGTTGAGAACCATGAGCCATGTTATTATCTGTGACTAAATGTTTACCAGCTAGGTATTGTGTAGACCCTATCCAGGGAAACACAGCTGCTGTGAGTTCATAGGTCTCTTCTCATCGTGTGGCTCCTCCTCTCTTCCCCATCTTCTGTGATGCTCTCTGAGTCTTAGAGTCGGTGAAATGGGGACATGGCTGTTTCATATCATCAGTCACCCACCTTAGCCAACAATGGGTCTCTGCATTAATTCACCATTCATGGCAGAGAGAAGTATCTTTGATCAAGACTGAGAGCAGCACTGGTCTGTTGATAAATATAAATACTTTGAAGAAAGTTTGATGATATGTCCATTTTAGCAAAATGTAAGTAGTAGGTTCATTGCTGGTGCCTGTGACCTCCCCAAACATGGGATTTTGAATCTGGTCCCTGGTTCAAGACATGAATTTCCTCTTGTCAGACTTCAGATCCTATAGGAAATCAGTAGTTTACCTCCAGAAGAGCTGTGCCCCTATTTCAGCAGCAGGAACACCTTGCTTGACAAGATGCTGTTAGAGAATATAAAGTCTGAAGATTACAAACTATATTAAATCAAACAGCAATAAGGAAGCTGCCAGCTCAGTTGAAGTATGATTTCCTTGAGTTCTGGAATCAAAGTGGAATCAAACCTGTAGAGTTTGGGGAGCCTCTGGGACTTTCTTGGTCAATAATTCCTGAGAAGATGTTCCACACTTGGCCCTTGGATTTTAATTTTATAACCCATGGCTTATGAGATAAGCATTATTGACCATGCATGGTATATCCATTTTGACAGTTAAAAATTATGAAGCTACATGGATCTAATCTACATGGGAAGTAAAAGACAATATCTCCTGAGTAAATAGCATGGGGCTATGGGAGAGGGTAAAAGGTGAGGGAAAAGGAAGGGAAGGGAGCAGAGAAAAATAGATAGCTCAATAAAATCAATTAAAAAAATACGAAGCTTATAAATTAGTAAGTTTTGATGTGAATTCTTCATGCATCTTTAGCTTCTGTTACCCCTCTCTCTGTACCTCCTGTTCTCCTCAACCCCTGGCCTTTGTTCAAAATTTGCCACTTTCAGTATTTCTTCAGTTTTTATATTGCACATTTGCTACCTTCCTCAGTTTCTGTAAGGCCTCTTCATCACCCACAGCTCTTCCATGCCCCTCTTCTCCTCCCATTGGGGTTTCTACAGACAGTATAATTTAAATAAACACATCCATAAAGATCCAAACCTATTCACATTTGAGAGAGAACATATGGTGTTTGATTTTCCAGATTAGAGATTACCTCACTCACTTTGATATTTTCCAGTTCCATCAATTCACTTTCAAATTTTATTGTTTCACATTTCTTTGCAGATGGATAAAATTCCATTGTGTGCCTGTCCTGCATTTTCCTTTCCCAGGCATCAGTTATTGCACATCTAGGGTGATTCCATTTCTTAGATATTTTGAAAAGCACAGCAGTGACCATATGTGTGCATACATCCCTGCAATAAAACATAGAGTCCTTTGAGTATATGTCCAGAAGTGACATGCACGGGACATATGGAAGTTTTATTTTCAGTCTTTTGCAAAACTTCCAGATTGATTTTCATTGTGTCTGCATTCATTACAATCCTGCCAAGAGTGTGGACCAAGGATCATATGATCTGATGCTCTGAGAGTGCTGGAAAGGAAGTAATGAGTGCACTTCTACATGTAGGCATGGCTAGCGCTTTCTGCATAGGACTTCTAACGAGTTCACATCTACACATAGTCATGGTGAGGGTTTTCTAAATAGGACTCCGTCCAGTTGCACAGGACATAAGATCAGAAATCAACCAATGGTTTCTCATGAAACTAAATCTTCTTATCACAAACAAAATGTTAATGAGTGCAGAGGCAGCCCAGAGAACAGAAAAGAATCTTTTTGTTATCTATACATTTGACAGACGATTAGTGTATGGAGTATAGTAAGAACTCAAAAAAACCTAAATGTCAAGAAAACAAAGTACCCAACCAAAAAAAGTGAAACTATAGAATTGAATAGAAAGTTCTCAAAAGGAAGAAATACATGTGGTTAGTAAACATCACTAAAAGTGTTCACTATCCTTAACTGTAAAATCTAGCTTAAAAACATTTTTGAGATTCTACCTCACCTGGAGCCATTTTCAAGAAGATAATTAACAAGATCTGGCATGGCCGTGGAGAAGGGTCATGCTTATACATAGGCTATAAGGCTTAACTCTTTTTTCTTTACAGAGCCATTGTGATGCAGAAGTACTATAATTACAGCCAGTTACATGGGTGGAAACCTTTGAGTTACCTCAGTGGCTCAGCATTAAAAGCCTATGAAAGCAGATCTGCCTTCTGAAACCTCATGCCTTGATTCTGTATTTTGTACTCCGCAATCACAATACTGTATAAATGTCTTGGTGTGTTAAATAGCTTAGTAAATCATAGAGGTCAGATTCAGTAAGTGGTACTGACAAAATGAATTTATATTCTGTGTATTGAGTGTTCTACTATTTTTTGTAATTAGTAAAATTACAATTTTTATTCAGACCACTTTTAACATTAGACACATGCAATGTTTCAAACATCAACCATAAGAGAAAAAAAAAATTTGGGTTGGGGTACTACATGTAGTTTAACATAGCAATGTTAAGTTGACACTTGCTTTGTTTTGTAAGTCAGATAGCTTTAATAAGAGTCTACAGTTCAGTGTTTGTACAAGAGAGCATCTGGAGTTCAGTAAAGGAACTGTCTTCTGAATATGTACTTGTTTATATTTTGAAAAAAAAATACTTTGAAACATTTTTTAAAGAGTCAACATCATGCAGGTCATGGTGACCCATGCCCTGAATCCAGTCAAGTCAGAGAGATCGTAAGTGCAGTGCCATCATGGGCTACATAAGGAAACCCTGCTCAAAACCTGAAAAACCACTACAACAAAAAGGCCACAGATCATAAGATGTATAGAAGTCATGTATATAAGCATGTATAGAAGATGTATATAAACATGTATAAAAATGTTTTCATGGGAGCTGGAGAGATGGCTCAGAGGTTAAGAGCACTGACTACTCTTCCAGAGGTCCTGAGTTCAATTCCCAGCAACCACATGGTGGCTCACGGCCATCTATAATGAGATCTGGTGCCCTCTTCTGGCATGCAAGCATACATGAAAGGAATGTTGTATACATAATAAATAAATAAATCTTTAAAGAAAAAAAAATTATTTTATGAGTATCTTGTCTGTATGTATTGCCAGTGCATCATGTTCATTCAGTGTCTGTGGCAGCCAGAAGAGGGTGTTAGATCCTTGGAACTGGAATTACAGTTAGGAGCCATCATGTGGGTTCTGGAAATCTCTGAAGACTAGCCAGTGAGTGCTCTTAGCTCAGAACCATCTTTAACTCCAGTTCCAGGGGATCTGATGCTCTCCTCTGGCCTCTGCAGACACTGCATACACGTGGTACATGAATATGTATGCGGGGAAAACACACATGCACATAAATAAATGAATCTTTTATTATTTTTATTCGTGCCCATATTTATGTGGGCATGTGTTGTGGGACTGCAAACTGAAATAAACTCTTTTCCTCCCCAAGTTGCTTTTGATTATGGTGTTTTATCACATCAACAGAAACCCTAAGGTTTATGGGAATTGGAGTACAGATTAGATCTGGGATGGGTGCTGGCTATCAAACCTGGACCCTTTGCAAGAGCAGCAAGTGCTTTTAAGCTGACTGATTCCTCTAGCCTCCAAGAATCTATTAGTGTGTGTGTCTGTGTCATATGTGTCTGTGTGAGTGTGTCATGGTATGTGTGGAGGTCAAAGGACAATTTTAAGGAATTGCTTCTTTTCGCTGTGGGATCAGATTCCAGTGGTCAGGTTTAGGCACAAGTACTTTACCTACTTAGCCATCTCACCTAACTGAAGGGAGCTTGTGTTTGTTGAACTTGCAAAGAGTGAGGTGTTGTTGGTCTGATGACTTTATTGCGAACAAGGTAGGGACTGAATGATTTAAGAACCTTAAACTTAGATAGGATTATTCAGATAACCAGGCAGAGAAGGGATGTGCATAGCAAGAGGATTTATTCACGGAGGTAGAGTGCTATTACTATTGGCCTGAATAAAATACCAATACAGAGAAGGGAAGAGGACTTAATGTCACAGAGTGGAGACTGGGTGTATGTCTGTTTGCACATGTGCTTAGATAAGAGAAACCCTGAGTTCAGTTTTTGGCTCAGCAGCAAAAATAGTTAATTTTTTAAAAAAAATGATAAATGGATATGGGTTTCAGTGGTAGAGTACTTGTTGCCTCGCATGAGTGAGGTCCAGGGTTTAGTCCTCAGCTTAGAATTGGAAGATGAATACTACAAAGACCTAGAGCAGGCAGAATAGACACATGCCCGAATCCCAGTTCTGTGAAGGCTGAGCCAGGAGAATTCTCCACTAATTTGAGGCCAGCCTGGACTGCAGAGTAAAGATCCTGTCTTAAGAAAAGGGAAAAGATGGCTACTATTGTGGTTTAAGTGAGAAATGTACCCCACGGGCTCATGCATTTGAATACTCAGTCTCCACTTGGTAGTGCTTCTTAGGGAGGTTGCTCTTGGTCCTGGTGTAATATACAACAGAAAAGTAACTAACAGTTACTTAGGAAGGTACTGGCTTAATAAAGGAAGTAGGCCATAGGGTTGGGCTTTAATGGTTTGTAGTCCTGCCCTGCTTTCTGCTTCCTGTGTGCAGTTGAGTTGTATTTCTCACTCTTACTCTGGCCACCTGATACTCTGCCTCTCCTGCCGGTCTCTAATCCTCTGAAATAACTCAAATAACCAATAAGTTGTTCTTTTTATTTGATTTTGTTAAGATTTATTTTATGTGTAAATTTTGCCTGCATTATATGTATATCTGGTACTCGGCCAGCGGAGGGTTTGGATCCCTTGGAACTGGACTTAAAGCCATTTGCGAGCTGCCGTCTGAGTGTTGGGAACTGAAGTCAAGTTCTCTGAAAGATGAGCTTTTCTTGATCTGAGCCATTGTTCCATTGCCTGTAAATGTTCTTGGTCATGGTGTTTTTATCACAAACAGACAGTAATTAGTACAAATTCCTAAGTTCACTAGATAGAGCACTTGCTCTGCAAGCATGAGGACTTGAATTCAAACCCCTCATATAAAAATCTGGGCGTGGCCAGTCATGGCGATGCACACCGTTAATCCCAGTACTTGGGAATCAAAAGCAGGCAGATCTCTGTGAGTTCCAGCCTGGTCCACGTAGCAAGTTACAGGATAGCCAGAACTACATAACAAAATAGTGAGACCTTGTCAAAAAAAAAAAAAAAAAAGGACCATAGCTGTTATGTGCCTGTACCCCCAGCATTTGGGTGGCAGAGGACAGGCAGGTCCTAGAAAGCTTGCTGTCTTGCTAGCATAGCCAAAAAATGGTGAGCTTCCATTTCTAGAAATGGATAGTGGGTGCAGTATAACAAAGAGTTAATATTTATTCATGGTAAACAGTTTAACAAGCTTTTTGTTTATTTTAAAGGTTTATTTCTTATGTTTAATTATGTACATATGTATATGTGCACATGAATCCAAATATTAAGCTATTTGCTTTTGATTGATAAGAAACAAGGAGCAGTGGTGGCGTATGCCTTTAATTCCAGCACTCAGGAGGTAGAGGCAGGCAGAACACTGAGTTTGAGGCCAGCCTGGTCTATAGAGCTAGTTCCAGGACAACCAGGCTATACAGAGCCCTGTCTCAGGAAAAAAAAAATCAGTTTTTTAATTTAGGGCATTTGCAGAAAGTCTGATGTTGAGAAAATAGGCCTAATGGGAGTGTGTGTGCATATATGCTGTGCTCAAGATCACAGGTTCAGTTCCCAGTACCAAGAAAAAGAGAAAAGAAACCAAAACTATGCTCAAGGGGGTCATAACATTGAGGAAGCTTGGAGCTGGAGGAAGTTTGGAGAGAAAAAAACTGCGCCCATATTCCCAAATATTGTTTATAAATGTTCTTTTACATTTAAAGGGGGATATGATATAGATATAAATAATTTACATTGGTATGGATCTTGGTTATTGATAAAAATTTAAGGTCAGTCTTATATATATGTCTGCTCTTGATTGAGGTGTTGTGATTGTGTAGTTCATTTAAAAATGTATAATTAAAAATATAGGTTAATAGATAATCCTCTGTAATAGTCAGGTTTGTAGTCATGTTAGTTAGATTTCCTAGATGTGCATAGATATGTTTCAGATGGATAGGCATTCTTCATATCTTTCAAAGGCTACAGAATATGGTATTTAAATGTTTTTTAAAAATTTAGGACTTTTCATGACCATGAGACACATCTGCTCTTGGCAGCACCAGTCTACTTCAAGAGGAAGATGGGCATCAAAGAGGCTCCTTATGGAGTTGGTTAGCCATTTGGGCAAGAAACTGCTCTTGCCTGGACTTGCATAAACTGGACATGAAGAACCTGCAGAGAGGGCTGCTGAACTTGCCTAAAGGTGAGACGGTCCTTTAAGGTGAGACGGTCCTTCGGGGTTCCTCCTTCATGAAAGAGTCTGTGAGACATTCTGCAGGACACAGAAGAAAGTAACTGAAAACTGCCAATATAGGCGGAGCTGTCTCTGAAATTTCTTACTTCATGGAAAAGTCTGCTGGATACTATGGGCCTGAAGGCCAAAGATGGATGCCCCAATGGTATAGAAGAACTTTGGGTAACTGTCCAGGCAGCAAGATGTCTCTGTCATTTCTAGAGTTTTGGAAGTTACTTACAATGCACTTTCTGTTTACTTAGGTAATATTATAGCCTTCTGGAGTCTTTGATGGAGTTAAAGAATTTATAGTTATAGTTCTCCCTAGTTATGATAAAAGATAAAGTAAATATAAGTATTATAACTGTGATTCTTACTTGATACCTATTTTGTTACATGTAATTTTACTATGTTAAAGTTAAAGCCTTCCTTTTTGTTTAAACAGAAAAGGAGAAATGGTGTAGGAGGTTCTGTTCATGTGTTGCTTTCATTGGTTAATGAATAAAGTAGCTGCTTCAGAACTTAGGTAGGCAGAGAAGACAGAACTTAATGCTGGAAAGAAGGGCAGAGTGAGACACCATGGATCTTCTGCCTGAGATGGACACCGGTTAGAATCTTGCCGGTAAGCCACAGTCCCATAGCGATACACAGATTAATAAAAATGGGTTAAATTAATATGTAAGAAGCCGGGTGGTGGTGACGCATGCCTTTAATCCAGCACTTGGGAGGCAGAGGCAGGCGGATCTCTGTGAGTTCGAGACCAGCCTGGTCTACAAGAGCTAGTTCCAGGACAGACTCAAAAAAAAAAAAAAAAAAACCACAG